>NC_135233.1:1056937805-1057242805 GCF_051348905.1 Ranitomeya variabilis
ATTATGTAGATAGGGGCAAAATTGTTTGGTGAATTGGAAAGCGCGGGGTTAAAATTTCGCCTCACAACATAGCCTATGACGCTCTCGGGGTCCAGACGTGTGACTGTGCAAAATTTTGTGGCTGTAGCTGCGACGGTTCAGATGCCAATCCCGGACATACATACACACATACACACACACACACACATTCAGCTTTATATATTAGATAATCCTATTAATTGCTCATGTAGCAATTCTGCACCATTATTAATACATCTGCTTGCTGTCAGTGAATACGAACTTTCTTCTTTATAATTATATGATTAAACATCCTAAACGTGTCTTCGGGTTTTTACAGTAATATTTTTGTGGTTAATAATTTCTCCCATGTTTCATTTTTTTTTTCCATTTTCGGACTTTGGAAACCTCATATAGAAATAGTAAAGCTTCCAGCTGCAGGTTCGCCGTCATTGTGCCCCGTTCAGACAATGCACTGTGAGCGTGCACGCGCTGCATCCATCTCTCCTTCCTTAATAGTTTGCTACAATGTTTCAATTCTGGAAAATACAGTATATCAGACAGTTTAGCTCACAGAGCATTGTCCTAATGGAATGGATCTTGGAGGATCTTCCCCTTTAACACCGCCGCGGGTGGTATTTTAGGCCAGATTATCTAGATAACCGATCCCTCACAACTGATTCAGTCAACAGTGATGTAATAGAAGACTGGAACAATGTAACGACGAGCAGCGTACGTCGCCGCCGAGGTCTGGTTATGTTTAGTGTAATTGTTTCAGGCAGTGTGGTAGCCGTGTGAGTCAGAATTATGGAGAATTCTTACCCTACAGCTTTAAGATGCTGTTTCATCTCCGATGTTGAGCAGTAACTGCTGACTTTACAGCACGTCGGGCCGCTCATTAGACTTAATGTCACACGGTAAGGTCTTTACAGGTGAATCCTAAATCACTGAAGCCCAGCTCTGCTCATAAACTCAGTCTTACACTGTTTGACCATCATGCAGCCACGAGAAGCTGAGATATGACGTGCTGTTTGTTTGCTGAGGTTCTGCCGCTTGTAGAGCCGGTGACTATTGTGGTCAATGTTGGTTTTCTGCATGGTCGAAAATATCTACTGCTTGGCCGCCGGTTCCATCAGTCAGAAAAGGAATAAAACCGGTGAGGATGGAGACAAGCACATCCCAACAAACACTATATCTCAGCTTCCTGATTGTGGGTACAAGAATACTGGCATTATCAGCATTTCTTCAGTGCGTTAGAGGGGACTACCAAGAGAAAACAATAGGGTGAGTTACTATTCGGTGGGGGTCCGACCGCTGGTACGGCAGAACAGGGAAGGCTACAAAATGGAGCAACAGTGCAGATGGCAGACTACTGCCTCATTCTCTACGTGATCGCAGAGCTCAGCAGGGCCGTAGAGAATTAGCGGAGCGGTGGTCGAACATGTGTATTCTAACTGGGATAAATGCGCCCGGTTTTGCCGATCGGTGCAATTCCCAGCAGTTGGACCCGCACCAATCAGCACGTTATTGCCTATCCTATGCATAGCATAGCTTATGGCTTGTT
Source organism: Ranitomeya variabilis (assembly GCF_051348905.1). Lineage (NCBI taxonomy): Eukaryota > Metazoa > Chordata > Amphibia > Anura > Dendrobatidae > Ranitomeya > Ranitomeya variabilis. The sequence continues at coordinate 1,056,939,367 of NC_135233.1, forward strand.
TTCATAGGACAACCCCTTAAAACTCCTTAAAGGGGTGATCCAGGCTTTTGGCAAATTTTTGCGGTCAGTTCAGGTGCCCACAGATTTCCGACTCATGATATTGTGCAACGTGCACACTGTCACCATTGATACGATGTTAGGGCGCAGACGTTGCTTTGATCGCTTTTTATTCTTTTTTTGGTCTGTATTTCCATTTCTACCATCAGTGTTTTTCACTAGTGATGAGCGAACGTGCTGATCAGTTGCGGACCGCCTCCCGACAGAAGGAGAAGAGGTGTGACGTTCGGCAGTCAGTCCTGGAGGACCATCAATGACTGCTGAAATGAATGGCCGGCCATATACTTACAGTAGATGCACTTTTTTATAAAGAGACCCTGCATGTAAAATGAACATGTAAAGTTTCTTTCAAAAATAGCGCCTACCCCGTCTACAGGTTGTGCCTGGTATTGCAGCTTTGACTTAAAGGGAAGCAATCATCAGAAAATGACAAATTGTTTGAATGAGGTTTTTTGCATTACACGTAGCTTTTAAAAACAAATTGTCAATGTTTTGGTATTTATTTTTTTCATATTACACCATCTTTATTTAAAATGCAAAGTGAGTAATCTTGCAATTTACACACTGGCCACTGGGACTTTTTTAGATTCATACTTCCTGTGTTTTAAGGAAAAGTTGTTTGCATCAGGTTCCTTCTAAGGATTACAATGACAGGAAACGCCTCTATACACAAGCTCGCCCAATCACAATAGATGTCACAGCTCACCTGCACCCCCTTCATTTACAATGACCTTTGCACACGCTCATTAACCGCTTCAATACAAAACATAGGGTCAGAGTCTATTGCTGCTAATGTACGTGCATTCCTGACAGAATGCACATGTACATTAATTTTTAATATAGAATATATATATTATATATAACCTTTGCCGCCCCTCCAAAATGGAACATAAAAAACACATTTTTTTTTCTCGTTACGCGTTCACCAAATGGATGAATTTACATTATATTTTGACCGATTGGGCGATTCCGAATGCAGTGACACCAAATGTGTGTATTATTTTTTTTTATTGTTTTATTTTGAATAGGGCAAAAGGGGGATGATTTTTGAACTTTTATATTTTTTTAAATATTTTTTAAAACTTTTTTTTTTCAACTTTTTACTGGTTTTAATGGTCTCCAAAGGAAACTTGAAAGTGCGATCATCCGGTCACTTGTGCAGTACATAGCAGGGCTGCAGTTCTGCTATGTGTAGCAAAAATCATCAACTTCTATGAAGGTCAGCCGATTCTAGCAGATCTTCTGCAGACCTCCAGTTGTCATGCCAACCCATCGGCGCCCCATGATCATGTGATAGCGGGGTTTGTGACCTATTTAGAATGACATGTTAACAGCCGCGGGTGAATCGCAATTAGGGGGCACATCACTGCTGAACAAATCAGCTGTCACGTGCTGGAAAAGATGCGGGCTCATCACCGAAGCCTGCATCAAATGCTGGGACACTACCTACGACATATCCATACGTCATAGGTCCTTAAGGGGTTGAAAAGAGAAGAGCTGTAATACCAGACACAACCTGTGGGTAGGGGGTGGCACTGTTTTTGAACCATTGCAGTCGTGTTTTCATGCTTTTCTAACCCTCTGAAATTCCTTAAACTTGCAGTTTCCTAGTGATATCAGCCAACATTGTGTCCACCCCCATCACCATGATCAAGTGGTTATGAGGGGTGAACAACATGATGAGGTTATCCAGGCTAATGAGTCCATTGTTATTTCTACTCATTAGCATTGCTTTTCATTATCCAATTAGTACAATGATCAAATTACAAATAGTATTAACCAATGAGAGCTCTCAATCTCGTTATCCAATCAGTGAGTGGATTAATCAGTGACATGGATTCTATCGACAATGGCGTTTGTAGTATGGGGACAACGATGGGGGATCGTATGGAAATCTTGGAGGACTCATACATCCCTGTATGTGTTCCTAGGCAGAGTACAAGGGTCCTATCCCACAGCTGCTTTATGGTCATTGATTATCTCAAGAGTAACCGTGATTTTAATTTTATCAATCAGTACTACACATGAAAATAAGCAACGCTGTAAAGTAGTTTTTAGAGTCATCTGCTTCTTGATCCTTCTGGATTGATCTTTCGCTCTCAATTCATGGGTAAAATATGAGATTGGAGATGACAGTTGGTGCTCACAAGATTCTACGGAGAAGGGAGGAGCTACACTGATATTCTCCTAAAACAACCGTTACTGTTATCCATAGAACTTTATGAGCACTATCTGTCTCCGCGAGCTAGAGGCAGACACTGACATTCTTCTCAAACAACCGTTACAGTTATCCATAGAACTTTATGAGCACTACCTGTCATTGCCTATCTCCGTAATGAGAAAATCTGTACTTACTGAAGACAGATTTTACATGTGATTTGAGAATTTGGGACACCTTAACTGTTTAAATCTCTAAAATCAGAAAAAAAAGGTCTTAAAGCTTGCCATGAAGTTTAGATATCTCTCAAAGGTCCAAAAGTGGATGTTCTCCAGCTCCAAAGAAAGGTAGTTAAAACTTAGCCGTTAATCATATAGGATAAAAAAAAAAATTGGAAGAATGTGAAGGTGTAAAATAAACCGATAATGCTTATGTGTTTCAGGTAGTAAAGCCCTTAACCTTAGCTGACATCTTAGCTTCAGATGATCTAAAAGATTTCAGAAAAATCTAGAAGTGGCAAGTGAAAAATACAAAATGTAATGCTGTTAGGCAGCCCAGGAGAACAGAAGTCAAACTCAACGGATGGTAGGTAGTGAAAAGCAGCCTGGAGGTGGCAGCTTCTGAACAAGGGAATAAATAATTAGGGTTGTGAAAGTAGGTTCCAATCACAACTAGGTTGTTCTAAGAGGCCCTCAGAAGTCATGATCCATCTACAGAATGGGCTTATCGAGCTTCCTAATCGGTGAACCAGACTCCTGATGTCTACCAAAATACCACTATGCTATCAAACAAGATGGGGAACCAGCCAACTCTCTCTGGAACAAAGAAGGGCAAATGTCAGAGTACATGCTCCTGGTCCTCCTCTCTCTGAGAAGTCATGGCTCATCCACCACTGACTTGCCCTCACACATCAATTATGGTCATGCCATGACTGCCCGGATGCAGAAAATAGAAGAACATGGTTCTAATGGATTTGGGGATTTTTATTTTCACTGGGTAATTCCTTTCACGACATAACAAGAGGAGATCAAGCTCCTGGTCCTCCTCTCCCTGGATTGGAGCAGACAAGGCTCGACTACCACAGACATGCCCTCACACTGGTCAACCCATGACTTGCATGAAGAGGAGCATCAAAGTAATGGATAGGTAGATATTCCAACTTTTTTCACCTTTCTTTTGATTTATGAATTTTGACCTTTGCTGTGTTATTCTGACCATAACTCTTGAGGATGAGAACAAATTCTTGATCGTCCTTTCCATGGATCAAAGCAGTCATAGCTGGACCACCACTGATGTACCCTCTCACACCAATGTTTGTCATGCTGCCATGAATGTTCCGATAAAGGAAGAGGAGGACCATGGTTCTAATGATTGGGCAAAGCTTCCAATTTATTGACCTTTTTTTATGATTTTTGAAGTTCGACCTTTACAGTGTTACCTCATTTCTAGATAAAGAAAACAAGCTGCTGGTCCTCTTCACCCTGTATCAGAGCAGTCATGTATTGACCACCATTGACATGTGCTCATGAATCAATAATGGATATACCACGACTGTTCCAATGCAGGAAGAGGAGGACCATGGTTCTAATGACTGGGCAAAACTTGCAATTTATTGACCTTTCTTTACGATTTTTGAAGTTTGACCTTTACAGTGTTACCTCATTTCTAGAGAAAGAAACCAAGCTGCTGGTCCTCTTCACCTTGTATCAGAGCAGTCATGTATTGACCACCATTGGCATATGCTCATGGATCAATAATGGTTATACCACAACTGTTCCAATGCAGGAAGAGGAAGACCATGGTTCTAATGGATGGACATATTTTCTCTTTTTTTTCTTTTTTTTTACCCTATCCTATGAATGTTGGATTTCTATCTTCTCTGGGTAATTCCATTCCCAGCCTAAAAAGAAGAGAATGAGCTCCTGGTCATCCTCTCCATGGATCAGAACAGTTATGGCTCGACCACTACTAACGTGCCATTATAGGGTTCAACCCATGACTTCTCCAATGCATGAGGAGGAACACAATATTTCTTATAGATAGGCAGATCTTCCAATTGTTTTACATTTCTTTCGATTTTTGGATTTTGATCTTCACTGAGTTATTCTGACCACAACCTTAGGGTACCGTCACACAGTGCCATTTTAATCGCTACGACGGCACGATCCGTGACGTCGCAGCGTCGTATGATTATCGCTCCAGCGTCGTAGACTGCGGTCACACTGTGCAATCACGGCGCTGGAGCGATGCCGAAGTCCCCGGGTAACCATCGGGTTACTAAGCGCAGGGCCGCGCTTAGTAACCCGATGTTTACCGTGGTTACCAGCGTAAAAGTAAAAAAAAACAAAAACGTACATACTCACCATCTGATGTCCGTCCGGTCCCTTGCAGTCTGCTTCCCGCTGTGACTGAGTGCCGCCGTACAGTGAGAGCAGAGCGCAGCGGCGACGTCACCGCTGTGATCTGCTCTCACTTTCCGGCCGGCAGACAGTCAGAGCGGGAAGAGACTGCAAGGGACCGGACGGACATCAGATGGTGAGTATGTACGGTTTTTTTTTTTTTACTTTTACGCTGGTAACCACGGTAAACATCGGGTTACTAAGCGCGGCCCTGCGCTTAGTAACCCGATGTTTACCCTGGTTACCAGCGAACGCATCGCTGGATCGCTGTCACACACAACGATCCAGCGATGACAGCGGGAGATCCAGCGACGAAAGAAAGTTTCAAACGATCTGCTACGACGTACGATTCTCAGCAGGGTCCCTGATCGCTGCTGCGTGTCAGACACTGCGAGATCGTAACTATATCGCTAGAACATCACGAATCGTGCCGTCGTAGCGATAAAAATGCCACTGTGTGACGGTACCCTTAGAGTAAGAGAACAAGTTCCTGTTCCTCCTCTCCATGGATCAGAGCAATCATGGCTGGACCATCATTGATGTACCCTCTCACATGAATAATAGTCATGCTGCTATGAATGCTCTGATGAAGGAAGAGGAGCACTATGGTTTTAATGGGTGGGCAGACCTTCCAATTTTATTGATCTTCTTATGATTTTTCAATTTTGACGTTTACAGTGTTACCCGATTTCCAGAGAGTGAGAACAATGATCCTCCTCTCCCTGGCTCAGAGCTGTGATGGCTGGACCACCACTGTTGTACCTTCTCACATTAATAATCCTACTCAAATAAATGCTCCGATGAAGGAAAAGGAGAACCATGGGTGGGCAGATCTTCCAATTTTATTAACCTTTTTCATGATTTTTGAATTTTGACCTTTACATTGTTACCCCATTCCCAGAAATGGAGATCAAGCTGCTGGTCCTCCTCTCCCTGGACCAAAGGAGTCATGGGCTGACCACCATTAACGTTCCATCACACATCAATGATGGTCACGCCACGACTGCTCTGGTGCATGAAGAGATCTTCCATTTTATTGACCTTTGTTATGATTTTTGAATTTTGACCTACCACATTCCCAGAGATGGAGATCAAGATGCTGTTTCTGATCATCTTCTCCTTGGATCAGACCAGTCTTGACTTGGTCACCAATGACTTGACCACTGATGTGACTTGACCACCATCACATCAAGGATAGGTAATGCAACTAGTGCTCTGATGCGTGAAGAGATCTTCCATTTTTGGGGATTTTGACTGTTGTGGATTCTGTTTGTGGGCTCCCTCTGGTGGTTACTGCTGGTACTGGGTGACTTTGGTGGGTTGCGGCCTTTGGTTTCCACCTGTCCATCAGAGGCTGGGTGTTTCCTATTTTACCTGGCCTTTCTGTCATTCCCTTGCCGGCTATCAATGTATTCAGATGTGCTCTGTTTGGTTCCTGCCTACCTGCTCCCAGATCTTTCAGGATAAGCTAAGTGCTGATTTTCAGTTGTTTGGTTTTTTTGTCCAGCTTGCTTATTATGTCTCTATGCTAGCTGGTAGCTCTAGTGGACTGAGGTTCTCCCCATGTGCCATGAGTTGGCACATGGGTTCTTGTAATCTCAGGATGGTTTTTTTGATTAGGGTTTTTTGCTGACCGCTCAGTCCCCTTTTGTATCTTTCTGCTTTCTAGTTTACAGCGGGCCTCAATTTGCTAAAGCTATATATATCATCTCTATGTGTGTGCCTTCCTCTCATTTCACCGTCAATACATGTGAGGGGGCAACTATATCTTTTGGGGTTCATTCCTCTGGAGGCAAGTGAGGTCTTATTTTCTCTGCAGTACTAGTTAGCTCTTAGGCTGGTGCGTGGCGTCTAGAACCAACGTAGGCACGCTCCCTGGCTATCTCTAGTTGCGTTTGTCAGGCGTAGGGCAGCGGTCAGCCCAGGTTCCATCACCCTAGAGCTCGTCCGTTATTTATTTGTACTTTGCTTGTCCTGTGCTATCCCTAGCCATTGGGGATTCATGACAGTATAGCCGGCCCACAAAGTGTTAATTGTTTGGGCTGAAGCAGGAGAAAAAGAAGTGTTTAAGGGAAATTTTTTTTTTTTTTTTCCTTCAGAGTTTTGCTGCCTAGCCCTTAATTGCTGTCTAGCTGCTTCTTACCTCCTCTTAACCCTTGAATGGCTCTGATCTTAGCTGTTTAACATGGATGTCCAGAGTTTGGCTTCCAGCCTGAGTAATCTCGCGGCAAAAGTTCAAAACATACAGGATTTTGTTGTTCACACTCCCATGTCTGAACCTAGAATTCCTATTCCAGAGTTCTTTTCTGGAGATAGATCTACCTTCCTGAATTTCAGGAACAATTGTAAATTGTTTCTTTCTTTAAAATCTCGCTCCTCTGGAGACCCTGCTCAACAGGTCAAGATCGTAATATCTTTCCTGCGGGGCGACCCTCAGAATTGGGCATTTGCATTGGCACCAGGGGATCCTGCATTGCTCAGTGTGGATGCGTTTTTTCTGGCATTGGGATTGCTCTATGAGGAACCTAACCTGGAGATTCAGGCTGAAAAGGCTTTATTAGCCCTCTCTCAGGGGCATGATGAAGCGGAAATATATTGTCAAAAATTTCGGAAATGGTCGGTGCTTACTCAGTGGAATGAGTGCGCCCTGGCTGCAAACTTCAGAAATGGTCTTTCTGAGGCCATTAAGGATATTATGGTGGGGTTCCCTACGCCTACAGGTCTGAATGAGTCTATGGCTATGGCCATTCAGATTGATCGGCGTTTGCGGGAGCGCAAACCCGTGCACCAGTTGGCGGTGTCTTCTGAACAGGCACCTGAGACTATGCAATGTGATAGAATTCAGTCCAGAAGTGAACGGCAAAATTATAGGCGGAAAAATGGATTGTGTTTTTATTGTGGTGATTCAGCTCATGTTATATCAGCATGCTCTAAACGCACAAAAAGGGTTGATAAATCTTTTGCCATTGGTACTCTGCAGCCTAAGTTCATTTTGTCTGTGACTCTGATTTTTTCACTGTCTTCCATTTCCGTCGATGCCTATGTGGATTCGGGCGCTGCCCTGAGTCTTATGGATTGGTCATTTGCTAAACGCTGCGGTTTTAGTCTGGAGCCTCTGGAAGTTCCTATTCCTCTGAAGGGAATTGATTCTACACCATTGGCTATGAATAAACCGCAGTACTGGACACAAGTGACCATGCGCATGACTCCCGTTCATCAGGAGGTGATTCGCTTCCTTGTACTGTATAATTTACATGATGTACTAGTGCTTGGTCTGCCATGGTTACAAACTCATAATCCTGTCCTGGACTGGAAAACAATGTCTGTGTTAAGCTGGGGATGTCAGGGGGTTCATGGTGATGCACCTCCGATTTCAATCGCTTCATCTACTCCTTCTGAGATCCCTGCGTTTTTGTCTGACTATAGGGATGTTTTTGAGGAGCCTAAGCTCAATTCGCTCCCTCCTCATAGAGAGTGTGACTGTGCTATAGAATTGATTCCTGGCAGTAAGTTCCCTAAGGGTCGTTTATTTAATCTGTCACTACCAGAGCATACTGCTATGCGGAATTATATTAAGGAGTCCTTGGAAAAGGGACATATTCGTCCATCTTCGTCCCCTCTGGGAGCAGGTTTTTTTTTCGTGGCAAAAAAAGATGGTTCCCTGAGGCCTTGTATAGACTATCGCCTTCTAAATAAGATTACAGTCAAATATCAGTATCCATTGCCATTATTAACTGATTTGTTTGCTCGCATTAAGGGGGCCAGGTGGTTCACTAAGATAGATCTTCGCGGTGCATATAATCTGGTGCGGATAAAACAGGGTGATGAGTGGAAAACCGCATTTAATACGCCTGAGGGCCATTTTGAGTATTTGGTAATGCCTTTTGGACTCTCCAATGCTCCGTCAGTCTTTCAGTCCTTTATGCACAATATTTTCCGTGAATATCTGGATAAGTTTATGATTGTGTATTTGGATGATATTTTGGTGTTTTCTGATGACTGGGAGTCTCATGTTCTACAGGTCAGGAAGGTGTTTCAGGTTCTGCGGGCCAATTCTCTGTTTGTGAAGGGCTCAAAGTGTCTCTTCGGAGTCCAGAAGATTTCTTTTTTGGGGTACATTTTTTCTCCTTCTACTATTGAGATGGATCCCGTCAAGGTTCAGGCTATTTGTGACTGGACACAACCTACATCTGTTAAGAGCCTTCAGAAGTTCTTGGGGTTTGCTAATTTTTATCGTCGGTTCATTGCTAATTTTTCCAGTATTGTTAAACCTTTGACTGATTTGACTAAAAAGGGTGCTGATGTTGCTGATTGGTCTCCGGCGGCTGTGGAGGCCTTTCAGGAACTTAAGCGCCGGTTTTCTTCTGCTCCTGTGTTGTGTCAACCAGATGTTTCACTTCCTTTTCAGGTTGAGGTTGATGCTTCCGAGATTGGAGCGGGGGCGGTTTTGTCACAGAGAAGTTCTAATGGCTCAGTGATGAAGCCATGTGCATTCTTCTCTAGAAAATTCTCGCCCGCCGAGCGCAATTATGATGTGGGTAATCGGGAGCTTTTGGCCATGAAGTGTGCATTTGAGGAGTGGCGTCATTGGCTTGAGGGTGCTAAACATCGTGTGGTGGTCTTGACTGATCACAAGAATCTCATTTACCTTGAGTCTGCCAGGCGTTTGAATCCTAGACAGGCTCGTTGGTCGTTGTTTTTTTCTCGTTTCAATTTCGTGGTTTCATACCTGCCAGGTTCAAAGAATGTGAAGGCAGATGATCTTTCCAGGAGTTTTGTGCCTGACTCTCCTGGAGACTCTGGGCCTACTGGTATCCTTAGGGATGGGGTAATATTGTCCGCCGTATCCCCAGACTTGCGACGTGCATTGCAGGAGTTTCAGGTGGATAAACCGGATCGTTGTCCCCCAGAAAGACTGTTTGTCCCGGATGATTGGACCAGTAGAGTCATCTCCGAGGTCCATTCTTCTGTGTTGGCTGGTCATCCTGGAATATTTGGTACTAGAGACTTGGTGGCCAGGTCTTTTTGGTGGCCTTCCTTGTCTAGGGATGTGCGTACCTTTGTGCAGTCTTGTGAAGTGTGTGCTCGAGCTAAGCCTTGCTGTTCTCGGGCCAGTGGGTTGTTGTTATCTTTGCCCATTCCGAAGAGGCCTTGGACGCACATTTCCATGGATTTTATTTCTGATCTCCCGGTTTCACAGAAAATGTCCGTTATCTGGGTTGTGTGTGACCGCTTTTCCAAGATGGTTCATTTGGTGCCCTTGCCTAAGTTGCCCTCCTCCTCTGAGTTGGTCCCTTTATTTTTTCAGAACGTGGTTCGTTTGCATGGGATTCCGGAGAATATCGTTTCTGACAGGGGATCCCAGTTTGTGTCTAGATTTTGGCGGACGTTTTGTGCCAAGATGGGCATTGATTTGTCTTTCTCGTCTGCATTCCATCCTCAGACGAATGGCCAGACGGAGCGAACTAATCAGACCTTGGAAACTTATTTGAGGTGTTTTGTTTCTGCTGATCAAGATGACTGGGTTGCTTTTTTGCCACTGGCCGAATTTGCTCTTAATAATCGGGCTAGTTCTGCCACGTTGGTCTCTCCTTTTTTTTTGTAATTCGGGGTTTCATCCTCGTTTTTCCTCTGGTCAGGTGGAGTCTTCGGATTGTCCTGGAGTGGACGTGGTGGTGGACAGGCTACATCAGATTTGGAATCAGGTGGTGGACAATTTGAAGTTATCTCAGGAGAAGACTCAGCAGTTTGCTAATCGCCGTCGCCGCGTGGGTCCCCGACTTCTTGTTGGGGATTTGGTGTGGTTGTCTTCTCGTTTTGTCCCTATGAAGGTCTCTTCTCCTAAGTTCAAGCCTCGGTTCATCGGTCCTAATAGGATCTCGGAGATTCTTAACCCTGTATCTTTTCGTTTGGATCTCCCAGCATCGTTTGCTATTCATAATGTGTTCCATCGGTCGTTGTTGCGGAGGTATGAGGTGCCCGTTGTTCCTTCGGTTGAGCCTCCTGCTCCGGTGCTGGTGGAGGGAGAATTGGAGTATGTTGTTGAGAAGATCTTGGATTCTCGTGTTTCCAGACGCAAACTCCAGTATTTGGTTAAGTGGAAGGGTTATGGTCAGGAGGATAATTCCTGGGTGGTCGCCTCCGATGTTCATGCGACTGATTTGGTCCGCGCCTTCCATAGAGCTCACCCTGATCGCCCTGGGGGTTCTCGTGAGGGTTCGGTGACCCCTCCTCAAGGGGGGTACTGTTGTGGATTCTGTTTGTGGGCTCCCTCTGGTGGTTACTGCTGGTACTGGGTGACTTTGGTGGGTTGCGGCCTTTGGTTTCCACCTGTCCATCAGAGGCTGGGTGTTTCCTATTTTACCTGGCCTTTCTGTCATTCCCTTGCCGGCTATCAATGTATTCAGATGTGCTCTGTTTAGTTCCTGCCTACCTGCTCCCAGATCTTTCAGGATAAGCTAAGTGCTGATTTTCAGTTGTTTGGTTTTTTTGTCCAGCTTGCTTATTATGTCTCTATGCTAGCTGGTAGCTCTAGTGGACTGAGGTTCTCCCCATGTGCCATGAGTTGGCACATGGGTTCTTGTAATCTCAGGATGGTTTTTTTGATTAGGGTTTTTTGCTGACCGCTCAGTCCCCTTTTGTATCTTTCTGCTTTCTAGTTTACAGCGGGCCTCAATTTGCTAAAGCTATATATATCATCTCTATGTGTGTTCCTTCCTCTCATTTCACCGTCAATACATGTGAGGGGGCAACTATATCTTTTGGGGTTCATTCCTCTGGAGGCAAGTGAGGTCTTATTTTCTCTGCAGTACTAGTTAGCTCTTAGGCTGGTGCGTGGCGTCTAGAACCAACGTAGGCACGCTCCCTGGCTATCTCTAGTTGCGTTTGTCAGGCGTAGGGCAGCGGTCAGCCCAGGTTCCATCACCCTAGAGCTCGTCCGTTATTTATTTGTACTTTGCTTGTCCTGTGCTATCCCTAGCCATTGGGGATTCATGACATTTGACCTTGCCTGAGTTACTCCAGCTCCAGCCCCGCACTTTCCCCGCCAATAGAGTAAATGTACTTGGCTATAGTATTATTTGATCTTATAAGTGTGCAGCACTTGTGATACGGGACCCAGGACAAAATTCCAGCCCGAATTAGCATGAAACATACTAATAAATGATTGTTTGAGAGGAATGTTTACCTTGGGTAAAAGCTGCACATTCCATGAAATAATATAAATTACTCTGGGCTTGTTTTCGCATTACTAAAGGAATCTTAACAGACAGACCCGGAGAAGGCTGAGGAACACGGAACGATATCCTTGCAAACACTGCACTTTGTTATTTTTATCGGAGCCCAAGGAAACATCTGATTTTCACCGAAGGCAGAAAGAATGGAAGATAAACATGAACATGACTGCCCTGATTTAGTCTTTCTTTGTTTTATGAGCTGTAACAAACAAAAGTCTCGGGACAGAAGGGATCTCAGACAATTGTCTTATTAAGTGTTTCCAACATGAGATAAAGCGCACAATACACAACCTGTTAACACTGCGCTGATTTACCGAGGCTCCTCAAAGACATCTTATTCATGAAGCAAGACGCCGCACCCTCGATGGGATCACTAAGAGCGGACCTGCACCCTACAAAGCTAATGCTGATATTAAATAGACGCCTTTTAATGGATAAAGGGGCGATTCATCATTAAGTTTACACATTTTTGTAGAATTAAATTTATCCTTTTTTTTGCTTTTTTTTCCCTAATTCATTATATTGATTTTTTTGCGTTTTTTTTAAAGCTCATTTGATACTTTTATGTTCATCAAATTGTGCTCAAATAATCAATTCCACTAATTTATCATTGAGAGCAAAATTTTGGGCAATTGTACAATTGCCCAAAATTTTGCTATAAATGATAAAGATTATTTTAATGCCCATTGAAAAGACAGTGCAACTTTTACTTTTTAAAAAAGCGGGAAAAAATGAGCATCCTTGATTTCACGCCAATTCATAAGGTATTGTTTGCAAATTTGTATAAATTTCACGCAAAATCAGCGTTAAAATAAAAGGAGAGAAAATGGACTTAAAAAAATGCAATTGATAAATTGGCCCCTAATAGTGCAAAAGATTTGCTATATTGGAAAAGCTCGGTTACAACTGTTGTCACTCATAAATCATCTTCTTTATAGATTGTCACCAACCTTTTCTATACTCCTACATGGCGAAAATTTCTAGGTATATAGATAAAATCCCAAAAAGGAGAAGCACCAGCAATTCAATAAAGTGCAAGTGCAAATCGCAAGGTTCAAAGTAAAAAAGGCAGTACGCCCATTAAAAAAAAAGTGAAGACCTCTGTTTTATTTTGCCTTTTTTTGATTTTGCATAGATATACAGATAGAAACAATGAGGCAGATGTGCCATTATGGACATTGAGGAAAAGCTAAGTGCCAGTGCATTTGGAAATGTTAAGGTCAAAAGCAGTGCGTGTGTTCCATTTTGCCCAGAAATTTATATATCTCTCTCAGGAGGAGCTGTCATGTCCTTCATTATCCAAACAGCGCATTGGTTTAAAAGAGAGCAATGTAATTCCAAAATCACCTGTGGTGGCACTTTAGGGAAAGTGAACAGTTGCTGCCAGGTTTATGCGGAGATAACGGATGATAGGAGCTGATCCCAACAATTGTCATCACCAAGCCAACGCAGAATGTTGGAGGTTCTTGACAACTTATAGTGTGTGGCCTTTGCAAATAATTTCAGCAGGTAACAAAAATTCCATAGTGCTCAATGAGATTGGGAGAGATTGTATGCACAGTACTAAATGCCCATACAAGTCTATGGAGAGGAAGGTCGCAGTCCACTGAAGTCTATGGAAGCTATAGACTGCCTTTTAAGCGAGCGCCATCTCCAGCCACCACTCCATTTACTTCTCTGTAGATCCTGCCAGCACAGGTTGTCATAGGTTGTCCTCCAAAAACTTGGTGATCCTGAAATGGACCCCTACCCATCTTGTATTTACGGGTTATCTAATGGGTGTTAATAAAATATATATTTCAAAGGAATCGGTCAGTAGGATCAACCCCCCTAAGCCATCTATATTGGCATGTAGGCCATAGAAAGCTGAATAAAATGGTACCTTGATATCTGCAATTCATTGTCTTATTCCAGAGAAATCCATGTTTTTCCTAAAATGTAAATGAGATATTAAGATCTATGGGCCGGACATAGATCTCCCTGAGAATCTGCCTCCAGAGCTTATTTTAAATAAAAGGGGGCGTTACCAGTGTGAGACATGTAATGACTGACAGTCTACTCTCTTGGTCTACATGTCTCACTCTGGTAAAGCCCTCTTTCATATAAATAAGCTCTGGAGGCAGATTCTCAGGGAGATCTATGTCCAGCCCATAGATCTTAACAGCTCATTTACATATTAAGAAAAACATGGATTTCTCTGGAATAAGACACCGAATCACAGATATTTTATTCAGCCTCCCATGACCTGCATGCTCATATAGACGGCTTAGGAGGGTTGATCCTACTGACAGATTCCCTTTATAGGTCATTACCAAAATATTACATTACACCCCATTTTTGTCTATAGGACTGGCAGAGCAAGCGGAGCCCAGCGCTGCGCTATTTCCGGCAGTCCCAGAGACCGTTAATGGAGCAGAGGTCGGGCATGCTCCACTCTCTTTGAGATGGGGCCAGGATCACAATCTCCTTTCTAGTTCACCCCAAATGTGTTGGATGGGGTTGAGGTCCGGGATCTGTGCGGCCGCTCATATTCTTCCACACTAAACTCCTCCAACCGTGATTGTGTGGACCTCGTGCAGTGACCGCAGTCATGGGGAACAGAAAAGGCCCTTCCCCAAACTGTTCCCACAAAGCTGGAAGCTACAATTGCCCACAATGTCTTGTGCTGAAGGATTAAGATATCCCTTCACTGGAAGTAGGAGGATGAGGCCGACCCCTGAAAACAAGCCCATAACATGACCCCTCCTCCACCAAACTGTCCACCCAGGACAATGCAATCAGGGGGTAACGTTCTCCTGGTGTCACCAAACCCAGACTCCTCCATCAGATATCAGATAGAAAAGTGTGATCCGTCACTGCACAGAACACGTTCCCTCCAGAGTCCAGTGATGGAGGCTTTACACCATTCCATCCAACGCTCAGCATTGTGCTTGGTGATGTAAAGCTGTATGCAGCTGCTCGGCTATTAAGCTCCCGGTGGGGGCGCAGTGTTTGTGCTGATGTTATAGCAGAGGAGGTCTGGACTCTGCAGTTATGGGGTCAGCAGAGCGGTGGTGACTTTTCTGCTCCTCAGCACTCACTCCACAGCTGTAACGTTACGGGGTCTCCTCTTTGTGGCTGAGTTGCTGCAGTTCCTTCCACTTCTCAATAATATCACTCACAGGTGATGGGGGAAGATTTAGGAGGGAAGAAATGTCATGAACTGACTTGTTCCCCAGATGGCTCTTATTACAGGACCGCGCTGGTATCAGGGAGCTCTGCACCTCCGGCCGTTCTGTCACTTGTTAGTAAAGGCAGATGGCATGGCGGGGGGCTGGATGCTACACATGGGGGCGAAGGACCGGATATTATACATTGGGGAGTAATGGGGCTGGAAGTTATACACCAATGGCAATAGGACCAGATGTAATACATGGGGGGGTGAGGGGCCGGATGTTATAGACAGGGGGTGAGGGGCCGGATGTTATACACAGGGGGGTAATGGGGCTTGATGTTATACATTGGGGTAATGGTGCTGGATGTTATACACCAGGGGCAATGGGCCCGGATGTTATACAAAGGGGGCGAGGGGCCGGATGTTATACACTGGGGACAATGAGACCAGATGTTGTACATGGGGGTGAGGGGCCGGATGTTATACACCAATGGCAATAGGACCAGATGTAATACACGGGGGGGTGAGGGGCCAGATGTTATACACAGGGGGCGAGGGGCCGGATGTTATACACAGGGGGTAATGGGCTGGATGTTATACATCAGGGGCAATGGGGCCAGATGTTATACACAGGGGGTAATGGGGCTGGATGTTATACATTGGGGGGGTAATGGGGCCGGATGTTATACACCAGGGATGAGGGGCCGGATGTTATACACCAGGGGTGAGGGGCCGGATGTTATACACTGAGGGCAATGAGACCAGATGTTGTACACGGGGGCGAGGGGCCGGATGTTATACACCAATGGCAATAGGACCAGATGTAATACACGGGTGGGGCTGGATGTTATACACAGGGGGTAATGGGCTGGATGTTATACACCAGGGGCAATGGGGCCAGATGTTATACACGGGGGTAATGGGGCTGGATGTTATAGACCAGGGGTGAGGGGCCAGATGTTATACACAAGGGGGTAATGTTCTGGGTGTTATACACCAGGGGCAATGGGGCTGGATGTTATACGCAGGGGGTAATGGGGCTGGATGTTATACATTGGGGGGTAATGGGGCCGGATTTTATACACCAGGGGTGAGGGGCCGGATGCTATACACTGAGGGCAATGAGACCAGATGTTGTACATGGGGGTGAGGGGCCGGATGTTATACCCCAATGGCAATAGGACCAGATGTAAAACACGGGGGGGGTGAGGGGCTGGATGTTATATATTGGGGGGTAATGGGCTGGATGTTATACACCAGGGGCAATGGGGCCGGATGTTATGCACAGGGGGTAATGGGGCCGGATGTTATACACAGAGAAGTAATGGGGCTGGATGTTATACACAAGGGGGGCAATGGGGCTGGATGTTATACAATGGGGGGTAATGGAGCCGGATGTTATACACCAGGGGCAATGGGGCCAGATGTTATACACCAGGGGTAATGGGGCTGGATGTTATACACCAGGGGTGAGGGGCCGGATGTTGTACACTGAGGGCAATGAGACCAGATGTTGTACACAGGGGTGAGGGGCCGGATGTTATACATTGGGCGGTAATGGGCTGGATGTTATACACCAGGGGCAATGGGGCCGGATGTTGTACACAGGGGGTAATGGGGCTGGATGTTATACACAAGGGTTAATGGGGCCGGATGTTATACATTGGGGGGTAATGGGGCCGGATGTTATACATTGGGGGGTAATGGGGACGGATGTTGTACACAGGGGGTAATGGGGCCGGATGTTATACATTGGGGAGGTAATGGGGCTGGATGTTATACATTTGGGGGTAATGGGGCCGGATGTTATACACTGAGGGCAATGAGACCAGATGTTGTACACGGGGGTGAGGGGCCGGATGTTATACACAGTGGGTAATGGGGCCGGATGTTGTACATTGGGGGGTAATGGGGCCGGATGTTGTACACGGGGGTGAGGGGCCGGATGTTATACACAGTGGGTAATGGGGCCGGATGTTGTACACAGGGGGTAATGGGGCCGGATGTTATACATTGGGGAGGTAATGGGGCCGGATGTTATACACTGAGGGCAATGAGACCAGATGTTGTACACGGGGGTGAGGGGCCGGATGTTATACACAGTGGGTAATGGGGCTGGATGTTATACATTGGGGGGTAATGGGGCCGGATGTTATACACTGAGGGCAATGAGACCAGATGTTGTACACAGGGGTGAGGGGCCGGATGTTATACAATGGGGGGCAACGGGGCTGAATGAGGAACTTGAATGCAATGAGTAAGACTTATGACCTAATATTTTACTCCATTTAAAGCACATTAGATAGTGGTGTAATTCCCCATAAAGTCACACGTTATCCTACACAGTTATCAGGCACTAGGTGTAAGACTTACACCTGCTATTTTCTCACGTGTTACACACGGGTCGCCCCGGTCAGCGCAGGGTTACAGGGAGGCGCGGGCTCCTTCAGGAGATGCTGCCGCTCCATCCGACCATCTGCAGGTAGTGCTGACAGCTCCCGCTCTCGGCCACCAGAGGGCGCCCTGCTCTGCCTGATTGGCCTCCTCACAGGTTATTAGCGCAGTCTTAGGAAAGCTACAGGGGAGTTCCCAGAGTGACCATAGCCCCTCCGAGTCTCTCATTCCCGAGCAGAGTGCACTGATAAAATGGACCTAAGGACGGCTGCTGCTCTGTGTCTGGGGCTGTGGAGTGCCTGGCTCTGGGCAGGGCAGAGCCCCCAGGCTGCAGCCGTGCTCCCCTCTTCTTCCCACAGAGCCGCTGCTAGGAGGGCACTGCCAGCTGGCCATGCACCTGGCACTGCACACAGGGGCAGCCTCAGCCACCTCACCTCCAGGAAGGACCCCGGGGCCAAGGGTGCAGTGGTGCCCCATGAGTACATGCTGGCCCTGTACAAGAGGATGGCGAGCGCTGGGCACAGAGGAGCCCCGGGCAATGTCACCCGGGAGCGGCCGGGAGCCAACACTGTCACCAGCTTCGTGGACCAGGAGCAAGGTGAGACCCCCGATACCAGGCAGCTGCTGCAGACCCCAGGACACTGCTGTTACTGATGGGACCATTCCGACGTGTGACCGTGTTATACGGAGCAGGGCTCAGAGCAGTGTGTGGGGCGGCATGCTGGGACTTGTAGTCTGTTGTATGAAACTTCTGCATTGTGAATAGATGGGTTATCCTGCCTCAGTCTGAAGAGCAGAACCCAATATATGTATATGTGATATTATAGGTGACAGGGCATTAATGGGGCTAGTAATAGACATTGGTGGAGCGATGTGGGAAAGATGGATAATAGATAATAAGATAGATAATAAGATAGATAATAGATGGATAATGGGCAGATTTCACCTCTGTCCCAGGCTGTTAGCACTCGGTATTACAGCTACATAAGAGCACAGAATCCTTAGCACCTGCACATATCTATTCATTTACCTATCTGTCCATCATCTATTATCTATGTATCATCTATCTCTCTATCTATCTATCTATCATCTATCATCTATCTATCTATCTATCTATCTATCTATCTATCTATCTATCTATCTCTATCTATTTATTATCTATCTATCTATCTATCTATCTATCTATTATCTATCTATCTATTATCTATCTATCATCTATATATCTATCTATTATCTATCTATCTATCTATCTATCTATCTATCTATCTATCTATTATCTATCTATCATCTATATATCTATCTATTATCTATCTATCTATCTATCTATCTATCTATCTATCTATTATCTATCTATCATCTATCTATCTATTATCTATCTATCTATCTATCTATCTATCTATCTATCTATCTATCTATTATCTATCTATCTATCTATCTATCTATCTATCTATCTATTATCTATCTATCTATTATCTATCTATCTATCATCTATATATCTATTATCTATCTATCTATCTATTATCTATCTATCTATCTATCTATCTATCTATCTATCTATCTATCTATTATCTATCTATCTATTATCTATCTATCTATCTATCATCTATCTATCTATTATCTATCTATCTATCTATCTATCTATCTATCTATCTATCTATCTATCAATCTATTATCTATCTATCTATTATTATCTATCTATCTATCTATCTATGAAAAATTGCACCAAGGTTCCTATCTATTATCTAAATCTATCCAATATAGATAAAGCAGCACCTATCAGAGTTTGGGTCTCAGCCACCACTGGATTACTCTGTATATAAAATAAATAAAAAAAGGCCTGGAATAAATACTAATTTTTTACTGTTTTGAAACGATAGTGCTATATCTTTTTCTCTTTCTTTCTTTCTTTCTTTCTTTCTTTCTTTCTTTCTTTCTTTCTTTCTTTCTTTCTTTCTTTCCTGAGCTTGTCAGTGTGCTACATATTTTGTGTGTTATGGCCGTCAGTCCACCTGCAGTCCTATGTAAAACCACAGATGACACATTGTGAGCGTATCATGACTAGTAACAGATGCCGTCCTCACTTCTGGTACATCTGTACCCGGTGTATGGGTGATTTTTTTATTCTCCCCTGGCGCCTTTTTTTCATGTAAAGCGACAGGTCCTTCTCCCCCTCTTGCAGTTCGGAGTACAACCTGTGAGATGGATTCCTTGTGTATGTGGCCATAATATGTGTTAATGGAAACAATGGAGTGTAAAATGCGTGGCGGTGGGAATATTTTACCTAGGGCTACGAATACATCATGGCCATCCCCACATGTCCCCGCTTCTTCCTGTGTGGTGGGATTGGGCTGACCTGATGCGCCTCCTGTTGGTTTTAAATTGCAATAGTGGAGATTTTGGGAAGATGCCTGGAAAGTCTTGTAGAGTAACCATGGAGAAATGGAGGTCTGTCCTCATTCCCACCAGCAGGCAGATAACCTGAGGGGCATCGTGCCCTTCTACCGTCCCCGCAGTGACCTCCTCCATCCTTGAGGCATGCACCTCATGTCATTTCCACCCGGCCCTTGGCTATAATAAAGCAATAATCCATTTGCCACTTACACGATCTTATTAGTTGTCATTTATCTAACATCTTAGTGTACCTTCTGCTGGAGACCTAAAATTTGTCCCCTCACCTGCAAAAGTCTTACTCCACCCACCCTTGTATCATCCAACCCAATATATCGATTTTTTAAATATATATATATTTTTTTATAAATTATTTTTTTTATTTTCTTTATACATTTTTGGAACGAAAGAATAAAAATAATAGAAAGCGAATAAGAAAGAAGTAATAGAAAACAAAATGTAAAATAAATGCAAATTTGTAGCATTAAATACTATTTTTTTATTCATTTAAATATTAAATACTATTTTTTACCCTCTTTTTTCGTTTCAATTTACATTTTATTTTAGGAAAAATGATAGTTTTACATTCATGCTTTTGACATATGTCTAATTAATTTTTTTTTAATTTAAATTATATTTTTTTAAGCCGTTAAGTATATCAGCTATAATAATTGATCGATCTGCGGAAGGATTAAATTATTTAAAATATATATATATATATATTAAAGCACAATGACAAATACACAATTGATTAAATGTTTTACATTATTATTTTTTTTCAGATTATTTTGTATTATTATTATTTTATCATCATTTTATTGATCACATTTTAGTATCATAAAGTCATTGTTAAAGTCCATGGAATTATTCCTAGACTTTGAATATCCTAAATTGAATACGATAAATAGTTTTACTTAGTCGAAAAAAAACCCTTTTTGTTTCACCCTAATATTTAGAAATAAATGTTTCAACGTTTTAGCCAGAGTCGTCGTTTTTTAAATTAAATTTATGAAAATAAATTAGTGGAAAATATTTAGCTAAAATAAAAACAAGATCAAACATGGATTTTAAATATTTAAAACATTATTGTAATTTCAACAATATATATATTTATTATTATTGTTTCTAGTGCTCATTTGTTCCTTTTTTTTAGAGCATTTCTATTGATTAGTAATAGTTTTGTTATTTGGGAAAATGTAGAGGTTTAGATGATAAGAAGAAAAAAAAAAGATGAAATAGGGTCATGTAATGTGTGTGTAGGGTTGTGTGTATAAAATATAGGGATGTATGTAGGAACATGTGCCCAGGGATAAGGAGTATATAATATGTACTCGGGGTAGGCATGTAAAAATATTAACCTTCGGAGGTGTAAGAGGGATGTATAACCTATATAGGGGATATGTATTTATGGATTAGTTTATTAGGATGTGGATATATATAGGTATATGTATATGGGGACATGTATGTAAGGATACACACACGGCCATGTCAGGATATGTACGGTATGTAAGAATCTGTAAATGAAGTTGTATATAAGGATAGATATAAGGATAGATAGGGGTATGTACATAAGGATCTATGGAAAGGAATAAAAATGTAAGAATACATATTTGGCTTTGTATATAAGGATGAGTACAAATGTCTATAATATACAGATTTATATGTAAGGATACCATATGGATATATATATATATATATGTAGGCTTAGGTATGTAAGGATATTTATATAGATATAGGAATATATATGTATGCATTTGTATGTGTTGGAACATGTATATAGGGACATATATGTAAAAATGTATCAATAGGGATATGTATATATGGAAATATATGTAAGGATACGTACATGGCTATGTAGGGATATGTATGTAAGAATCGGTAAATAGGGAGATGTGTATAGGGATGCGTAGATTTGGATGTGTACATTAGGATCTAAATAAAGGGATGTGTATATAGGGATAAATATGTAAGCATACAAACGTGGCAATGTATATAGGGATATGAACGTAAGGATCTTTATATGGATATAGGGATATATATGTAAGAATATTTAAGGATCTCTATATAGGATCTTATATATACAAACATGTATAAATTAAATTAAAATCTATAAATAAATCTATTAGGATAGGTAAATGGATATGAAGATAGGACTTTGTGTGTAGGTATATGTATATAGGGTTATATATACAGCATACTTATATGTACAATATATATATATATATATATATATATATATATATATATATATATATTAGGATACCCATGATCTGTAGATGGGACTATGTATATAGAATAAGGATGTATGTACAGTATATACCTATATGGATGTGTATGTAGGTTGTTTATATGGTTATATGGATATATGTATATTACGATGTGCGTGTGCCCGTAAGGATCGTTATATGGTGATATGTATTTGGATACGTATGTAGGGATATGTATATCTTCCCATTATTATTGTATTTTGCCCCCATGTTGCTTAAATAAATGTATATTGTAAAATAAGGTCTTCTCTATTAGGGGTGTATCTGGTGGGTTTGGGAAGCGGGAAGGGGCAGTTGTTGGGGCACGTGCCCGTGGTGCTGCGTGTCAGGGGGCTCCGCTCTGCCTTGGCCAAGGTCTCTAGATACAGAGATGGGGCAGAACGCTGAGTCCCGGGGGCAGGAGCCTCTGGATGGGATTTTCGTAGAGCGCCGTGTGCACGTTGATCCTTCCCATGCCTGGGCTCAGTAATCACACTCTCCTGCTTCGCTCCTGCACTTTCTCCAAGCTTTTACAAGCTGATACTGATATTACACGATTTATTGGCAGAAATGAGGCAATAAATAAAGTGAATTAAAAGACTCATCAGGCTAAGAGCAAATATTTGTGGGCTGGTAATAAAAAATTATAGAGGACCCCATGCTTCTCCCCTTAACCCACTCCTGTCTCCATGGGTCTTCTGCCCATGGTTAGGCACTTCATTAATCCAATTATCTGGGCCAGTGAGGGTTAATTCTGCGATGCTTGACCAATTGCTTAATGTAAAATGAATCCAGATGACCCCTTCAAAGAATTCCCTTATCTTCTCCAACATGCAGGAATTTCCAACCTAGAGATGACTGAAATATACATCAGGACGGCTCAGCCTTTCTTTAGTTTTAAGATGTTAGTTCAAGAAGAGCAAAGATTATCTTCATTCTCGGGGGATTATCCCAGATGTACGGTACAGCCATATCTACGTGTCAGGAACTGCTCGGCCGGAATGGATTGAATAATATTAGCAATAGGGATAGATAGAATTATTTTATGATATTTGTGTACAGAAATATGTCTGTCCGTCCATCCATCCATCTTCTATTTATCTATCTACTCTCCTCAACATTAAAATTGAAAAACCAAGAAGGGAAAGTCATGGAATTATGTAAATCACAGGATGGAGACGTTACTGATCTGCAAATGATGGAAAATAAAATTTTAAAACATCTCGATTTATTCATTCTGGAATATTAGCCACATGCAGAAATCCTGCACTTACAGCCTTGGCTTCTATCAATGAGGTCATTAATGGTCGTCGGAAGAACGTTCTGCCACACTGAATGCACTTGGACAAATCATCAAGATCCTCTTCTGGCAGCTCCTGTGCAGTTGCCGACCAATGACGTCCCAGATGTGTTCAATGGGAGACAAGTCTGGGCCATGGGAGCACGTTTAGGTCATGCAGGCTGCTCACAGAAGCACAAGCAACATGCGGCCTGGCATTATCTCCTAGGACACTTTCACATTCTCTAGTGAAGGTCTCTTCATGGAGTTGCCCACATGGTCTCATGACCAATCTCTAGTTATCGTGTCATCTAAGACAAAAGCTGAAGAGGTTATAACTCCATTCCAGCCTCCATTGCCATGTTGGTCTGCACCATGATAGCCTTTGAAACTTGTGGCGGGAGATCAATGAACTCCTATAGCTTAGCATCTGGCTCACAGCTCATCTTCTGATGGTTTGTGTAGACAATGTTTGATGTCTTATGCTTGGTATGTGACATACAAATTCACTGGCAGTACAGAATGGATTACTAGGCGCCATTGTTTTAATCTGATGAGACCACATGGGCAACGCCATGAAGAGGCCTTCACGAAGGAACGTCACACAGGTCCTACTCTGGGGATTATGGTTAGGGTTGGCATAATGTATGGTAGTTGGATCACTCTCATTTCCATTCCAGGTACACTAACAGCTCGGAGTTTCATTGATTCAGTTGTGGAACTAGTGGTGTGGCCATTTCTCCTCAGTGTCCCAGAAGTCGTTTTTCAACAGGACAGTGCCAGCCTGCCTGTTGCTCGTCCTACGGTGAACAGCCTGAGTGGCTTAAACCTGCTCCCATGGCCTCATCTCACAACAAGCACATCTGGGACGTCATTAGTTGGCAATTGCAAAGGAGCTGCCAAAAGCAGATCTTGATGATTTGCCCAAGTGCATTCAGTGCAGCAGAACATTCTTCAGACAACCAATGATGACCTAATTGATAGCAACTAAGCCGTGTGTGAGGTTTCTGCATGTGGCTCATACTCCATACTGAATAAATCGAGATGTTTTGAACATTTTGTTTCCATATTTCCTCATTTCCATATAAATAACATGTCTATCCATCCTGTGATTTCCATAATTCCACAACTTTTCCTTCTTGGTGTTGTAATTTCACTGTTGAGAAGTATCTCTATTAGTGATGAGTGAGTGTACTCGTTGCTCTGGTTTTCCCGAGCACGCTCGGGTGATCTCTGGGTATTTATGACTGCTCGGAAATTTAGTTTTCATCGCCTCAGCTGAATGATTTACGGCTACTAGCCAGCCTGAGTACATATGGGGGTTCCCTAGCAACCAGGCAACCACCATATGTACTCAGCCTGACTAATAGCTGTAAATCAGTCAGCTGAGGCGATGAAAACTAAATCTCCGAACACTAACAAATACTCGGAGATCACTCGAGCAACGAGTACTCTTGCTCATCACTAATATCTATCTATCTATCTATCTATCTATCTATCTATCTATCTATCTATCTATCTATCTATCTACACTCCCTGACAGAAGTTATGTCGCTTATCCATGTTATATAAATAAAAGCTTATAACCTGATGTTAAATTCTTCCATTGGTTATATAAATTATTCTTTTGAAAGCTGAAACCCCCCGAAATGTGGTTTAGGTTAAGAAAATAAATTGGCATCAATGCAGAAATATTGATCAGTTAATGGACACAGAATGGTCAGATTTTGGCAAGACAAAAGTTTTGTCGCCCACAGAAAGTAATGTGATATTCAAACAAATAATTACTTTAAAATACAAATATATGTTGCATAACATTGGTGAATGAAGTTGTGGTGCTATTAGAGTCATATTTAATATTTTGTGTGACTTCCATCCATGCGGTTCAACAATGATTCATACAATTTATTAATGAGGTCATCAGGAATAGCAAAGAATGCAGTCTTACATGCCTCCCAGAGTTCATCTAGATTCTTTGGTTTTATCTTCCAAGCTTCCTCTTTCATCCTACCCCAAACATGCTTAATGATGTTCATGTCTGGTGACTGGACTGGCCAGTCCTTGAGCACCTTGATCTGTTTTGCCTGGAGGAACTTGTTGTAGAGATGGATGTATGAGATGGAGCACCATCCTGCTGCAGAATTTGACCCCTTTTATGATTTGGAATATAAGAGGTAGCTAATACTTCTTGATATTTTAAGCTATTGATATTGCCTTCCACCTTGCAAATATTTTGCACACCCCCATACTGAATGTAACCCCAGACCACGATCTTTCCACCACCAAATTTAACTGTTTTCTGGGTGTATTTTGGATCCATACGGGCTCCAGTAGGTCTCCTGCAGTATTTGCAGCGGCTGTGGTGTAATTCTACTAAAGCTTCATCAGAGAAATCCACCTTCTGCCACTTTTCCAGCATCCATCTGTTTAGCAGGCTGTGGGACTTTGCAAATGCCACACATTTTTTTATTTGCATTTTGCTTAGTGCTGACTTCTAGGCACTGATTTGACCATGGAGGCCATTGCGAGACAGAATCCTACACACTGTTCTAGTTGACACAGGGACATGAGGTGACCAGGCCTGTTGGAGCTCTGCTGCAGTGTAAGAGGGGCTTGCTTTGGATTTTCTAACCAATAAATGTTCCTCCTGAGAAGTTGTCTTGCGGGGTCTGCCGGACCTGGGCTTGTCAAACATCTCCAGTCTCTTCAAATCTTTTTTTTAATTCTTTGTACTTGACGCTGAGACACATTAAAGGTAAAGGTGCCAGCCACCCCTGCAGTGGATCTGGTCTTCAGCCTCTTGATAATCCAGGCTTTGGTCGCAGGGTGGATGTTTGGCATGTTGTCAGAGCTCAAGCTGCAGTTCAAGTGAAGGTCTGGGGTTCTGGGTTTCTTTTTATACACACACATTAATTAACCGATCATTTACTGAGCACAGGTGAGGATGTAAACTAGGATTGGGTGCATTATATGACCAGGCGACAAAACTTTTGTCTTGCCAAAATCTGACCATTAACTGATCAATATTTCTGCATTGATGCCAATTTATTTTCTTAACCTAAACCACATTTCGGGGGGTTTCAGCTTTCAAAAGAATAATTTATACAACCAGTGGATGAATTTAACGTCAGGTTATAAGCTTTTATTTACATAACATGGATAAGCGACATAACTTCTGTCAGGGAGTGTATCTATCTATCTATCTATCTATCTATCTATCTATCTATCTTCTATCTATCTTCTATCTATCTATGTATCATCTATCTATTATCTATCTATCTATCTATCTATGTATCATCTATCTATAATCTATCTATCTTCTATCTATCTATCTATCTATCTATCTATCTATCTATCTATCTATCTATCTATCTATTATCTATCATCTATCTATCTATCTATCTATCTATCTATCTATCTATCTATCTATCTATCATCTATCTATGTATCATCTATCTATTATCTATCTATCTATCTATCTATCTATCTATCTATCTATCTATCTATCTATCTATCTATCTATATATATATCTATCTATAATCTATCTATCTTCTATCTATCTATGTATCATCTATCTATTATCTATCTATCTATCTATCTATCTATCTATCTATCTATCTATCTATCTATCTATTATCTATCTATCCTGTATATTGAATATTCAGTCACAGCGGTTTGCACCTGTTCACATTTGCTTTACTCTGTTACTGGTCACTTTTTTTTTTTGTAATACACTGTTGAAGGTGGTGACTACCTCCATATTTGACTGCGTGTTCCTCCCATCAGCCTAAAGGTATGAGCACATGGTGGTGTATTTCTTGAACAGTTTTCTTCGACGTCCTTTGCTTTTTTTTCTTCATATTTTATGTATCATTCATGAGACTCTTTCAAGCAGAATACATCACAAGAATGTACTGGCGACGCTTGTAAGACCTGTCACTGGTAAAAGAAGCTCAGAAAAGCTAAACATATGCTGAGCAAGACATTTTTACATTGCCGTACATATGTTCAATCTTTTTGCATTTTTAAAGTGCTTTTTCAGGGAGGTTCCCAGGCGCAATACACCTGAAAAAGACTCCATGTGCACTTACCCGAAGGATGTTTTTAATTAGTGCTGAATCAAACCTGTCCTTTAAAATTGTAGGCTTTTTTTCCTGATAGAGCAATGATTGATAATTATTAAGTCAGGGTCCCATCAGAGAAAGGTCACCTAGTTGTGGCTGGTGGGCTCACATGGTTTGGCCAACTTTTGTGCTCAGTTCCTTCAATGCATACATCTTATTTCTTCCAGGGTGCGACTGTATTCTTTGATTTGATCTATATATTTATCTATCCATCTATTTATATCTATGTATCTCATTTCTATGTATCATCTATCTGTCTTACATATAATACAATCGTGGCCAAAAGTTTTGAGACTGACACTCATTTTGTCTTTCTTAGGCCGGGGACACACTGCTGCGAGATACGTCCGAGTCTCGCTGGTTAAAAGCAAGCTGTGGCACCTGCACTCCGGAGGGGAGAGTGCAGCTCCATGTATTGCTGTATTGCGCCGGATCCGTTGCTGTCCGTTTGTTCGCCGGACACAAAAAAAAGTTACTTTGTCCGTTGTCTCCGGCTGCCGGACAAACAATTTTCAACGGATCCGCCGAACGACGGATGAAACGTGAGGCCATGCGTCACAATCCGTCGGTAATACAAGTCTATGAGAAAAAACGGATTTTTTCAAAATTCGACGGATTGCGACTGATAGCAAAAAACTGATGTGTGAAAGGGGCCTTGATCGGACAGAATACATAAGCATTGCGTATGTCCTATACTGATCCTCCACTGTCCACTATAGGACATGCTTTGAAATACTTTTTGCATGCAGACATTTTCACGGCTGTGTGAATGGACTAGTGACACTGTATGAGTCTGAGACCTTTCCGACAAAAATCGGACCACACTTGGAAATGACATGGATATGTGAATGCAGCCCAAGAGATGGGCCCTATCTATGCCTGATACCTACTACTAAGTACTCCATTCATTCATTCTCTCTCTTTGTCTTTAGTGGCTAAAAGATAATGAACGGACACGTTTTTCAATAAACAATGGCTGCTGTTATCATTCCCCACAAATAATAGGAGGAAATGGTTTCCTTAGAACATTGTGGATTTCCAATATTCCTGGATGACTAATGTGTTACCAGCAATACTATGGGAAAAACAATCCCAAATCTCCTTTTATGTGAATATGTGACATTATTGTGTCTGATGGGCACAGAGATGTGCATGATTGGGTCGTGGACATGACAATCCTAAGCACATGGGGTTAGCCCCTTCCCTAAT
Source organism: Ranitomeya variabilis (assembly GCF_051348905.1). Classification (NCBI taxonomy): domain Eukaryota; kingdom Metazoa; phylum Chordata; class Amphibia; order Anura; family Dendrobatidae; genus Ranitomeya; species Ranitomeya variabilis. The sequence continues at coordinate 1,056,968,011 of NC_135233.1, forward strand.
TTTCATTTTTTCCACCCCTTCTTCCAAGAGTCATATCTTTTTCATTTTGTCATCCACATAGACATGTGAGGGCTTGTTTTTTTGCGGGACGAGTTGTACTTCTGAATTAAAACATTGATTTTACAATGTGATGTTCTTAAAAGCAGTAAAAAAATCCACGTGCGATTAAATTGCAAAAATAAATGCAATTCCGACAAAGGAAGGGTCATTCAAATTTGTTTTTACATTTTTTAAATATATATATTTTTTACTTTATTTGTTAGACCCCTTAGGTAACTAGAGCCTGTGATCATCTGATCAACAATTTTTTTTACATCAATACTTCAATATTGCTATGAATAGCACAAATCATGGCCTCATTTGATGCTGGCCATAGGCTGGGTTTCAAAGGGGCACCGTGATGGCAGTCAATAGGTCTTCAGCAGACCCCTGGCTGTTATGACAACTTGTTGGTGGCCCAAGATTGCGTTGCGGGGCATCGACGGTTGCTTATGTTGACGCATTTCACCTGTTAACAGTCATACGTAGAGCTCAGCTCCACCTGCCGCTGTGAGGCAGATCCTGGCCATGTGTCACTGCCATTATCTGCAGGGTATAGGGCATGCTCAGCCCCTGAGCCTGCTCCATACACAGCTCCTGACTTGTGCCTTACATGTATGGGGGATGTCAGGAAGGGGCTAAACAGAGTTGGAGACTGATATTAAAGGGAATCTGTCACCAGGTTTTTGGTGCCCCATCTGTGAGCAAGTTACAAGGAAGGGTAAGATAAAACCCAACCAGTACATAAACCCATAAAACAAGATTTAGTTGAACTATTAGAACAGATAAAAATACAGAAATTAAAAAAAAAAGGCTGCCGAGTATTTATGCAGGAATACACATACATAAAATCACTGTTTTATCAGCCACAGATCTACCGGTTCTGTAAATGCTGAGCTCTGTATAAACCTGCCCACACGACCGATTGACTGCTTTCTGTATACACTGTGCATAGGCATAAAGCTGCCAATCAGTGGTTAGGGTTGGTTACACAATGCTCATGAATATGGAGGACTACTTGGGAGCAGGTTTACTAGTGCTCTGGGGATAATCTGCTGATAAAACTATTATATTAGCAAACTACAGCAAGCAGCCCAGCAAGTGACACATTGCTGGTGACATGGTGATGCATCTTAGGTAGCAAAACACCTGGTGACAGATTCCTTTTAACTGTTACAATGTCATTATAAACAAATTTCTAAGTACATTTAATTAGCAAACCACAATTGTTTTCCCTAGTCAAATAATCACTATAGAATTAAAATGGCCGATGTCTTGTTACATTGATAGAAACTTATCCTAGAATGTTATTAGGACAGGTGCCTGCAAATGTGTGAAGAAGATAACCTGTATGATGTATTTCAGGTAGACAGGGTGGACAGCAGTGTGAGCAGCCTCTTCTTACCTCAGCACTCCTGGTAACTCCAGTGTTAGATCAGATAGACTGAGTGGACAGCAGTGTGAGCAGCCTCTTCTTACCTCAGCACTCCTGGTAACTCCAGTGTTAGATCAGATAGACTGAGTGGACAGCAGTGTGAGCAGTCTCTTCTTACCTCAGCACTCCTGGTAACTCCAGTGTTAGATCAGATAGACTGAGTGGACAGCAGTGTGAGCAGCCTCTTCTTACCCCAGCACTCCTGGTAACTCCAGTGTTAGATCAGATAGACTGAGTGGACAGCAGTGTGAGCAGCCTCTTCTTACCCCAGCACTCCTGGTAACTCCAGTGTTAGATCAGATAGACTGAGTGGACAGCAGTGTGAGCAGCCTCTTCTTACCCCAGCACTCCTGGTAACTCCAGTGTTAGATCAGATAGACTGAGTGGACAGCAGTGTGAGCAGCCTCTTCTTACCTCAGCACTCCTGGTAACTCCAGTGTTAGATCAGATAGACTGAGTGGACAGCAGTGTGTGCAGCCTCTTCTTACCTCATCACTCCTGGTAACTCCAGTGTTAGATCAGATAGACTGAGTGGACAGCAGTGTGAGCAGCCTCTTCTTACCTCAGCACTCCCGGTAACTCCAGTGTTAGATCAGATAGACTGAGTGGACAGCAGTGTGAGCAGCCTCTTCTTACCCCAGCACTCCTGGTAACTCCAGTATTAGATCAGATAGACTGAGTGGACAGCAGTGTGAGCAGCCTCTTCTTACCCAGCACTCCTGGTAACTCCAGTGTTAGATCAGATAGACTGAGTGGACAGCAGTGTGAGCCGCCTCTTCTTACCCCAGCACTCCTGGTAACTCCAGTGTTAGATTAGGTAGACAGGGTGGACAGCAGTGTGAGAAGCCTCTTCTTACCCCAGCACTCCTGGTAACTCCAGTGTTAGATAAGATAAACAAGGTGGACCACAATGTGAGAAACTTCTTACGTCAGCGACCTTGGTATCCCCAGTATTAGATAAGAAAGGCGAGGTGGTCGACATTGTGAGCAGCCTCGTTTTACTTCAGCCCTCCTGGTTTCTCCAGTAATAGGTTAGAAAGACAGGGTGGACTGCAAGGTGATCAGCCTCTTCTCACCTCAGAACCCCTGGTATCTTTCGTACAAGATCAGATAGACATGATGGACAGCTGTGCAAGCAACTTCTTCTTACCAAAGCATCCCTGGTATCTCCAGTATTAGATTAGATAGAGAGCATGCACAGCAGTGTGTGCAGGTTCTTCTTACCTCAGCGACCTTGGTATCTCCAGTATTAGATCAGATAGACAGGGTGGACAGCAGTGTGGGCAGACTATTCTTACCTCAGCGCCCCTGGTATCTCCAGTATTAGATCAGATGAACATGCTGTGTAAGCAACTTCTTACCTCAATATCCCTGATCTGTCCAGTATTAGATTAGATAGAGAGCATGCACAGAGCACCTCTTCTTACCACTTCTGTTGTCTCTAATTTCACATGCACAGCATCATCCTCTATTGGTAGTGGTAGTCACGGTACTAGGTCAGACTGGACTTACCATAGCCCTTAGGCCAGGGTCACACTTGCGAGTGCAATGCGAGAAACTCACACGAGTCTCTCACCTCAATACCTGGCACTGGCGCCGGCACTCAGGACCGAAGCGTGCGGCTGCCTGTATTTCTATGCAGCTGAACTCTCCGGTCCCGAGTGCTGGCGCCAGTGCAGGGTATTGAGGTGAGAGACTCGTGTGAGTTTCTCGCATTGCACTTGCAAGTGTGACCCTGGCCTTACATTAACAATTCTCACTGAAACTTAACTACAATAATAATGCCCGCCAACAGTCTTTAACCTAAAATTGAAAAGAGAAAAATTAATAAAAAAATACACTAAAAAATCGCTTCCTCTACTAATTGCAGTTGTACAGTACAGCCATCCGAGACCGTATTATCCAACATTGTATTTGTAATACATTAAAATTTAATGTGGAGAATTACGAACACTAATTAAATTATTTTTAGGGTACCAGGCAGAATTAACTGAAATTAAAAAAACACAAGGTTTAAAATATTTTTTACATGTAACTTAGATACCTTAAAGGGAAAAAAAAAAAAGCGGAAAAAAAAATTGAGACATGCCAGACACCGTAACATGAGGGGAAAGCACAGGGACCGTTGCCCCAGGCATTGAATTTTCGGGCCCTCGCTGTCCAATGATCCAGAAGCCAGCAATGTGTCTTTTTGAAGCTCTGCATGGGAGGCGTGGGCACCCGCCCGGAGACCAGAACGAGTAAACCAGCTGCTTGTCATTTTGGTCCTATGCAGAGCTCAACAGTCGAGATGAGTTTGTCATTGAATGATGTGTGCCGGGATGACAAAACTCTCAGCATATTGAAGTGAGCTATGTTGTCTCAATTGCTGCCTATGCAGTGTAAAAATAAAATAGGAAAAGGATGGTGCCTAGTGTAATTTGTTCTGACAGATTAGTATGCAAAGCAGAGGCACCCAACAAGAAGGTGATCACCTTTTTTATATGGTTGGAAAGGGTAACCTCCCCTGTTACAGGGTAGGAGGAACTACCTTGCGTCTTGCACACTACTTATTTGCATATTGAGGACCTTCCCGATTGACAGTGCTAGCTTCCCAGAGTGTGTGGTCGCCACTCCTCCCTGCCTCCTTTCTTTTGACGCCACTCGCTGCACTTCTGGGTGTGTCAGTGCTTGATGGCATTTACTATGTATTGCAATACTTTAGTCTATGAGTCCGATCCGCGCGCCCAATGTGGAAGAGGTTAAACATGTCAATCAGACAAAATAATTATATGCAGACAAGCCAATAATACATCAAAGTTATTGAGAAATTTAGCACGCCTTTCTCAGGCAGGCTTTTGGTTCTAGTATATGAGACTTTTTCGGGCAAGCTTTGCGGGTGTCTAACCTTAGCCATCCAAGAAAGGTCATCAGCTGCCAGGAATTCCACCGATGTCCTGGCACCAGAAATGACCTCTGCAAATATTATTATAGCAATGTTATATACAGATTGTTTTGCACTGTTATTATATTTTTATATATGGAGCTGTTATGATATTCCTGTATGTCTGCACTGATTTTAATCATGGCACTACAACTTGTATAAACAATGTGTATAATGGTGCCACTGTATATCACTGTTTTTAAGACAAAAACTCTATACATTATTAAATTTGTGTAAGCTTGACTGCTAGCTGCAGCTTGTACCGAGCAGTGTGAGATCACAGCATCAGCAGGGAGGAGGGACACTGAGGAACTGTCAGTCAGGCTAGGGAGGCAGGAATGGAGGTAAACTTTCATAAACATAGATTCACATTCATCATTAATGGAGATATTTAATAATTTATCCAGTTTGTAGTGTGAAATCTGGTGACAGATCTGTTTTAAGGCAGGAAATGTTATTTGAACAATATATAGCACTGTTATGCAGGTCTAGTAATGTTAATGGCTAATGTTTAGGCACAGTTAGGTATGGTTGCTTCTACACTGTATAAAGATGTGCAGCTACAACAAAGAATGTCTCCTAGGAATCTATCCACGGTAATACAGCGTGTTCCAAATTATTATGCAAATGATATTTTTCTCGGATTTTCCTAAATGGTCGGTGCAAATGACAGTCAGTCCAATAAAAGTCATCAACTGTCAGATTATACATCAAATTTTATTGAAGAAACCTCCCAATGATAACAGTATAATCTCCAAAATGAATAAACTCAGAATGCACTGTTCCAAATTATTAGGCACAGTTATTTCTAAACATTTGATATGTTTTAAAGAACTGAAAATGCTCATTTGTGGAATTTGCAGCATTAGGAGGTCACATTCACTGAACAAAAAGCTATTTAACTACAAAACAGGCCAAGTTACATGTTAACACAGGAACCCTTCTTTGATATCACCTTCACAATTCCTGCATCCATTGAGTTTCTGCTTGTATTTCTTTGCATGAAGTCAGAATAGCCTCCCAGAGCTGCTGTTTTGATGTGAACTGCCTCCCACCCTCATAGATCTTTTGCTTGATGATCCTCTAAAGGTTCTCTATAGGGTTGAGGTCAGGGGAAGATGGTGGCCACACCATGAGTTTATCTCCTTTTATGCCCATAGCAGCCAATGACTCAGAGGTTTTCTTTGCAGCATGAGATGGTGCATTGTCTGCATGAAGATGATTTTGTTCCTGAAGGCACGTTTCTGCTTTTTATACCATGGAAGAAAGTTGTCAGTCAGAAACTCTATATACTTGCAGAGGTAATTTTCACACCTTCAGGAACCTAAAAGGACCCTACCAGCTGTTTCCCCATGATTCCGGCCCAAAACATGATTCCTCCACCTCCTTGCTGACGTCGCAGCCTTGTTGGGACATGGTGGCCATCCACCAGCCATCCACTACTCCATCCATCTGGACCATCCAGGGTTGCTCCACACTCATTTGTAAACAAGACTGTTTGGAAATTAGTTTTCATGTATGTCTGGGCCCACTGCAACCGTTTCTGCTTGTGAACACTGTTTAGGGGTGGCTGAATAGTAGGTTTATGCACCACAGCAAGCCTTTGAAGGATCCTACACCTTGAGGTTTGAGGGACTCCAGAGGCACCAGCAGCTTCAAATTACAGTTTGCTGCTTTGTAATGTTATTTTGTCAGCTGATCTCCTAATCCAATTAATTTGTTTGGCAGAAACCTTCCTCATTATGCCTTTATCTGCATGAACTCTGTCTGTGCTCTATTTCAGTCACAAATCTCTTCACAGCATGATGATCAGTCTTACGTTTTCGTAAATACCTAATGTTTTCATACTTTGTCCAAGGTATTGCATTATTTAACGATTTTCAGCAGCAGAGAGATCCTTTTTATTTCCCATATTGCTTGAAACCTGTGGCCTGCTTAGTAATGTGGAACATCATTTTTAAGTAGTTTTCCTTTAATTAGAATCACCTGGAAAACTAATTATCAGATGTGTTTAAGATTGATTTCAGTGATCCATTGAGCCCTGAGACACAATACCATCCATGAGTTTATTTGAAAAACAAAACAATTAAATCTTTATGACACCTAAATCCAGTTTGCATAATAATTTGGAACATGGTTTATTGTACTGGACTCAGACCATTCCCCCAGAGGTATATCTAGGTTTCCAGCACCCTGGTCAAGAATTCAATTTGGCGCCCACCTCTACCTCCTAAGCACAAATGTGATTTGCACACTTAGTCATGCGGCGATGAGTTGCTCACTGTAAATCTCTGTGTTCTGTGTACGCACGCATCCCCCCATTCAGCATACTGTTCCTGCACCCATCCTCATACTGTTTTCTCATACATTTCTCCCTTACTCCTAATACTAGATCCTCAAATTTCTTCCTTTCCCCAAACTGTGTCCTCAAATCTTTCCCCCTTACACTAAATCTTCCCCATCCCGTTTCACTAAATATTCCCCACCCCGTCATTTCACTAAATCTAGCCCAACCCCCATTTCTCTAAATCTTTGGTCTCTCCAGCTCCACTGGAGCACTTGCCACCAATCTTTGCGAGCCGGCAAGTGATGTCAGTAGCGTGATCACATGCCCTGATCACGCTGCTGACGTCGCTCTAACCCGGCGATCAGATCTTCCAATAGTACTCATGTCTGAAAGAGAATGGTCAACTCTCAGTCAGGGGCGGCAAAATGCAGCATCCAGGAAGACACCTTGGACCGCCGCATCAGGTGAACCGATGGCGCCCTCCTGCCAGCTTCACCTGGGGCACATGACCCGCCTATTCCCCCAGATACGCCTATTTCCCCTCTGGTGAAATGAAGGTGATGACTGTCTTTTTGAGACATTTCAGAATCGTCTCCCGCCTCTGCTGTGTCCCCCAACTCGGTGGAGGTGTTTATTGCACAGCTGTATTTTGAAGTCTGATCTTTCCTTTGCCGAAATGCAGAATTTTTGTAACATGACGGTTGCCACCCATTTGGTCAGGGTCACATCTTCAGATGTCCGTCAGCTGTGTTGAAATTCATGGGACTCTCACACTAGGCCGGGGTTTCCGAGTTTGATGAGCCCAGGAGGGTTCTGCGTATGCATCCGCACATGGTGACATCATGACGTTGTGACATGCGCCGTGATATTTGCAAATGCATGCGCAAAACCCTACTGGGGTCATCAAACCCGGAAGCCTTGTCCTAGCGTGAGAGGCCCATAGATTTCAGCATGGCCGATGGCAATCCGAAGATGCAACAAGGACTCGACAGGTGGTGAGAAGCAGAGGGGCCGGAGAGGTGAGTGGAGGATGAGTATAAGGATTTTTTTTTACACATTATGTTTATTATGCTCTGGGGTCTGGAGAGATCTTAAAGCATAATAGGGGAATAACTTCTCTGTGAATCAAATTTCATGGGAAAATCCACGCAAATTCAAATTGTTCCCAATCTGCTCATCTCCACACACCAAGTTTTGTCCATCCTGTATTCAGAAGTGGTAGTGAAATCTTCTCCTATTTCCACGGTAGACATGAGACCCTCACTACATTTCCAAAAGTCAGGACAGGGATGCCCTATGTTCCACACTTGCCGACAAAGCCAGATTTGCTGAGACTTTCCTGATTTTTCTGTAAATGATCATAGCAAACCTGGGATTGTACTGGACCAAGAAGTGGAATTTACACAAAGCCCAACATCAAATGGACAGTCCTAGATGGAATCATGACATTCTCAGGAGGAACTAACGTGTCCCTAAATTGATAGCTGTGTTGGAAATGATAGCAGCCACGACAAAGGGTTAAGAACAACTGGCCTCCTTATAAGTAGAGATCAGAGCAGGGTTCTTCTTATTCTTTACAGAGAGCTCTAAGGACTCACAGAGTCACAGTAGTTAACAAATCGACTAATACGGGCACTCAACAGAAGACTCCTTCTGTGGGTAGAGATGGAAGTAGATGCTGAAGGTGATGGCATCCAGTTCAAAACATTCAACACCATGGAGGCACTGCTCAATGCACGAAGAAAAGAGAAAAATATGTCTCATTAATCTAAATCCTTCTTGTTCCAGTGCCAGTCTGATACTGTGGTTTTCCATTGGACACAGGATAAATGAATGATTCACTGGATGCATTTAAGGCCTCATTCAAAAGTCAATTTTTCAAAGAAAGACCACATGCCCATTGTAGTCTATGGGTCTGTTTCCATGCCCTTGTTTTTTTGAAGACCATGTATCTGCAAAAAAGTAACAGAGACATCTCCGTTTTGGATCCAAGCCTATGGGTCGGAGAAAATCACGGACAGTGCACGGAGGGCATTAGCGTGCAATCTGCTGTCTATTTTTTAACATTGTAATTGTTAAAAGCACTGCAATTTATTTTTGTTTGACATCCTAACAAATCACTGATGCTGAAAAATGACGCACTGGTCATTAAACACTGCTGAAAAACGTGATCCTCTACATTGATGAAAATCAGTCCATTTTTTTCACCTATGACAAACGGGCATCGAAATGAGGAGTTAGGCTCAGTGTAGATCTGTGCATTGGTCTCTGATCATAATTAGTGATGAGCGAACGTGCTGGGATAAGGCGTTGTACGAGCATGCTCGTGTGCTAACCGAGCATCTTCGGCGTGCTCGAAAAATATGTTTGAGTCCCCGCGGATGCATGTCTCGCGGCTGTTCGGCAGCTTCCATAACCCCTCAGCAGTGCCAAAGGCTGATCGCCTCCATGCCACGCCGCATTGATGCAGTATTTGATGCAAAAGGAGCCCGGACCAAGTATTCAGTGCCTTTACTGAACATACATTTCAGGAGGCCAACATTTCAGATATTAAAATCATTTTTCAGGCTGGTGTTATAAAGTATTCTAATTTACTGAGATAATAACTTTTGGGTTTTCATTGGCTGTAAGCCATAATCATCAACATTAACAGAAATAAACACGTGAACTAGATCACTCTATTTGTAATGACTCTATATAATATGAGATTCACTTTTTGTATTGAAGAACTGAAATAAATTAACTTTTTGATGATATTCTACTTTTTTGAGAAGCACCTGTAGGACCATTTTTTCCAGATGGAGAGAAAATGTTCGTGTGCATCTGCCCTAAGTGAGGTCTGTCAGGTTCTGTGATCTCTGCATGCACTGTCATATGGAAAAGTCTGTCAATCACTAGTAGGACCGCCCACTGGCCTCATATCAATAGAACCACCAAACATTTCAATTAATAAAATACAAGGTATACTGAATCATTTCCAACAAACCTACGTATGTATAATTCTGCTCAGCTTCTCCTCTATATCTTTATTCAATAAGTAAAATGCAATTTTTACTGACACTTTTCCCACAATAATATACAGTGGCATGTAAAAGTTTGGGCACCCCGGGTCAAAATGACTATTGTAAATAGTTAAGCAAGTTGAAGATGAAATGATCTCTAAAAGGCCTAAAGTTAAAGATGACGCATTTCCTTTGTATTTTAGGCCAAAAAATATATATAGTGTCATTTTATACATTTTATAAATTACAAAAAGGAAAATGGGACCATGCAAAAGTTTGGGCACCCTGCATGGTTAGTACGTTGTAGCACCCCCTTTTGCAAGTATCACAGCTTGTAAACACTTTTTGTAGCCAGACAAAAGTCTTTAATTTCCTTGGAGAATTCTTCCAGTTCTGTGTGAGATTCCTGGGTCATCTTGCATCCTCTGCTATTTTGAGGTCTAGCCACAGATTTTCAATGATGTTGAGATCACGGGACTGTGAGGGCCAATGTAAAACCTTCAGCTTGCGCCTTTTGAGGTCGTCTATTGTAGATTTTGCTATGTGTTTAGGATCATTCTCCATTTGCAGAAGCCATCCTCCTTTCACCTTCAGCTTTTTTACAGATGCTGTTATGTTTCCATCAAGAATTTGTTGAAATTTTATTGAATCAATTCTTCCCTCTACTAGTGATATGTTCCCTGTGCCATTGGCTGCAACACAACCCCAAAACATGATTGATCCACTCCCATGCTTAATGGTTGGCACTTTTTTCTCCGCACATTTTTAATAATTGTGGCCAACAATGAGCTCTATTTTAATCTCATCCGTCCACACGACTTGTTTCCAAAATGTATCAGGCTTGTTTAGATGTTCTTTGAATACTTCTAACACTGAATTTTATGGTGAGGACACAGGAGAGGTTTTCTTCCGTTTACTCTTTTATAAAGGTCATATTTGTGCAAGTGTTTCTGAACAGTAGAACATTGTACAACAACTCCAGAGTCTGATAAATCTTTCTGAAGGTCTTTTCCAGTCAACCGGAGTTATGATATGCCTGTCTAGCAATTCTACGAGCAGCACTCACTGAAATTTTGCTTGGTCTTCCAGACCTAATCTTGACCTCCCCTATTTCTGGTAACTGCCATTTCTTAATTACATTTTGAACTGAGGAAAGGGCAACTTGAAAATGCCTTGTGCTATCTTCTTATAGCCTTCTCTTGCTTTGTAGGTCTCCACCATTTTAATTTTCTGAGTGCTAGGCAGCTGCTTAGAATAACCCATGGCTGCTGTTTTTTGGCACAAGGTTAGAGAAAGCTGGGTTTTTATAAAGCTGGGAAATTTGCATCACCTGGCCTTTTCTAACGATGATAGCAGAGGTGTAACTAGGGTTTTGGTTCGGGGGGGGGGGGGGGGGCGAAACTTCTCAGTGGGCCCCTAACCAGGTAACCTTGATTATAACTCGGTGATGCACCCTAAGAGTGGATGTAGGAGATAACCACACTGTTGCTGAAAATAATCTCTATATAAAGACCAATATTGATATTACCGTCATATGGTCAGTGGTAAATACCAGTCCTACAAAACATATGTGATTACAGCACAGTTATAGATGGTGACTTACACCTGGCGTTCTTTCTGATGGAGTCGTTCACTTTTCCCGTCTTTTCCATCTGGCCCAGACTGACATGACAACTTCTTCTAGCCAGGACTCTGCAGAGAATACAACAAAGACACATTTCACTTCTCATATTTTCAGCACGTCACCATCTATTCCCAACCTGCACAAACTCCTCATCCTGCTGATACCCCAATACTGAGCCACTGCTGCCGTATATGTCCCTATTACTGCACCTGATACCCCAATACTGAGCCGCTGCTGCCGTATGTGTCCCTATTACTGCACCTGATACCCCAATACTGAGCCGCTGCTGCCGTATGTGTCCCTATTACTGCACCTGATACCCCAATACTGAGCAACTGCTGCCGTATGTGTCCCTATTACTGCACCTGATACCCCAATACTGAGCCGCTGCTGCCGTATGTGTCCTTATTGCTGCACCTGATACCCCAATACTGAGCCGCTGCTGCCATATGTGTCCCTATTACTGCACCTGATATCCCAATACTGAGCCGCTGCTGCCATGTGTCCCTATTACTGCCCCTGATGCCCCAATACTGAGCCGCTGCTGCCGTATGTGTCCCTATTACTGCACTTGATACCCCAATACTGAGCCGCTGCTGCCGTATGTGTCCCTATTACTGCACCTGATACCCCAATACTGAGCCACTGCTGCCATATGTGTCCCTATTACTGCCCCTAATACCCCAATACTGAGCCACTGCTGCCGTAAGTGTCCCTATTACTGCACCTGATACCCCAATACTGAGCCGCTGCTGCCGTATGTGTCCCTATTACTGCACCTGATACCCCAATACTGAGCCACTGCTGCCATATGTGTCCCTATTACTGCCCCTAATACCCCAATACTGAGCCACTGCTGCCGTAAGTGTCCCTATTACTGCACCTGATACCCCGATACTGAGCCACTGCTGCCGTAAGTGTCCCTATTACTGCACCTGATACCCCAATACTGAGCCACTGCTGCCGTATGTGTCCCTATTACTGCACCTGATACCCCAATACTGAGCCGCTGCTGCCGTATGTGTCCCTATTACTGCACCTGATACCCCAATACTGAGCCGCTGCTGCCATATGTGTCCCTATTACTGCACCTGATACCCCAATACTGAGCCGCTGCTGCCGTATGTGTCCCTATTACTGCACCTGATACCCCAATACTGAGCCACTGCTGCCGTAAGTGTCCCTATTACTGCACCTGATACCCCAATACTGAGCCGCTGCTGCCGTATGTGTCCCTATTACTGCACCTGATACCCCAATACTGAGCCACTGCTGCCATATGTCTCCCTATTACTGCCCCTAATACCCCAATACTGAGCCACTGCTGCCGTAAGTGTCCCTATTACTGCACCTGATACCCCGATACTGAGCCACTGCTGCCGTAAGTGTCCCTATTACTGCACCTGATACCCCAATACTGAGCCACTGCTGCCGTAAGTGTCCCTATTACTGCACCTGATACCCCAATACTGAGCCACTGCTGCCGTATGTGTCCCTATTACTGCACCTGCTACCCCAATACTGAGCCACTGCTACCGTATGTGACCCTATTACTGCCCCTGATACCCCAATACTGAGCCGCTGCTGCCGTATGTGTCCCTATTACTGCCCCTGATACCCCAATACTGAGCCGCTGCTGCCGTATGTGTCCCTATTACTGCACTTGATACCCCAATACTGAGCCGCTGCTGCCGTATGTGTCCTTATTACTGCCCCTGATACCCCAATACTGAGCCGCTGCTGCCATATGTGTCCCTATTACTGCACCTGATATCCCAATACTGAGCCGCTGCTGCCATATGTGTCCCTATTACTGCACCTGATACCCCAATACTGAGCCGCTGCTGCCGTATGTGACCCTATTACTACACCTGATACCCCAATACTGAGCCGCTGCTGCCGTATGTGTCCCTATTACTGCCCCTGATACCCCAATACTGAGCCGCTGCTGCCGTATGTGTCCCTATTACTGCACCTGATACCCCAATACTGAGCCGCTGCTGCCGTATGTGTCCCTATTACTGCACCTGATACCCCAATACTGAGCCGCTGCTGCCATATGTGTCCCTATTACTGCACCTGATATCCCAATACTGAGCCGCTGCTGCCATATGTGTCCCTATTACTGCACCTGATACCCCAATACTGAGCCGCTGCTGCCATATGTGTCCCTATTACTGCACCTGATACCCCAATACTGAGCCGCTGCTGCCGTATGTGTCCCTATTACTGCACCTGATACCCCAATACTGAGCCGCTGCTGCCGTATGTGACCCTATTACTACACCTGATACCCCAATACTGAGCCGCTGCTGCCGTATGTGTCCCTATTACTGCACCTGATACCCCAATACTGAGCCGCTGCTGCCGTATGTGTCCCTATTACTGCCCCTGATACCCCAATACTGAGCCGCTGCTGTCGTATGTGTCCCTATTACTGCACCTGATACCCCAATACTGAGCCTCTTCTGCCGTATGTGTCCCTATTACTGCACCTGCTACCCCAATACTGAGCCGCTGCTGCCGTATGTGTCCCTATTACTGCACCTGATACCCCAATACTGAGCTGCTGCTGCTGTATCTGTCCCTATTACTGCACCTGATACCCCAATACTGAGCCGCTGCTGCCGTATGTGTCCCTATTACTGCACCTGATATCCCAATACTGAGACGCTTCTGCCGTATGTGTCCCTATTACTGCACCTGCTACCCCAATACTGAGCCGCTGCTGCCGTATGTGTCCCTATTACTGCACCTGATACCCCAATACTGAGACGCTTCTGCCGTATGTGTCCCTATTACTGCACCTGCTACCCCAATACTGAGCCACTGCTGCCGTATGTGTCCCTATTACTGCACCTGATACCCCAATACTGAGCCGCTGCTGCCGTATGTGTCCCTATTACTGCACCTGATACCCCAATACTGAGACGCTTCTGCCGTATGTGTCCCTATTACTGCACCTGCTACCCCAATACTGAGCCGCTGCTGCCATATGTGTCCCTATTACTGCACCTGCTGTGCGGTTCTCTGTGCCCTCTAAATTCTAAAGCAACCCTCTATAATACAGTAATGCCGGGTGCAAGTGCCCTAGAAAACAGGGCTCACATTTTGCTTCCTAGAAAGTAATATTGTCTTCTGTGTGCCCTTTGACAGTCACTGTAACCTGAGTTCCCCTATAACAATAAGTGCCCACTTTACTTTTAATAATGTCCGGAGTCTCCCCCCGTACAGCTCCCCTTTACACAGTATAATGCCCCCTCAATGTATATATTCTGACCCCTTCGTAACCCCCAAACTGTTGATGGCTCCAACACTGTATGATAGCCCCATCATTGTAATCTCCACAATGTATGATGGCCCCCTAGATAACCTCCATATAGCATAATACACCATATAGTCCTCCATATAGTATAATACACTACCCATAGGCCTCCATATAGTATAATACACCAGATAGACCTCCATACAGTATAATCCACTCCCCCACTGGCAGACTGTAATATAATGCACCCCCCAGGCAGACTCATATATTGCAGCCCCCCATAGGCAGACTTTAATATAATGCACCCCCATGCAGACTCTGATATAATGCACACCCTAGGCAGATTCTGATATAATGCAGCCCCCAGGCAGACTCTTATATAATGCAGCCCCCCATAGGCAGACTTTAATATAATGCACCCCCCATGCAGACTCTAATATATTGCAGCCCCCCATAGGCAGACTTTAATATAATGCACCCCCCATGCAGACTCTGATATAATGCACCCCCCAGGCAGACTCTGATATAATCAGGGCTGTGGAGTTGGTAAGCCGCAGTTGCGACTCCGACTCCTGGATTTTATCAGGTTCCGGCTCCGACTCCTTCATAAATGGCCAATTAGTAACAATAAATTTACTGTTGTCAAATATTAACATCGTGCTTATTCAGTTTCTCACCATCATATAAGTAATCAGACCACTTAGAGCAAAAACTATATTTATCAGAATACAATTAGAATATAGCAAATAACTTTTATAAACTTTTCTAAACTCTTGTAAGTAAATATGCAATAAACACTGTTATGCAGTTAATAAGAAATCTACAAATTTGTCCTCAGAAAAAGTATTGCCTCTGTCAGATCCTCCTTCATGGATGCCCTCAAATCTGATCTAATTATTTTGAGGGCAGAGAACAACCTCTCTACACTAACTTGGGTTGGTGGCAAAGCAGTAACCACTCGGGCAACATCTCTGACAATGTCAGGATACAGAGGAATCGCTTGTTGCACTGTTATTTTTGATGAACGGTCAAATTTCTCAATTTCTTTTAGTGCATATGAAAAATTCTGCTGAAATGTACTGGCTGTGTTCTTTGATGGGGATGACTCTTCTATGCGGGAACGCTTTGCACTGTCCTTGTGATCCAAATATTTTTCGAAATTAAATTCTTCATCAGTTGATGAAGGTGAAGATGTGGCAGGACGACCAAATTCTTCTTGTTCCTCCTGACTGTTCTGCAACCCTTTCATCCTTACTGCTATTTCAAACAGAGCTTCTTTCCCTTTAGTTAGCTGTTGGTCATCTAGAAGAATCCGATGCATTGGGTCTACATAAACAGCTGCCAAAACAATGTTATTTTGTAATAGTAGCTCCTCTCTCCGTTTCATTGATACCTGGAGTTAAGTCCTCTGCTTGTAATTTTTTAGTCACTGTAAACGGGTGCTCTAGCAATTTTTCCAGCTCAGTCACCTGATTCCACTGACTTTCATTTAGCGTCAGTTGAGGGTTAGCCATGTCTACAAGAAAGGTTTTCAGTTCAACCAAGCGCTGAATCATTAAGTACTGCCCCATCGTGTGGCTTGATCAATAATTGCCCCTTTTCCAGCACGTCTCTTCAAAATTGAGTCAACTTTAGGGGTTCTGGCAACAGTAGCCAATTTTCTCACCTTGCCAATCAGTGCAGCAGCATGTCCTTCTTGCAGACTGTCTCTTATAGCCAGCTGTAGCGTATGCACAACACAGCGCATGTGATGAATGAAAGAACGCATTGACACAGTTTCAACAAGATCATTTAAACTATCGTGTTGCTGTTCATCTGAAGCAACTTCAGTTTGCTCCTCAGTTACAATACTGTGTTCCTCTATTTCAAACATTTCTGTGTCTGTGGACCCAGAATGTTCTTCTAGCTGCTGGTCACCATCATTACTCTCATTCATTAGCTTAATAGTACTTATCATATTTGAAGCATTGTCAGTTACGACAGAAAGAACTTGCCCTTTTTAAGTTCATAGTCTTGCAGAACCTTTTCCACCGAGACCTGGAGAAACTCACTGGTGTGATGAGCTTTGGTGTCTTTTACTGCCAGTGTCTTGGTAAGTATTTCATTTTTGTCACAAACAAATCGGACATTGATGGCAAAATAGTTCACTCTGTGACGTGTGCAGGCATCCATTTTAAGAAACAGAAAGCGTCCCTTGAGAGTTATTTTAAGTTCTTCCTTTTGTTTAAAAGCTTCTTCGATTACTAATTTTCTAATACTCTTTCTCTCTCCAGAGAAACACCAAGCTTGCGGGCCATTTCCCCATTCAGACACATAAAAGCTGGTCGTGAAAATAATGAAATAGGCACACTATCCTTTACAACAAGCTCTATGATCTGTTTTTTAAATGTATCTACTGTCATTGTCACAGTAACTTTGTCACTGACAAAATATCTTGCAACTGATGGCTGCAAAGTTCTCTGCTCCTTTGTTTGGCTGGAAGAGCTGGGCACTGGTTCATTGGTTTGGATGCAGTCTTTCTCATCCACTGCTTTCAGTACTTCTGGATGAAAGCGCTGTAAATGTCTCTTTAGATTAGAAGCTCTGGTAGGAGCATTTTTATCTTTGCCTGAATATGCACTGATCTTGGCTTCACAGCATTTGTTTTCATCTGGATCATTTGTCATACACTGACAGACATAATGTTTTCTATCTTGAGTGATGGTGAAATGTTCAAATACAGCTGATTTCATGTGACGCTTCTTTGACATTCTCAGGTTTTTAATTCTGCATTCACAATCCAAATGACAACTGTTTTTCCTAAAAACAATTGTACAAAATTATTGCCAGGTCATACAACTGATATAGAGGTCAGTAATACTGTTATTCCTCATGTACTCACAGTTAACTGATGCAAAGTTTGTTGAAAGGATAATACTTCTTACAGTCTTCCTCTTCTGAGTAGCAGCTGTGAGATGCTTGGAAGACGCTTTACTACTAAGAATTTGCAACACATTTTTACTTTCAGTTTCATACATTGTAAGTAGGGGGGTTGGGGCACCATGAGGTTAACCAAGTATAAGATTAGATAAGGGCAGTGGAGAACAGTGACACACAAGAAGTAAGAAATGTCTCTATCTCCAGCAGAACTGCTTATCACTGTTGTTCATAGTTTGATAGAACATATATATTTGAGTAACATTTATAAAATTCATATGAAAGTTCAGTTATGAAATATTAATACATTTTTTTTAAAGCTGGAGTCGGAGTCGGTACATTTCTACCGACTCCGACTCAGACTCCAACCAAAACTAACTCTGATAAGGCAGCCCCCATAGTATCTATAGTATGATGCACCTCCATAAAAATATAATCCAATATTCACCTCTCTTCCTCCTGGTTCCTGCGCTGCTCCAAGGTCCCGCTCATCTCCTGACAGCGGGCGCCGGGTAGTGACGTCATCACGCCCGCTGTCAGTATCTGAGTCAGGTGCTGGCAGGGGGATGATGGGAGAGGGAGCGTGAAGCTCCTTCTCTCATCAATGCGGTCAGCTGTATTAGCATCTAGCCGATACAACTGACCCTGCGATGACGAGTGGGGGCCCACTGCTGACTCCGTGCTCCCGCCTGCTCAGGGGCCCCATAGCGGCCGGGCAGCAGAGCAAGGAGATTGATTCTTCCTGCTCTCTCGCAGAATGTAACTGTATCGGCTCGCTGCACACACCGATACACTTACAGTAGCGTAGCTCTGGGTGGGCCCCTCAGAGTGCGGGTCCTGGGGCAACCGCCCCTTCTGCCCCCCCTGGTAGCTACGCTACTGGATGATAGCGAACAAGGCATAACCCTAACAGGCTAATTAATGTATGAAATCTTGGTCAAAGCTATCTGAGCACATAAATTTCCAGGGGTGTCCAAACTTTTGCACTTTTGAATATTCTTTTTTACTTGACATCTTAGGATATTTATTTTCTCTGATGTTTTTTGAAGTGCTACTTAATTCACTTTTGAATTTTTATCTTCATTAGCTAATTTCTAAAGTTTTGAAAAAGCCTGAATTTTCGGCTTGTATGACCTTACATTTCTTATCAAATCTCTGGCTAGAATTAACATAAAGAGATGTGAGAGGCACCATTTTATTAAGAATTGTACAGGCTTTAAATTGATATGTCACAAGACTGTGTTTGTTGATTTTTTTTTGATGAGTTAAATTTTGCATATTGATTCGCGATTTCGGTAAAACTGTATGGTGTAAATTTTTCTAAAAATACATATGTGTTACTTGTGTTCTTGGTTACACTTTTTCAGGGATTCAAGAAGTATCGTTTCTCCTTGCGAAGATTGACATGCTAAGCATGCCGAGATGAGGAGACTTAAAGCTGCAAGGCTCCTCTGGGAAATATGCTAATTATGCAAATTGTCTCTTCAGAGAGGAAGAGAACTAGAACTCTAGTGCCACCTATTGGAAGGTAGCAATCCTACAAGTCGGGTCAACTAGAGTTCTAGTTCTCTTCTTCTCTGAAAAGACAATTTGCATAATTAGCATATTTTTCAGTGATTCAAGTTTTTTGCGTGATTTTCTAAATACAGTCTCATCCTAATCATAGACGTTTAATACTAAATTAAAAGAGTCAACAGCCACAATAGTCAGTGAAAAGTTTCATAAAGGAGAAGAATTATTCGCACTATGGTTCAGTATGCAATAGTAATGAATCAAGGATTCGAGGGGGGATTGTTTGGCGTGATCAAAAATGGTAGCAATGAGTATAAATATAGTATAATCAAGATAGAGACGTACAGGCCTGCAGCCATATAATCGTTAGTAGTAAAAGCTCACAACGTGGTTGGTATATCATATACCTCTTAAACCCATTAATATAGCATGCAGAGCTTTGAGATGAGCACATAAACCCATGTGTAGTCACATAAATTCCTGTTCGGTAAATCTGCTAAGAAGATGTAAAATCACCAATAAAATGTGCCTGGAAAGTCTCCAGGTTAAACCTCCCAGTGACAGGTTACCGTGTCTCAATGCCGGAGGGCCGGTACCTTAATGAGATCTCCTTAGTTTGATATCACAGATGGCTCTTCAGGAGAATTCATGCAAATTGTCTCTTCAGAGAGGAAGAGGACTAGAACTCTAGTGCCACCTATTGGGTAAAACCAATCCTAAAAGTCAATGTCGATCCTTTAACGAGCCTTGTCACATGAATTAGGATAAAAGTCAAACCAGAATCTCAATTTGCAGATACTGTGTTTCGGGGTACAAGCCCTCGTCAGTGCAAAGTGTGAGATCTGGTTTGGCTGGGTGAGAGGCGTCTGACCATGATCCAAGTAGTAACGTTTCTACTTGCTGAGAGTGACATGTTAAGCATGTCGAGGTGAGGTCATGTGACAAGGCTCGTTAAAGGGTCGAAATTGACTTTTAGGATTGCTACTTCCTATAGGTGGCACTAGAGTTCTAGTCCTCTTCCTCTCTGAAGAGGCAATTTGCATATTTCCCAGCGGAGCATTGCGGCTTTAACTCTCCTCATCTCGACATGCTTAACATGTCACTCTCCGCAAGGAGAAACGGTACTACTTGGATCATGGGAGAAGTCATGAAATTCAGGAAAAAACTTGGAGCGCTGTCCCGGCCAGTGACAGATGCTCAGTACCGTTCCTCCAACGGTCCGTAGAGTAAAGCTTTGGCGCTAGCAGGACCTGCGTGACATGTGCGATCACATGATGGTCACGTGATGAAGGCTGCTATGGTTCACATAGAGGACCAAGAATCCAACGCATTTTGGAAATCAATCAGTTTCCTTTTTCAGGGTAGGATTACTGTTGTGAATTCCGTTCTCGGGCTCCCTCCTGTGGTCATGAATGGTACTTTGGTGACTTCTGTCCTTGGACACCCTCTGGTGGCTTTGAGTGGAACTGCTGATCTTTGAGGTTGGCTTTCTCAGCTGCCCTCGTTTATTGCTTCTGCTCGCTTCCCTATTTAACTCTGCCCAGGTCGTTAGTTCATGCCAGCTGTCAATGTCTCAGTACTGGTTCAGATCTCTCTTGGATTTCTCAGATGACCTGTCTACTCCAGCAGAAGCTAAGTCCTTGCTAGTCATTTGCTGTTCATCGGTTTTGAATTTATTTCTCAGTACATGCTATGTTTCTAGTCCAGCTTGCTATTATATTTCCTTGCTAGCTGGAAGCTCTGGGGGTGCAGAGCTGCACCTCCACACCGTGAGTCAGTGTGGAGGTCTTTTTGCACACTCTGCGTGTTTTTTGTAGTTTTTAATACTGACCGCATAGTTCCCTTTCCTATCCTCTGTCGTTCTAGAGAAGATTCGGCCTCCTTTGCTAAAATCTGTTTCATTCCTGTGTTTGTCACTTCCCTCTTAACTCACAGTTAATATTTGTGGGGGGCTACCTTTACTTTGGGGAATTTCTCTGAGGCAAGGTAGGCTGCTATTTCTATCTTTAGGGGTAGTTAGCTCTTAGGCTGTGAAGAGGCGTCTAGGGAGAGTTAGGTACGCTCCACGCTATTTCTAGTGTGTGTGATAGGATTAGGGATTGCGGTCAGTAGAGTTACCACCTCCTCAGAGCTTGTCCCAGGTTTTCTGTTTTAACCATCAGGTCACTTCAGGTGCTCCTAACCACCAGGTCCATAACAGATTACCGTGATTATACCGTTTTTATACTGAGCATTGCTGGCATTTTTGATCAAGCCAAACAATTTCCCCCCCTTACCCTTTGTAAGATTGCTCTTACTGAGTGTATTGGGGGACACTCACTTGGCACAGGATTATGTAGTCAGGCACGATTTTTCACACAAAACAGTCCATCCGGTTTATTAAAGTGTCATAAACCGGGTTGTGCACAGTTCATATTATACATTTCATAAAACACAATAGGCACCAATTGGTGATATTAACTTGCAGCTTTATCTTGTACACTTCAAACACGGCTTTGTCTCACAGACACTAAACATGCTGGACCTCTCACTTCGCCCAGTTACCATGGGTGCCCGTACGCTGTACAGTTCACCAATGTCCCAAGTCACATACAGCGCATATGACACTGGGTCGCGCTCTCTAAACACGCTGAACCTCACTTTGTTCAGTTGCCGTGGGAGACCACACAGTTCATAGACTCTCACAAGCACCAACGGTCAATGGTACCTTAAGGGAGCTCCTGCTCCACCTGCTGACTCCTCGTCAGTCCTCTCTCCTGGGGAAACTGCCTTTACGGGGTTCACCAATTTGCCTGGCCGGCACACAACAGTCAGTCCAGAGCCACCGAAGCATGATAGCCTCCCCAACACAGACCATCCAGAATCATAGTCTTACTGTGCGCTATTCAGGGATCCGGTCCTACTCCCAGAACCTCTCAACACACCAGCATGAGCTCTTCAGGAATCACACATGTGGCCTGTCCAGGTGCTATTCAGGACTTCGTCCAACACCCCAGGCATGTGACCTGTCCAGGTGCTATTCAGGACCTCGGTCCAACACCCCAGGCATATGACCTGTCCAGGTGCTATTCAGGACCTCGGTCCAACACCCCAGGCATATGACCTGTCCAGGTGCTATTCAGGACTGCGGTCCAACACCCCAGGCATATGACCTGTCCAGGTGCTATTCAGGACCTCGTCCAACACCCCAGGCATATGACCTGTCCAGGTGCTATTCAGGACCTCAGTCCAACACCCCAGGCCACCAGGTCTGAAGCCCCACCATGTGCTCTTCACGACTCCTACTCCCAGGAAATCCAACACAGGCTTCCATGACCTTCACCATTAGCATGTGCTCTTCAGGACTCCTACTCCCAGGAAATCCAACACATACTTCCAGGACCTTCACCACTCAGGTCCAAACACTGGAACCACAGAGGAACATGTGACCCACACCCTGGTCACATTATATACCCTTAACCACTCCCCTGGGTGGGAGTGTGGATGTGTGGCTAGTTTGTCCCGCCCATCTCACACAACTAGCCTAGTAAGTCTCCCTTACAACTACACCATACATATACACACTCTTGAGGGACTACAGGTCCCAGAACAACAACATTGCATCAGACTTACCACGCAGACTCCCTCTGCGACACATATCGGCCACTCACAATTCTGCCAATCACTGTTTCACCACCATTATAACAACAAATACGCCTCCATGCATATCCCAAGGAGCACACACAGCACCCCCTAGCTGCCACAGGGGTCACTGCATCACACCTTACAATCCTTGATTCATAATTATTGTATTGAACCACAGCGCAAATAATTATTCTTATAAAATTAATGGATCTTGAAAAACTAATAAGTTTTGTAATTTAAGTCATGATAAAATTCCCTACCATTCACTCTGTACTGCAACTTGGGGTTCTGTTTATATTTTTTTGAGAATCCCAGTGCATGATGGGATACCCAAAGGAATTGTCATCTGCTAGCAAAAACTGCTCTCACTCCCCTTTCTGCCCTGAAACGAAGTGTCATCGTGGGGAAGGGGGTTCTGGGACAACTCTATCTTGGTTCTGGCCTGAGTTATGAGGAGACATGTAAAGGCATGCAACACAGAAATAAGCATTTTTTCAAAACTTTGAAAATTAAAAAAAAAAAAACCTAAAGTATATAGAATTATTTTCTTCACATTTTGCATTTTCTATCACACTATTACCATAGACCAGAATCTCAAAAGGATTAAATCCCTCGACCAAAACTGTGCTGCTAACTATAGACCTGTCTCTAATCTTCCCTTCATCTCTAAACTCCTGGAACGCCTGGTCCGCTCCCATCTTATCCTCTATCTCTTAGATAACTCTCTTCTCGACCCTTTACAATCCGGTTTCCGCTCTTTACACTCTACTGAAACTGCCCTCACTAAAGTCTCTAATGATCTAATAACAGCTAAATCTAATGGTCACTGCTCCATGCTAATTCTCCTAGATCTCTCTGCAGCATTCGATACTGTGAATCATCAGCTCCTGCTCACTATGCTCCTCTCCATCGGCCTCAAGGACACCGTTCTCTCTTGATTCTCCTCCTATCTCTCTGACCGATCCTTCACTGTATGTTTTGCTGGTTCCTCCACCTCTCACCTTCCCCTTACTGTTGGGGTTCCTGAAGGATCAGTCCTAGGCCCCCTCCTCTTCTCTTCGTATACTGCCCCTATTGGACAAACAATCAGTAGATTTGGTTTCCAGTACCATCTCTATGCTGACGACACCCAATTATACACCTCTTCTCCTGCTTTCACGCCGACCTTCTTAGAAAACACCAGTGATTGTCTTACCGCTGTCTCTAACATCATGTCCTCCCTCTATCTGAAACTGAACCTGTCAAAAACTGAACTGCTCGTGTTCTCTCCCTCTACTAACCTACCTTTGCCTGACATTGCCATCTCCGTGTGTGGTTCCACCATTACTCCAAAGCAACATGCCCGCTTGCCTTGGGGTCAAAGCAAAGCAACATGCCTTGGGGTCATCCTTGATTCCGAGCTTTCATTCACCCCCCACATCCGATCACTGGCTCGTTCTTATCTGCATCTCAAAAACATTTCTAGAATTCGCCCTTTTCTTACTTTCGACTCTGCAAAAACTCTTACTGTTTCTTTTATTGATTCTCTTCTGGACTATTGTAACTCTCTACTAATCGGCCTTCCTCTTACCAAACTCTCCCCGCTCCAATCTGTCCTGAATGTTGCAGCCAGGATCATTTTCCTCACCAACCGTTACACCGATGCCTCTACCTTGTGCCAGTCATTAGACTGGTTACCCATCCACTCCGGAATCCAGTACAAAACTATTACCCTCATCCACAAAGCCCTCCATGGCTCAGCACCACCCTACATGTCCTCCCTGGTCTCAGCCTACCAACCTACCCGTGCTCTCCATTCTGCTAATAACCTGAGGTTAACATCCTCAATAATCAGAACCTCCCACTTCCGTCTCCAAGACTTTTCACGTGCTTCGCCAATTCTTTGGAATGCACTACCCCGGTTAATACGATTAATCCCCACAGTTTTAAGTGTGCCCTAAAAACGCATTTGTTCAAATTGGCCTACCGCCTCAACCTAACTATCCCTGTGTGGACCATTAAACCATAATCAGGTTCCTCACATCATGTTCTCATACACTTTATGCAGTTAATAGCCCTCTGTGTCCGTACTGTTACATATTTAGGCTGTTAACTTTCATGCAGCTTTACATGAACACCCGATTCTTACACTATTGCAGGTGGGAACAACGAAAGCAATTGTTACCATCCACATCTGGTGTCTCCCCTTTTCCTCATAGTTTGTAAGCTTGCGAGCAGGGCCCTCATTCCTCCTGGTATCTGTTTTGAACAGTGATTATAGTTATGCTGTAATGTCTATTGTCTGTACAAATCCCCTCTATAATTTGTAAAGCGCTGCGGAATATGTTGGCGCTATATAAATACAATTATTATTATTAAAAATATACAGGAAAATTGTGCTGGTTCACTTGAAATGGAATGACCCAAATGCAAAAGAAATGTGTCATCTTTAACTTTTCTATTTTTCTACCTCATTAATGTTTGATATTGTTGGACATCTTAACATCCCACACTTTATTTATTTCAGACGATGCCTCACCATTGTCCCTGGATCAGAAGTACACATTTGACATCAGCACTTTGTCTTCGTTGGATGAAATAATAGGGGCTGAGTTAAGAATTCTACGCAAAGCCCCAGAAAACATTAGTGGGATTCTTCCAAAGTCTGGAAGTCTGGTTCATCTATATCTTTACACCTGTGCCACCACTTGGCAAGAAGCCACACTTCTAGACTCTCGTTCTGGAGACTTAATGGACACTTTTTCAAAGTGGGAGGTATTTAATGTCTTAAAGGCTATAGGTAAAAATAGAAAGGGTCCCAGTGACTCATTGTGTTTTATGTTGAAGATGGTCTCTGATCTCACGTTATCCTACTTGCCACTGATCCATCTTGGGTTTCATCGCCTCGGTCTGTCAGATCCTGAAAAAGCGCTACTGGTGGTCTCCTCCTACTCTAGGAGGAGAGAGAACCTTTTTAAGGAGATCAGAGACAAGATAAAATCCATGGAAAACCCAAAAATGATAGACCCAACCGATTACAGCCAAAGATCCATCATCAAAAGAAGAAGGAAACGGCAAACTCTACCAAACAGGACAACGCACAACAATAAAGGGCAAGGCAAGAGATCTAAAACTAGATGTAGTAAGAAGCCCCTTCATGTCAATTTTAAGGAACTGGGCTGGGATGACTGGATCATAGCCCCGTTGGATTATGAAGCTTATCACTGCGAAGGAGTGTGTGATTTCCCATTGAGGTCACATCTGGAGCCTACTAACCATGCCATTATTCAAACTTTAATGAACTCTATGGACCCCGAGTCCACTCCACCAAGCTGCTGCGTCCCTTCTAAACTCAGCCCAATCAGTATTTTATATATAGACTCTGGTAATAATGTAGTCTACAAGCAGTATGAGGACATGGTGGTAGAAAACTGTGGTTGCAGGTAGCATTCGTTGCCTATAAATATATATGTATATGCCTTCTGTTCTTGTTAACTCAAAACAAAATCACAAGCAAAAAAAGTCAAGCCAAGGTCACCTTAAAAGTGTTTTGGTTCTCCTGTGTGTCACTCCATATTCTCCTAAATGTCTCTAGATATAATGCATACGACAGGGTGTACAAATCTCGGGAGCCAGGTGGTGAAAGCACCAAGAAATACCATTATGGCTCCTTTCATTTTGGGTTGTCTGCAAAACTTTTTCATATCTGCTTCACTTAAAACCTTTGTAGCCTCCTGGAGTTTGACTAACTCGTTCCCTTCTTCTCTCAAAAAGTTAAAAACCATCTTAAGTCCACACTTGCCAGAGAGCGGTAAAAACTGCTGTGAGCACAGTTTTACCCAAAACTGTAGTTGTCAACTTTCATGGCTGGCATTAAAATGTATACTGTATAATGGTCAGCTCTAGTACAAATAGAGGTTACTGCAGGTAATGCATTTTTTTTCGAAGGACTGTAAAATGTTGGACACGAGGGGTCTTGAATGTGGCCCCTGACTCTTCGGAAGAGTCACTACATCTATATTCCCTACTGATGTCCTCCACCATATTGCCTCTCATAATCAAAAATGAAAAAAAAAATAATGTTCCAGCACTAATGACCAACCAAATTTGGTGGTAGTATCTAAGGATCTGTGCCATCGGCCTTGTTTTGTAGACAGTAAAACCGATGGAACTCCACAAAAGCGTGGCAAACTATTTTGAGCCACTGCTCAAAGATGGCATGGTGACCCTATATTTTCTGATGCAACTCATTCTTATTTCTTATGTAAGGCTTATCGATATGGAGAGGAAAGGTTTGGTTCCGGCATATTTGGACAAAAGGGCGTTTAGAGTAGAAATGACATGTATATTAACAAAGGGAAGGAATTTATCTGAATTTTCCACGTCCTGAGCTGAATTCTGCTTAGTCAGGGGACATTATCGTTCTGTAGCGGAGAACCAGGTCAGCACATCTTGCCTAGGAATTGTCAGCACAGGATATAATGTTATGCTCCATACCTCTTCAGGGAAGACGGTTCATTTTCAGAAAAACTTACATTTACTGTAGAATCTGAAATTAATTTTAGTAGTACGGTTCAGCCACACACAGCATTATAGACACAATTTTTCTAAAAATTCCAGGACCAGGACCGTCACTTAGGACCCGATTACATCTACTTTTTGTGTATGTTCAACGGATATCCCTGGAAAAAGCTCCTGATACATATAAAATGGGGTTGCTGCTTAACTCTGGCTGTAATGGCAGCCGTTTAACCCCTTTACGACCAGTCAATTTTGAGTTTCTTTTAATCTTTTCCTCTCCATAGCTTTCTAATTTTTTCACCGACATAGCTCTATCTTTCTAATGACGTAGCTCTATTTGGTGGGTCATGTAATTAGTTTTAAATTACACCAGTCATTTTACCATGTAAATTCCAAAAAAATGCAATTTCCTCCCTTGTCTTTCGGGTTTTGCTTTTACTGCATTCATTGTGCCATACAAATCACCTGGCAACATGGTTCGTCAGGTCAGTACCATTTCTTTAGGTTTTTTTTTTTTTTTCGACATACTTTCCTGGTTGAAAAAAATTCTGAACTTTTATCTGAGACCCATAATTTTTTTATTATTTTTTACTAATATTTTTGTATTAGGGCTTGTTTTGTGTGCGGCGAGACAACATTTTTATTGATGCAGTGTTATTTTGGCTGCTTTTTATTTAATTTTTTAAGAGAACTGGGATGACAAAACCCCCCCCCCCAGCAATTTTGGAGATTCTATTTTCTTTTTAGTGTTTACTGTAGGATTTAAATAATTTCATGGTTTGATAGATCGGACTTTTGTGAAAGTGACAATACAAAATATATTTATTTTTTTTATTGGAAAAAGGAAGGTGAGTTAAGCTTGTATATGTTTTTATTACATTTTTTCCCTATTTTTTTAGTCCCTATAAGAGACTTGAACCTCCAATTGGTTGATCGCTTGTACTATATTCGCCAAGATGGCGGCATTGGGGGCCTTCAATAGACCCCCAAGTCACACTGGTAACTCATTGGCTCTGTGCAATCACGTCGCGGTAGAGGGGGGAGGTGGAGATGGGCACAGGCGCATGGGAAACTGATCTATATAAATGCCACTGTTGGTGATTGATGGCATCTAAACGGTTACACAGTCAGTGCTAGATGCCGACTGTGTAGTACAGCCGTCACCTGCCTGTTTAATGTATGCGAACTATTGAAAAGGCTCATGAAGTATAGCATTAATGGATGCCTGTAACAAGTGTTTCTGTTCTTCTGTTTTACATACTTTTATGTGACAGTCAATGAACTAATATATTTCATAATTCATCACCTATAATTAGTGATGAGCGAACATGCTCGGGTAAGGTGTTATCTGAGCATGCTCAGGTGCTAACCAAGTGCCTAAAAAATATGTTCCACTCCCCGCGGGTGCATGTCTGGTGGCTTTTTGACAGCTGCAACACATGCAGGGATTGTCTAGCAAACTGACAATCCCTGCATGTGTTTCGCCTATTGAACAGCCACGAGACATGCACCCGCGGGGACTGGAACATATTTGAGCAGTCACTCGGATAGCACCCGAGCATGCTCAGATCACACCTTATCCGAGCACACTCGCTCATCACTACCTTTATTATCCCATAATTGTCAGTCTACGTTCGCCTCTGTGCAGTGTATAGCAAAAATATTACATAAGGAGATAAACATGTAAACCATGAATTATAATTCTCCCGTATACCAAATATCTGATTTTGTGCTTTTTTGGAACATTGTCAATAAAGTTAGTTGAACATATCACGATATGAACTCCTAGCGACCAATCAATTTACTGCTTTCATTTTAGTAGCTTCAACGGGGAAAATGAAACCTTAAATCTGATTGGTTGCTATGGAAAACGAGCCAGATTTCCTAGCTGTCACCCTAAACGAGGCCTTTTATGTTTTGCACTTTCAGAGTTTTAGATCTTGGTGACCAAATATCAATCATTACCTATTACTCAGTGTGTGTACTGTGTCCTAAGCAAAAAATTAAAACTTTATTTATACCACTAAATATAAATACATATAATATAAATTATATATGTATAACAATCAAAAGAAAATTCAAAAGACTGAATATAAAAAAAAGCTGGTGCTTATGATTTTACGGTCCCAATATTTCCGCGAACCTACCGTTTCTGTATACAATGATCATGTCTGAGCTAATAGTTCTATAAAATGTGTAGAAGGATTATAAGAAGAAAAGTGAATGCGACGCCCAAGCCTCTGCTCGGCCCGTGCGTCCTTCTCCCACCTGCGGGCCTGGACAGGTGTTGACCTTTGACACTCGCGAGGTATAAGTGACATCTAATTAGATCAGAACACACAAAAGCTGTTCATGGAGCAATCTGCTGCTGTTTACCCCTCCGTATTGCTTTGTTCATTAGCGATCTCAATAAAGAAGGGTCTTCTTCAGGGTGTATTACCAAAAAGTGACCCCAAGCTATAGGTGAACTGTGACTTTTGCATCTCCAGCTGAAGGAGATGGCTGTAAGAGACGTGTAACGCTGTATTCAATATCAAGGGCATCTGTCACTAAATTAGGAACCCTAAAGCCCCCAAGGTAGCGGGTGGAATCATACCCACAACATGTCCTCCCCACCTCTCATGGAGCAAATATGCTGGAATTTAGCTTAGCTTCACCTAATTAGCACTCACCACCTCATATGTCCAAGTGCACGTACAAAGTAGAAAGTGAAAAGCCCTATTTATCGGTACATGGGGCCTAGTTATAGGCACTATAACCTTCAGTATTTGCATGATAGATTTGCCCCTTTCTTGGGCACTGTATGGGCCATTTTTAGGGTGAAATGTATACAGAAAGATTGTAAAATCTGTGAATCGCATTAATGTTGAGAATAGGGATGATTAGTCCCTGTTCCTGGGAGAAAAGTGGTCAACCACCCTCCACTCTAGTTATCGTGTATGGAGATACGTCATCTCATATTTACTATAGTGGGATCAGGCACCCAAATTTCTCGGTATCGGTAGTGGTCAGACCCCAATCAATCATTTGTGAATGAATTGCATCCTCTCGTCTTATCCAAATCTCCATTTGGTTATGTTTGGAGAGTGAGGAACATAAACAGTTATGCTTTACTAAAACAGATCAGAACAGACGGATATACAAACGTCATCTTCCTCCTCTTACGTACAGTATAGCTTGCTCTGCTATCTGCAACCTCTAGGTGTCAGATCAATATAAGAAGCAGCAGGACAGCCAGCTATGTACAGGAGATACACAGACTCTACGACAGCAAGATGGTAGAACATTCTTAAGTATTATTTAGAAAGTTGTCTAAAGGGGGTTTTCCATCTGGGAAACTTTTTGGCATATCAAGAGACCCGCATCTATCTGAAGAATGGTACCTCAATGTGTGGGCGTGCATGCAGAGATCTATTTTTTGGGAGAGCCCTGAAAATTGTCAAGCTAGTTTGCTGCCTGTACAACGTGATATCCTCCTCCCCTATTACTAATGTCCATGTTTAGGTTCACAGCGCCTATGAGCAAGGAAAGTTGGCCCCTAGGAGCCCACAAAGGCTTCCTCTATGCTATATACACAAATATGCCACGAGAGTCCTACTGCTCCCTCATTGTTTCATACCTGCTTCCCTTTTACTCACTCATAGGGTCATTCCACTTGCAGTGCCTTACATTGTAATTGTAAATGTTTTTTATTCTATTTTCAAGTGACTCACAGGAGAAATATCTGAAACGTACAGAAATCCTATTTATCAGACATGTCTAATTTATTTATCAAAAAGGTATGCCATTGTGATCCGGATTGTGGGTTATTTGTTTTTTTTATTGAGGAATTACAGTCTTACAGAAGAATACATTTCTGTAAGTTTCCTCTCCGTCCTGTGTTAATATAGGTGGATACATGTTTGGTTAATATATTCATGTTAAACTAGCGACCTGGGAATTGAAATGTATACATTTAGATAGTGAATCAGTGGGGAAACCAGGATGTAAATGCATTGTATGTATTCCAAAAGTGTACATATTGAAATGTAAAATATCATGCTATATTTTCTCTATATACTATATAGTGGGATATATTTTGTCAATTGAATATTCTGAAATACTCTTCTTTTATAACCCATTTTAAATATTTTGTACAGATACTTTTATTAAATATTTTATGGTTAAATTCTGGATTATGAGTCTTATTTATACGTTTTGATCTGTATGTATGAGTCTTACGGACTTGAGAAAAATGATTTGGAGGACCCTGGCCAATCGGTCTCGTCGTTAGTCCATTGTAGCCAGACTACCTTCCTGCTGCCTTGTCGTTAGTCCATTGTAGCCTTACCTGGAGCAGCCAGTGCGAGGCAGCAGCTGCCAAGGCAAACAGGATCATGGGGTGCATTAAAAGAGGTCTGGATACACATGATGAGAGCATTATACTGCCTCTGCACAAATCCCTGGTTAGACCGCACATGGAGTACTGGGAACAGTTTTGGGTACCGGTGCTCAGGAAGGATATAATGGAATTAGAGCGAGTACAAAGGAGGGCAACAAAATTAATAAAGGGGAAGGGGGAACTACAATACCCAGAGAGATTAGCAAAATTAGGATTATTTAGTTTAGAAAAAAGATGACTGAGGGGCAACCATGTATAAGTATATAAGGGGACAATACAAATATCTCTCCGAGGATGTTTATACCAAGGAAGGTGATGGTCACAAGGGGGCATTCTCTGCGTCTGAAGGAGAGAAGGTTTTTCCACTAACATAGAAGAGGATTCTTTACTGTTAGGGCAGTGAGAATCTGGAATTCCTTGCCTGAGGAGGTGGTGATGCCGAAATAAGTCGAGGGGTTCAAGAGAGGCAAGGATGTCTTCCTGGAGCGTAACAATATTGTATCTTACAGTGATTAGGATCATTAGAAGGATGTAGATCTGGGCATTTATTCTGACGGAATATAGGCTGAACTGGATGGACAAATGTCTTTTTTTGGCCTTGCTAACTATTTTACTATGTCAGCCGGTCTACCTTCCTACTGCCTCGTCGTTAGTCCATTCCTACTACCTATCAGCATGCTGGGCGCCTTTCATGATTAGTAGACCCCAAAAAGTCATGAGGCTGCAGCAGCATACTGTCATGAGGTTATCAGGACATGTCGGGGGTTTATTAATCAAAAGAGTTAACCAGAATGCTGGCATGACGTTCACAATGCCCATGTCTGGCTTCCAAAGTGGCCGCTAGACCAAGGTCCTGCAAATTGTTTTGCTGAAGTATCTTATTGTGTGTTTTCAATTTTACAATCCCCCGATTGGGTTGAAATAAGATGGACCAAATGAAAAAGAAATGACTGCTTTCTCCAAGGGCCTGTCCTACCCTATACAATGAGTTGAGCTCAGACTCACAGTCACTTCTCGACCACCTAGCCTACTGCAAATTTATACAAAGTGCATTACTGAGCAGAGGGCAACAATGAGCACTGGAGTAAGACCATCTGAGGATAAAAAGATTAGGAAATTGCTTCTTCATACAAGTGTTATGGAATTAATAATCAGAGAGAAAATAGGTGCTAAGTAATATTTAAAAAAACTAAAACATTTAGCTTGTACATTAGGGATACTGTATATGGGGTTCCAGTGATGTTAAAGAAGTCGTAATTGGATTTATTCTTTAAAATGAGAGATTGCTCAAGACTTTCATTCCTGCAGACACTGGCTCTTGTCCACATAATGCTTATGTTCTCTTTCACCTATAGTGCAGTTGACCAGCAGAGGTCCCCGCTGATCAGAGTACAGTACCTGTGTTCAGCAAAATGTTAAGATACTAAGTCGAGTCTTTGTGTGGTCCCTGTATAGAATAAACATCCATGACTTCCTATAAGTCTGTCCTGCATTATATTCCTATGACCCTCTGGTTACCTGTGTTGGTCTTCTAAAGAGATATTTTAATCTCAGACATTTCTAGCATATAAAATAAAGGCATCTTTCCATTCACATCTATGGGAGTTCCAAGAATGATTGTTGATTGTTCATAGAGAAAAAAACAGGTTAATTATTAACATCTTCTAGACATGAGTGGATCTTTTGAAATTTGGTTGGCCAACTTCTCCCACAAAAATTCGATTTGCGTTGAATATATTTTCTGTGAAAAGCCACTAATTAGATGGAAAAAGAGGAGCAGGAACAGTGGGCAAGGGGGAGAGAGTGAAAATTAGGGAGAGAATTTATAGTCGGGACATTCCTGACGTCAATAACACGGTCTCTGAGTCTTCAGCAATGTGTGAGATGGTGTTTTTTTTTGACTGATCCTCGAGAATCGAATATGAATTGAAGGGTACAAGCGAGTTTCAGGAAATTCAACTTGAAGTAGATTCTTGGTAGAGCGATCCACTCATCTTTTCGCGCAACTGTTAAATCCCTTAATGTTCATTTACAAGGGCTGATTGACTGTAACAAGCATGGATCTTTCAAACTAGTCGATTCAAACTGGGCAAAGAACGATGTTCAATGCAATAATTCTGCCTCTATACAGCACACATAGTCAGCAGATCTCCTGTGCTACGAACAATGATTTCAAGACCAACATAAACGATTCAAACAATTTTCGAGCAAGTATTTTTCTCGTCTGGCAGCTGATCAGCAACATGTTTACATGGACTGATGATCAAAAATGAATATGCCGGAAAGAAGCTGCAGTAGACTTGTAAATAAAGTTGTAAATAACTTTGAAATCAAATGAGGCAAACCAATATATAGAAAAAATTATCATTTTTTTCTCCAAAAAAAAGCATAATTTTTCATCTATATACTCCATATGTCCATTTTTTTATGCCCATTTGTCATTCATGTCTGATTTTTTACAGATAAGCAAACACGAACTGTAAAGTTTGGGGTTCGCACCGAACACCGAGTGTCTGGGTTCAAGTTTGGGTAGGGTTCTGGTACCTAAACCGAACTTTGGACTAAAGTTTACTCAAACCCAATGAACTCGAATATCCACTGGTCCGCTCATCCCTATTTTTGACATCTACAATTAAAAAAATAATAAAATAACAAGGAGTTTCCAGTGCATGATGCATTTTTTTTCACATTGTCACATGGTTTGTGTGGAAATTTTTTTATCTGAACTGGCCACATTTGCTTGTTCAAATAAGTTTTGTACATGGACCAAAGAAACAGTCATTTGAACCTGGTCTCAGAAGAGTACCTCAATTTTAACTGATCGCAAAATGTCCCACTACTGGAACCCAACGGATCAGCAGGAATCTCTGGAGTATTGTTAATAAGTTTTTGGTTTCCCACCAGCACCACCATCGAAGACATTAAAAATTATAACGCTAGAGATGAGCGGCCAGGTCAGTATCCAGTGGTCACTGAACAGGAGTCATGCAAACTGCTTCCTACATGCCGGCATGGCTAGAGAGCTTTGAAGGCCACCAGGTAGGAGGTGGTTTGCAGGACTCCTGTCCCGCTGCACCAGAATACTGACCTTGTCGCTGGACCAGGGTCCTGAGCACTGACCTCTGCAATGATTGTTCAGATCATTGTGTTGTCTGTGTAATGCAGGACAGGTATGGTCCTCCAGCGTGAGGCACACTTCATAAAACCTGCTCTTTTTCTGGCCAAGAAATGAGGATACAAAACTGGGGTATAAGAATACAAAACTGGGGTATAAGAAATGATGGAGTTTGTTCAACTCTGAATTGTGTTGATTAATAAAACTGCTCTTTGTTCAACATCATCATCTCCATTGGATATTTTCTTGACCAGCAGTGCAGTAGAAGTACCCATATATCAATTTCTACTCTTGGATTACATTTTGGCTCACGCTTTCAGAGACAAGGCCAATGACTGGAGCATTCTATGTTGGATTCATGGTGGTGACAGCAGTTAGATATTTCTTCTTTTTTTTCAGCCTAAAAATGATGTAATCCCTTTAAAAAAACTTACCAGACACAACCAATAAATGGAAAAAGCAACTGATAATCTATCGTTCCTGATTAGTAGGCTGAGTAAACATGGCAATCATCAGCCAGAAAAAGAGCAAATGTTTCTTAGATGGTTCCTTGCATCTTTTACATGGCCTAAAAAAATAATCATTGTGGCGGCACATCACTTCGCGAAGATGACAATATGCAAACTATACAGGAGTGATCCTAGCACAAATCAGTCATCCCAATATACTGTACCCTGGTGTTTAAATGCCCTTAAAATCGGTGAAGATCATCACTCAACATGGGCCGAAATATGCTCATGTTATCAAGTTAATGAAGTTTTACCCTCAAAAAAGCTAAAGTTTGTTAATCAGCTTCAGATCTGTTACGTTATTTGCATTTGCTGAAACAGGGTTGCGTGTCTTCCTACCATGGAACAGCTCCCAAGTTGAGAAGTCGTAGCTTGAAGCAACAATAGCAGAACTGCACAGTAATTACTGTGACATAGCAGAATGAAGAGAAGCAACACAAATGGACACGACCGAGGTCTGCATGATAAACAAATGTAGGACTCTAGTGGTAAAAAAAAAAGCATTAAGTGCAAAGTCTAAAGAAAAAATTCAATAAACTGTCAAAAAGACATAAAGCCAACATACAAAAGACAGGGAGATGTGTACTGCCGAAACGTACATGACCTAATTCAATGAAAAACAATTAATGACAACTTCAAATGTGTATTCTCTTGGTTAAGAATCGGTTTAATTGTTTCGGAGACATTGCTCGAGGTCCCAGTTAAATGCCTGGCACAGAGAGTTCCTAAGAGGAAGTAATAACTTGCTCCATAAAATTGTGATTAGCCTTAAAGTTAAAACATCTGATAATCATAAGAAGGTATTCAGCAGAAAGCGCAGGGATTTACTACTCAGAAACCAGAAATAAGTAGTAATGCAATGGACTATGAAATAGAACGCAAAACAATAACATCTATCACTACTGTGGGCAAGTGTAGGGTGAGAGATATGGGAAGGCACGACAGGAAGCGAGGTTTCACAAGTATTAATTGGAATTATTAATGAGGTCATTAAGGAAATCACATTATTTACTGAACTGAAGTACAGCTGGTTACCAACCGTCCAACGTTAGAATCTCTGGATGTACGCCGGCTAATCAATGAATAAAGGATGGGTTCCGACTACTACATTAGATCATGAGTCGTTCTTCACCAATGTGTCTCCGTTATGGCAAACAAAGGCAGCCCCCATCATACGTATTAATATAGAATATTGCAAGGGGTTACCTTATGAAGACAGACCCTTTAGCCCCTTCACCCCCCAAGCCTGTTTTCACCTTCATGACCAGGCCAAATTTTACAATTCTGACCACTGTCCCTTTATGACGTTATAACTCTGGAACGCTTCAACGGATCCCACTGATTCTGAGATTGTTTTTCATGACATGTTGACTTCATGATAATGGAAAAATGTCTTCAACACGACTTGCGTTTGTGAGAAAAATGGAAATTTGGTGAAAATGTAGAAAATTTTGCAATATTCAAACTTTTATGCCCTTAAATCAGACAGTTGTCACACAACGTGGTTATTAAATAACATTTCCCACATGTCTACTTCACATCAGCACAATTTTGGAACCACATTTTTTGGGGGGGTTAGGAAGTTATAAGGGCTAAAAGTTGACCAGCGATTTCTCATTTTAAGGGGTCTATGTGACAATAAATACCCAAAAGTGACACCATTCTAAAACTGCACCCCTCAGGGTGCTCAACACCACATTCAAGAAGATTATTAACCCTTTGGGTGCTTCACAGGGATTAATCGGATGTGGAAAGAAAAAATGAACATTTAACTTTTTGAACAAAACAAAAATTTTCGGTCTTTTCTTCTTTATATCCATATAATGGTTAGAAACATATTCATTTTATGTTCGGTAATGTCCATAGCTTCCACTCTGTGTTTCATTGGGGCCATTTGCATTATGCCCAAATAGAGGTTGCATTACCAATGGCAAAAAAATCTTAGTTGGAACAATCCTAACATATGAAAACCCACAAAAACGAACTGGAATATAAGTTGGTATGCGTGCAACGTATAGGTGCATGTTCACACTGGCCACTAAACAGATAAAACCTAAGATTAAAACAAAGTGTGCAAATGCCCTGCAGTAAATAAATAGCAATAGTGCATGAAAATAACAGAGGGTACTTGGTTAACGTAATTTTCATAAAAAAAATGGAGAAGCCATCCCACCACGTCATGGTGACCCTATTCGGACGGTTCTAACATCTAGTATTAAAACTTTACCATGTATCAAATGACATAAATGTGAATAAGGTTTTTGTTTCAGGTTTTTGCACCCTGGCCTCCCTTTTCTTTGAGCTGGGCATTACGTTTATATAGCTCCCCATGGCTTGGTGTCCATTAGACAGTGTCTCAGCTCTTATTCACATTTAATATATTATAGTTGCAGATATTGTCCTTCAAGATGAACACTCTTTGGTGTCAGCCATTACAAAAAAGCCAATGTTGAGAACTTACTCAATAAAGTTATTCTTATATACTGATATCTTTATATGTCTCCTGTGATGACTAGTGGTTGTGTTCATAGATGCATAATCGTGCATTGAGCAGGGGGTTGGATATGATGACCCTCGAGGTCCCTTCCAATTCTAATATTCTATGAAAAGCAAATATCCCCGTAAAGATGATGGAAACTTGTAGAAAAGTTTTTACATCATCAGTAAAAAGAGTCCTATATCGAAATATCCTATAAGGCAGTTCATACATAATTGGAGCCATTGCTCCAAAATCACCATCCGAAAAGCCTTCTGGTCTGATAAAATAAATATAGAACTGTTCAGTAAATATGAGCGCATCGCTTTGTGCAACTCTAGTCCACGGTCCAGTTCAGTTGTTATGGACTGACATGGGTTGGAATAGTGGTATTGAAACCACTAGGGGCAGCACCGGCAGGTAGCGTAGTCAGGAATAGCCAAAAGTCGGTACACAGGAGCAGCAATACTGTTGAAGGATTAGCAGGTTGCGTAGTCAGGAATAGCCAGAGGTTGGTATACAGGAGCAGAAGTATAACCTTGGATGAAGCAGCAGGTGAAAGGTGGGCTTGACTAAAGGCTGGGAGCTCAACAATCTCACAAGGAAGGAAGTGCAACGACAGGTTTAAGTAGGTTGTTCAATCAGGAGATTACAGGGTGGAGCCAATCAGGAACTCAGGGTGTCGGTAATCAGAGACAACACAGGTACTAGAATCTGGGTTATAAAGGAACTGACCAGCGAGCTGAATACCCCAGAGGGAAGAGCTGCCAACTGGTGCACAAGAGCTGCTGGGTTCGAGTCCTGACATTAGTACTCTTTGGTCATGGACATGTATTGCACAGATTTTCTGAGCCTCCGGGTTTCTCGGCGCATTTTTTTGCTGTCCTCGATGTCATCTGTGCAGCCTTCAGTCGTATTGTCAGTCCGGAAAATCATAAACCAAGACGGAGATCCCAGAGCACAAGGAAATTCGTGCAGCTCCTGTCCCCGGCCAGAGAGCACTAACCTGGTCCTCTGACCGCTCATCATCTGCTCATCTCTAGTGTTCAGTCATAAGAGATAGAGATAGTTATTAAGGTTGAAGGAAGACTTTAAGTCCATCTAGTTCAACCCCTAGCCTAACCTAACATGCCCTAACATGTTGATCCAGGGGAAGGCTAAAAAAAACCATGTGGCAAAGAGTAAGCTCCACATTGGGGAAAAAAATTCCTTCCCGACTCCACATACGGCAATCAGACTAGTTCCCTGGATCAACGCCTTATCAAGGAATCTAGTGTATATACCCTGTAACATTATACTTTTCAAGAAAGGCATCCAGTCCCCTCTTAAATTTAATTAATGAATCACTCATTACAACATCATACGGCAGAGAGTTCCATAGTCTCACTGCTCTTACAGTAAAGAACCCGCGTCTGTTATTATGCTTAAACCTTCTTTCCTCCAGACGTAGAGGATGCCCCCTTGTCCCTGTCTCAGGTCTATGATTAAAAAGATCAGCAGAAAGGTCTTTGTACTGTCCCCTCATATATTTATACATTAACATAAGATCACCCCTTAGTCTTCTTTTTTCCAAACTAAATAGCCCCAAGTGTAATAACCTATCTTGGTATTGCAGACCCCCTAGTCCTCTAATAACCTTCGTCGCTCTTCTCTGCACCCGCTCTAGTTCAGCTATGTCTTTCTTATACACCGGAGACCAGAACTGTACACAGTATTCTAAGTGTGGTCGCACTAGTGACTTGTATAGAGGTAAAATTATGTTCTCCTCATGAGCATCTATGCCTCTTTTAATACATCCCATTATTTTATTTGCCTTTGTAGCAGCTGCCTGACACTGGCCACTAAATGTGAGTTTGTCATCCACCCATACTCCCAGGTCTTTTTCATTGACGGTTTTGCCCAGAGTTTTAGAATTAAGCACATAGTTATACATCTTATTACTTCTACCCAAGTGCATGACCTTACATTTATCCCCATTAAAGCTCATTTGCCATTTATCAGCCCAAGATTCTAGTTTACATAAATCCTCCTGCAATATAAAATTGTACATTGTTATGTATGTAAGAAAAAAGTAGAGGCTTGAACGCCAGATAACGCCATCTCAACGATAGGCGGCAGCATCACAAAGGGGTGACAGTATCAAGTTGTGAAGTGCTCTGAAGAAGAATGGATGGCATTATGAGGAAGGAAAATAGAAAAAACAGAAGTCATTGTTTATTTGAATTGCCACACAAATAATTTTTTACCAATGCAACGTTCAATTTTTGAAGCACAACCATAATTGTTTTTGACCAGTTGAGCAGATTTCTACAATGTAGAATACCCTAGACAAAACAATAACTTTTATTTATGCACAATTATATACATTACTTAAGGTGACAAAAATGTGTAATGTTTGCTTAGTTTCTATACTATTTAACCATGCAGAGTTGTATAATTTGGGAAAAAATAATTTCTGAACTAAAACAGCAACATCTAAGGGAAAGTAAAGCTTGCGTTGGCTGGTGGAACTGTTAAAGGTGTTCTCCGACATGCAGTATCTGTAGAAAGAAATCTGTAAAGCTGACTTCTCCTGTCGCGCTGTAAGTCTGATTTTTTTTTTTATTACTCTTCTTGTACTAAAAAATGTACTGATGTTTGGAGTACATTTGTGACCCACCGTGGGAGTCAACAGCTGGAACTGTTGGCAGAAACAAAAAAGAAAAAAAAATTAGTTATTTTTTTTTGGTGGACATTCTGTGTCTACACGTCTACACGCTATGTTTAACACAAACTGAAAAAAAAAGCAACACATAAAATAAAGCCCAATCATAACGACATGCAAGCAAAGATAAACTGGTCATTTCTTAGATAAAAAAAAGTTAGAGGAGGATCTACAATAAAGATACTCAGCCCCTCATAAATAATTCAGACCACCCACCCACCGAGATTTCTGTTTTTATTGCCGAGCATCTTCATCTCCTGGAATGATCCAGATAATCGGAGCTTAATTTTCTAACGATTTACTACTTTAACGCATAAGAATTACCAGACCGGGTCACTTGGAAAGAGTTGCAGTCTTCTTGGACTGTTTATGGAACTTTCAGTTTTTCACGAAG
Organism: Ranitomeya variabilis; assembly: GCF_051348905.1. Taxonomy (NCBI): domain Eukaryota; kingdom Metazoa; phylum Chordata; class Amphibia; order Anura; family Dendrobatidae; genus Ranitomeya; species Ranitomeya variabilis. The sequence continues at coordinate 1,057,008,717 of NC_135233.1, forward strand.
GGACATGATGTAAGAGCGCTGAGGCTCAAGACGTTTTGGAAATTTAATATGCATATTGTATCATGGAATAAGGAAAGCAAGTTCATTACTAAAATCAGGAGTCAATAATGGCCAAGACAACGATCCCCATGGAATTTCCATATATCTGAGTATAAGATTTGGTGGTGCTTTATTCTGATAGACAATGCCTTTTTACAAATGTTCTTAGAGATAAATAAAATGTCTTTTATATAGTAATACCTTACTTCTTGAACTTTCTTGTCAAAGTAAGTACTGCAGAGCGAACTCCAAAAAATCTCTTTAATTGCAATTTTAATGGTGCTGGCCATATACAAAAATGGGGTTTGTTGACTGATCTTCGATGGTAGATATTGGGAGAAGGTAGATATTGGGAGAAAGAGCGATCAGGTAAGTTGGATTTCAGCCAGCTTGATCTTTTCTTCTTGAGGGAGATAAGCCAGCTTATTCCCCTCTTCCCAGTGATGTAAACATGCATGTTTGGCTGAGCGTGCATGTTTATGGTGAAGTAGCCACAAATATCTGTCCACCAAAAGCTAACCCATGTTTATGGCTAGCTTTAGGGTAGCCATCGGCCTCAGAGTGCTCTCCTGCTTCTCACTAAAGTCAACTCTCCAATTTTCCATTTAAAAGGTAAAAGTAATCAGAAAATTACCCAAGACTTTTTGCAATCTTGCAGTTTTTCCATAATAGATTCTGTTCTGAAGTGATCACTTCCAGGAGTCATCTCATTATCATCAGACAGGATTACAATTACAAGCAACATCTATATACAGACAGCACCACTCACAATAGGTGAAGGTCACATTTCACCTCCTCCTCCTTCCTGCACCATTACCTCTGCACAGGTCACTGAGCATGCCCACAGCACTTCCCCATAAAAGTTAATAAGTCATCTCCTGTGGTGACTGCTGTAAATTATATATATATATAAAAATACTGCTAACAGAAGCTCAGGCAACATGCGACAAATTACTGAGTCCATTCTTCAGATGCGTGTCATTAGCCACAGCTATAATACAATGTATTGGATGCAAGGCTAACTTTGGCCAAATTTCAATTTACAAGCCTTTGCAAAATATTAGAAGCACAGAAAAAAATCCATACATTCCCTATAAAAATCATAGGGTCCAGGCTTGTCCGTGGAATTCATGGCACAGGACTTGACATTTTGCTAGCAGTCAGTAGTAAGAAGCCAGTGACATCTAACAAGATGATGACCTTCATAGGAATATGTAGATTACCGGTAATCTTCAAGTCCCCAATATAAGATTTATTTTATACCTGTTCAAAACATATTTCTTTATAGCTCAGGCTCACAAATAGCAACAAATAGCAAATGTTGCACCCATTGTATGTCTCATGTGATATTTGTTCCTCAACATATGTAGACAACTTTAGAAAATCACTGGAATACGAGGACAGGGCACAAGTAGTGGGAACTCTACACAACTCCATTTGGGACTGCACGGAAGTACTTGGAAGAGTAAAAAGTTGACCACGATAGTACCCGATTCTACATAAAAACAGTTCCAAATAACATCTATAAGCAGAACCTCAGATACTACAGAAATATACATGTTAGGGTCATGTCTATCATTTCTACGTTTGCATTCTCTGCCGTTTGAAGAGATGGGCGATTATAATTCTAATGTTCCTTAATAGTTTAACTAACTAAAATCCAGAATCTATAATCATTCCCTGAATTTTATTTCTTGCATATCAACAGTTCTCAGACCTGCAGAAACAATTACACATACACAAATGTATCCGCCCTTACTTTTCCTCTTCACTCGACATATCCACATTTGAAAAAAGACATTGAAAAACTGGAGCAAGTACAGAGAAGAGCTACCAGGATGGTGAGCGGACTGCAAAGTATGTCCTATGGGGAACGGTTAAAGGATCTGGGAATGTTTAGCTTGCAAAAAAGAAGACTGCGAGGAGACTTAATAGCTGTCTACAAATATCTGAAGGCATGTCCCAGTGTAGAGGGATCATCATTATTCTCATTTGCACATGGAAACACGAGAAGCAATGGGATGAAACTGAAAAAAAAGATACAGATTGGATATTAGGAAAAAAATTTTGACAGTGAGGGTGATCAATGAGTGGAACAGGCTGCCACGAGAGGTGGTGAGTTCTCATTCAATGGAAGTCTTCACACGGAGACTGGGCAGACATCTGTCGGAGATGGTTTAGTGACTCCTGCTTTGAGCAGGGGGCTGGACACGATGATCCTGGAGGTCCCTTCCAACTCTTACATTCTATGTATGGCGCAAGATGACCAGTTTTGAAAAAATAAAAACAGATTTTAAGACACTTTGTCAGGAGCCGTTTATGCTATATATATATACAGTATATCTACACATGTATATATATATATGCATATTTACATATACATATATGGACATCCAGTAGTTTTGATGTGTATTGCAAGCTGTCGAGAGTTTAGCTAATAAGTCGAGATAATGTATTTGATTTATATTGTGAGAAATTGGAGTCCTTAACCAAACTTGAGGAAAAATAAGGCTGGACACATCTATAGGAGTTAATGAAATCGCCAACTTTTGAGTTGGCAGAGCATTTAACACATCTCAGCCAAAAAATTGCTCTGAAAACTTTTGCCTACTCCCTTCTCTTTAAAAAGAGGAGGTTTCCTTGGAATGAGAACTTTCAAAGATTTCCCCTTGGTCCAAAATTGCTTTGCATTTTTCACGTTTTTACTCTAGGAAACTCTGAAGCCCTCCTAGAGGATACTAGTATATTTTTGAATAATGCTGGTATATTTGATTAATCAAGATAAAAATAATCAACAATTACAATCATTAATCAACTTTCAACTAAACAATCCCGTTGTACTGAGATTAGATCAGATTTCTTAGCAGTTTCCATCTACACATTAAACTATTGAAGATCAGATCAATCTTCACTTTGCTCCATCAAAAACTCTAAACCCAACATATAGGTTGCAAATTTCCCTGATTGCCACTTCAGGCCCAAATGTTTGTCAAGTGTATCCAAGCTAGCAATGAAAGAGCCATGATTGATCCTAAAGTATACTTAAGCTGTGATAGCCGCCATCATTTTTTGATCTCTAAGCTGGAACCATAAAACTGAGCTACAATGGGAAATATTTTTTTGGACGAGGACATCTCAAAGGTTCGGGAGTTCGTTTAGCCAGTTTATAACCAAGGAAGCTACTTCTTTGCTGGAGTCCAAGACGAAGGCATGTCTGTATCCTTTATTGCACAGCCAGATATTGCCATTGGGAAAATCCTTCCTAATATCTTCATAATAATGGACAGGACACCAGTTGTCTTCAGCGCCATAGTAGAAAATCAACTAAAAAGAGAAAAAAACAAACACAATCATAAAGGACATTTATATTAGAATTTCCGTTTCGCCATGACATTGTGGATCTGTTATGCAGAATATGTTTCGCTCTGGTTAAAATGAAAAACAAAGAGCAGATTTTCTGCAACATGAATGCCAAGTGCCTGAAGATAAGAAACTAATATTTAATAAATGCGCAAGCTGAATATTTCAAGAAAATAATATCACCAAAGGGTAGAAATATACAAATTAATAGAAAAAAATATAAATATCGCTGTGCTGAAGAAACACAAGCAGATGTAGGACTTTATTTTTGGCTTTCAGTATTGTTAAAAAAGCATTTATTCACAATCTGACTGGCATTCAGTACTATTTAAAGGGATTGGCCAGGCTTGGGGCTCAATTCTACAGTTAGTCTATGTGACTGCAGACTTGTGAATCCTCACAGAGCGCAGTGTGCACGCTGTCCGCACTCTCCGATGCCGGGAGAGGATACGTAATTGCAAGAATGCAATTTGCATACATGCGGTCTCGTGCTGACTAGACTTGCGCGGCATTGCTCAATACAAGTGAAATGAGCTAGGCTGGACATGTCTAGTTGGAATGTGGCCATGCTTGTAGTCACATGACGTTTGAATGCCCAGACTTACAGTTTATACAGTATAGCATCATGCACCCATTTAGAGCAGCCATAGTGGAAGGATAGCGGAAAACAAGAAGTCGGATCCACTTGGAGCAACCAGGCAATTCTACAGTTATAGTTTCTATTATGCATGTATGAGATGCATATCTAGGGGTATGTTTGGCACCTCCTTTGATATTTCAAGTACTTAGGATGGCCTAAGAAGTAGAGTAGATCTTCATGCCACCAACATTTCTACACAGTTGTGTGACCAGGATTTGTATATCTAACGAACCCTCCAAACTTTTCAATCCAAAAAGGTTTGGTATGGCCATCAACTTGATTGAGATGCCTTCTCCCCAAAGGGCCAATAAGGCAACCTTCAATCCTCAGCTGGGTGCCATGGCCTGATATGAGTTTTGATATGAATGTACCTTGATGGTGCTTCAAAATTGCCGACTTGAAGATTGAAATATACCAGATTCTTTGATAAGCTGCTGCCATCCTTCTTCTTTTAAAAACTATCTAAGACAGGGGTGAGAAACCTCTTTCTTGCCTCTCCCGTCAGATTCCCGAGGTCCGCAGAGCTCGGGCTGGCAGCTGCGTTTTGAGCAGCGGTCACTACTGATCAATTCGTGAGCATGCATTGAAGGATTACGTCCTCATGCAGGCCAGTGCCAGAGTGAGGACGCACTCTGTGGGCGGCGTTAGCGCGCAATGCGCTCCCATCCTACAGATGAAGAGAGCAGCGGCAGCAACACCGTCTCCAGTGATGTCTATGCCCCCCAGCCTCCCCGGTGATGTTTATACTCAACCCTCCTCAGTGATGTCTATGGCACCCAGCTCTTCCCAGTGGTCTATGCACCCCAGCCATTACCAGTGATGTCTATGCCCCCCGAGTCATGTGAATGCATCCCCAGTGATGTCTATGCCCCCCAGTCCTCACCAGTAATGTTTATGACCCCAGCCTTCCTAGTGATGTCTGCCCCCCAGCCCTCCTCACTGATGTCTATGCCCCCCGTGAAGTATATGCCTCCCAGCCTCCTCAGTGATGTATATGCCTACCCAGTGATGTCTATTCCCCAGTCTTCCCCAGTGATGTCTATGCCCCCCAGCCTTCCCAGTAATGTATTGTGGTAAGTCAACCCACATAGCAGTATGCAGGTTCAGTCTTTCTTCAGATCACAAAAACCACTGGAGACTCCTCTCTCCAGCCTAGCCAACCCCAGACTGCCTGTAGAGCCCATTTATTTAAACCCCAGACCATGTGACTCTTTCCATCATGTGACTGACTACATGATCATGATTTCACACAGGTCCTGGCAGCTCTCCAGGTGGAAATAAAGTGGACCTCCTCCCTCCCGCTCTTTGAAGGTCCACATGAAACCAGCCCATTATGAAACTTTAACTTAACCTTCACAACACATAGTGTGCTGGAGGAAAATACTCTGGTTTCATATCACTGACACCATTAAGTGCAGTGACACATATCTCCCCTCTTAGTACCTTACCAGTGACTTTGTCACAGCATATACCCCAGCCTCCCCAGTGATGTCTAGACCCCCAGCCCTCCTCAGTGATATCTATGCCCCCCAGTAATGTATAAGCCTCCCAGCCTCCTCAGTGATGTATATGTCTCCAAGCCCTCCCCAGTGATATCTATGCCCCCAGCCCTCCCCAATTTTGTAAGGCCACTGAATGATTGTAGAAATTTCCAAATAGCCCGTGACAGAAACCCCTGATCTAAGATATATGGTCACGTTTAATTTTGTGAAGATTTCATAGTACAAAGAAAATAAATAACATAAGAAAGAAACAGTAAAATGATATAAAACATCGACGACTCAGGAGATGTCGGCAGCTTGTTGAAACAAGTAGAATCTAGAGAAAACATATTTTCTGTAAATAATTCAGAACAGACAAAACAAAGATCTCAGCAGATGTTGAGAGAGATGTTGCCCATAATTTTTATGATACATTAGTCAGATATTAGCAGCTGCATACATGAAAAATATGTTTTTTTTAATGCATCTATTATCTGAATACATCTGCACTAGCAAGCGGGAGCCGGGGCATCTGTCAGAGGAAGAGTAACCCTTACCATAAAGAGCTAGTGTAACCTCTATGAACAGGCAGCTAGGAACACAGTCACCAAGAAAACCATTGCTAACACAAGACGGCGTAAAGGTTTAAAAACCTGCAGTGCACATAAGGTCTCCCTGCTTACGAAGGCACATGTGCAGGCCCGTCTGAAGTTTGCCAATGAACACCTGCATGATTCTGTGAGTGATTAGGAGAAGGTGCTGTGGTCAGATGAGACAAAAATTTGGCTCTTTGGCATTAACGCAACTCGCCATGTTTGGAGGAAGAGAAATGCTGCCTATGACCCAAAGAACACCATCCTCGCTGTCAAGCATGGAGGTGGAAACATTATATTTTGGGGGCGTTTCTCTACTAAGAGCACAGGACTACTTCACCGCATCAATGGGAAAATGGATGGAACCATGTACCGTAAAATCCTGAGTGACAACCTCCTTCCCAACGCCAGGACATTAAAAATGGGTCGTGGTTGGGTCTTCCAGCAAGACAATGACCCAAAACATACAGCTAAGGCAACAAAGGAGTGGCTCAAAAAGAAGCACATTAAGGTCATGGAGTGGCCTAGCCAGTCTCCAGACCTTAATCCCATAGAAAACTTATGGAGGGAGTTGAAGCTCCGAGTTGCCAAGCGATAGCCTCAAAATCTTAATGATTTAGAGATGATCTGCAAAGAAAAGTGGACCAAAATTCCTCCTGACATGTGCGCAAACCTCATCGTCAACTACAAAAAACATCTGACTGATGTGCTTGCCAACAAGGGTTTTTCCACAACGTATTTAGTCTTGTTTGCCAGAGGGATCAAATACTTATTTCTCACTGCAAAATTCAAATAAATTTATATAATTTATACAATGTGATTTTCTGGATTTTATTTTTGATATTCTATCTCTCAATGTTAAAATTAACCTACCCTTAAAATTATAGACTGTTCATGTCTTTGGCAGTGGGCAAACTTACAAAATCAGCAAGGGATCAAATAATTATTTCCTTCACTGTAGATAGAGACAGGCAGACCACTAGTGCCCACTGGGAGACCTTCTGAATTGAGTTTCAACATCAGTATTTTTTTTCAACACTAACCACATGCTTGAAATAGAGCACAATACCTTCAGATTTGCCCAAAGTGTGTAAGGTATATTTCCTATAAAAAGGATAGTTGATGGCTTACTGATCGCTGGGGGTCTGACTATTAAAGTCCCCACCAATCTGAGAATATGACTTTGTACAGCCCCGTTTTAATATAGCAGAGGTTGAGCACTCCACTACTGTCTAATGGGACTGCTGTAGATAGCCGAGTATAGCGCTTGGCAATCTCCGCTAGATCAATAGACAAAGAATGATGCAGAGATGCGTATGCTCAATCTACGCTCTATTGAGAGGTTTCTGAGGTGCCCTGTGGTCGGGATGATGGTGGTGCCAAGAATCGGACCCCATGATCAGTATAAATCCAAACATGGAACGAAACTTTCAGCAACGCTAGAGCTCTAAGTAGCATGATCTCTTTAAGGCAAAATACAGGTTTATAGACCATAGAAGCTTCATAGGATCTTATGGGGTGTATCCCAACATCTACACACAAATCGTTGGAGGTGAGAAGAAATCTGTATGTTCAGGGCGAAATAATTCAAAAGTCAATCAACAGCAATAGAAGCCTGAGAAGTGCAGGGAGGCTGGATTGGCTCACCCAGTAATTACTACATAGATTTGTCTGTCCCTCCGGGCATATCCTATTTGTATTCCAAATGCCACGGCTCATTAGTGTAGTGTGTAGCTTAAGCTTTGACAGGTTTGGCTAAAGTCTTTTATACTTTGGAAGATTTCCTTTATGTGGAGTAGCTTATTTAAATGTATTATGAAAATGACAAAATGTGAAATGTAACACCAAAACTATTCAATTCCCACTACTAGTATTAAGTTTCCATGTTAAACGAGTCTCAAGAGCCTCTTATCACTTCTTACTTCACATTCAGCTGGTATGAGTGACAGCTGCCGCTGCTGAACGGTGAGCTCTGATTGGCTTAGCAAGAAAAAATGAGTGATGTCATCGTTCTTTAAGAGAACTCGAGGTGGCTCTTGGTTCTTGGCACATGGAAAAGTAGATCTGCCAGGTCTGGCACGAGTGGACAAAAGTCATGGTTTTACTGACGTCCCTCCTGCTTGGAGTGGTTTTCCTTCTAACCAGTGTTTCTGATGACTACCAGCCTGTACAGACCATGATTGGATCATCTTACGGTAATTATCCAACAGTTAGGTATGTTTTTGTAACACATTTCTTCCCATTAAGGTTAATTACTTTTTATGAAAATCACAATTCTATAATATTTTGTGAAGTTATTGGTAAGTTTAACAGTGGATTCCATCAATGTCCTCACAGATATTTCAGTATTTAGTAGCTCTAGCTCCAGTCAAGAGTAAAGCTCGAAGTCCAGACATTTGGTATGTCGGTTGCTACAAGAAGTATATGAAAATGACCAACATTGTAGAAGACATCTGAACTATTCTTGGATATAATCCCATGATCGAGAAGAACATCCAGACTTAGCCCAAGTGGGAAAGGATCTCTTGACTCACAAGTAAAGGTAATCATTGAATGAAATGTTCTTCATAGATCATATCTCCTTTCAAGATTACATGAAAGTCAAGATTATTAGTGATGAGTGTACTTTCAGGTTTTCCCGAGCACGCTCGGGTGGTCTCCGAGTATTTTTAACTGCTCGGAGATTTAGTTTTCATCGCCCCAGCTGTATGGTTTACAGCTATTAGCCAGGCTGAGTACATGTGGGGGTTGCCTGGTTGCTAGGGAACCCCCACATGTAATCAAGCGGGCTAGTAGTTGTAAATCATTCAGCTAGGTCAATGAAAACGAAATCTCCGAGCAGTCATAAATACTCGGAGACCACCTGAGCGTGCTCGGGAAAACCCTAGCAACGAGTACACTCGCTCATCACTAAAGATTATGTAAACCAAAAATAAGACCCAATTGTTCAAATTGCGTTGATTTTTTAACTATAGGCCATTTATAAATATGACCTTAAATAAAGTTGGATAAAATCTCTCCTGGACTGCCTGCTGTGCTAAACTTTTACTTGTTCCTCCATGCTTGCTTGCTCGTTTGGTTTGGTCCAAACCCGACTGGAAAAGACATCATTTGTAGGTGGAGTGAAAGAGTGTGTCCTACAAGCTCAGTGTCCTTCATTATTATTCTATATAGAGTCGTCAAGCATCACGTTTGGGTAAAACAGGAATCCCGCACGGAAAAGCTTACAGTTTGTAAAGGCCCCATACACATTATAGTAATGTCAGCTGACCCGGCTGATATCGAACAGTTCGGTTGGCTGTTCAAAGGACATGGGGGTGCCAGCAACTCATACTCGGAAGAGATGTCTGATTTTGGACTGCCAATGACATTGTCCTCACAGAGATGACTGACGTGTAAGTCAGCATATTTCTTGGGAGCAAAAAAGAATAAACGCAGCACTCACCGGCACCGTGGTAGAAATCTTCTTTATTGCGGTGTGAAATACAACATCTTCACGGCACGGGGGAGTGAAGTGACAGGAACAAGTGAGGCGAGACGACGGCCGTTTCGCGCTGAACGGTAGCGCTTCTACGGGTCTGAATCTGAAAGGAGGATCCGCCGAGAGAAAAAGGTGAAAAGTCCCTCCCCCAGGCGTCATCTCGGATCAGAAAGAAAAATTTCTTGGGAGAGCCGGCAGAGATGGCTGTCAGCCAACAAATCGGCCAAAGCATCGTTTGGTCAACGGCCATCAAATGTATATTGCCAGTTTATGGATTAGATATACGATGTCAACAAAGAGAGTAAAGAATTTAAGACAGAACTGGATAAGAATATCTACTCTGATAAAATTATATGCTTTTTAGGAGAGGCAAGAAATTGTCTAGAATGTTTAAAGATTTGGATGGTTGGAGAATAAGGATGGGAGCTTAAGAAAAGAGCAGAAGCACAAGAGAAGAGGCAGGGAAGCAGGACGGTCATTAAAAAAGGAGAGGCACCGGATCAAGACCAGAGACGTTCATCGGACCGGACCGCCCCGTCTGTTAGTATAACAAAAGGTCTTATTTGTGCCTTGCATAGGGAATTGGGTACATACATACACAATACTAGAATTCTGTAGAAGAGGGTTGGTCGTAATTTATATTGAGAAAACCTGATGACAGGTTCCCTTTAAAGGCCTTGACTATGGATATTAGACAAACCAAGGTCTTCTCTAAAATGCAGAGACCACATCTGCAGACAGCTGTTTTCGGCCTTTAATGTAGCACTTGGTGGGTACTGTTATGAAGCAATTATAGCTCAGGCTCACGGGAGCCCCAGGCTTTTGGATGACTTTAGGCAGACGCAGCCGGAGGGCAAAGAGAACATAAATTTTAGAAGGATACAACACTGACCCATCCCTTTGTAATACAATTGGCTGCAGGCTATAACATTTCACGGTAATACATACAATGTATATTACAATTCTATAAATTACACGCAGACGGTAAGTATCTGCAGTTAATTAGGAGTATTGTCAGTGGCTGGTAAACTGCCATCAAACTAATTGGAAGATTCTGACTTTTAGGCGATGTCACATAAGCGTCACTGAAAAATTGGGATGAAGCTTTAAACAATTAAAGACTCAGGACAAGAAATGTAGAAAGATCACATTGTATGCAACAATGGGGTCTCGACGGGACAGATTAAACGCTACAAATAAAAATCTGATCCTCCTTTGTTGTGTAAATTAATACGGCAAAACGCACGCACCGAATATACTGCAGAACGCGTGAAAATGAGATGTAATATTAGACTGATTTGACATAATATTCACTATATTTATTAAATACAGTGGAGCGAATGTTGCTAATTGGAATATACTTAATATTGATTATAAAATTTGATATCGGGGATTGATTACATCATTTTACTTGGGCTGACTTGGATAAACTTAGAAAATTATAACATTTCTGATCAAGACAAAATTCCCTTTGTGTTCACCTTCTTTCTTTGTAAATGGCACCATACACCTCTTACCATTTAACGCCCAATCTGTACGGCCTCATGTTTGACCCTTCTCACGTCAAAATCCCCGTTACACACATACATATAGACCAGAGATAAAAAGTCACTGCCTCCTGAAAAAGCAGTACATTCTTCTACCGCTGCTATCATTCCCAACATCTGATCCGTTCCACAATTTCTATCTCCGTCCAATTCATGGTAATGCCCTTTTAACCCTGTCATCACTATCTTAGTGACATGAATGTGTAGGTCACTGCTTACTGCATTATCATCACACTCCTCTCCTGTTGCTTCAATCTTTCCCAGCATTTGTTCAGTCACATATTTCTCTATCTGTCCACACTTAATGACACTGCCCCTGTCATATGCAGCCTTATATTTTCTAACAAGACATGAGTGTGCAGGTCACTGCCTACCGAATGATCATCACACCCCGCTCCTGCTGCTGCTATTATTGCCAGCAGTTGGTTGATCACATATTTTCCTATTCGCATAAACTTCATGAAGCTGTCCCTGTCACGTGTCGCCCTATCTTTACTGACAAGACATGAGTGTGCAGGTCACTGCCTCCCAAAAGATGATCACACTCCGCTTCTGCGGCTGTACTAATTTTCAGTATTTCTATTGTTAGGGGTCGAGTTCCCGCCTCTGCACAGGGGGAATCTTGGGCCATCTCCGCTGCGGTCTCCCATTCTTCTCCAGCCGCAGTGGAGCCTGCTCAGCGGAGACGTCGGTCCCAGCGTCTGGCTCAGCCTGATACGGTGCAGATGATTACTGCTGCCTTTCCAGGCTCAGCCATTGTAACCAGTACTGGTCAGCAGTGAGCAGACGTCTCTGGGACTAAGTCCTGCTTTTCCCCTTCTGAGCATGCCCTGGGTAAGACCTCTCATTGGAGGTCGGGGGTCACATGCTCAGGTACTGGAGCAGCTCCCATTGGTCTTCTAGGAAGGTCCTGAAGTTGCTCAGGTACAGTAGCAGCTCTCATTGGTCCTCTAGGAAGGTCCTGAAGTTGCTGCAGCTATTAAAAGTTCGCATGGCCGCACAGCCATGCGCTAGTATCAACTAAGTTATGTGTTCTGCACCAGTGTGGTCAAATGTATGTGGTTTCAGGGTTAGGCTGAAATAAGCCCCTAGAATACCAGCACCCCCGGTGAGGAGTTTTGTGTGAGTGGATTCAGGGCCCAGCTGAAATAAGCCCCTAGAATACAGGCACCTCCGGTGAGGAGTTTTCTGTGAGTGGATTCAGGGCCCGGCTGAAATAAGCCCCTAGAATACCGGCAACTCCAGTGAGGAGTTTTGTGTGAGTGGATTCAGGGCCCAGCTGAAATAAGCCCCTAGAATACCGGCACCTCCGGTGAGGAGTTTTCTGTGAGTGGATTCAGGGCCCGGCTGAAAGAAGCCCCTAGAATACCGGCACCTCCAGTGAGGAGTTTTGTGTGTACTATTCTGACTGCATGACCACTGTTCGCTCTATTTGGTAGCTGTGTTCCTCTGTGAGGTTAACAGGGTACAGCGTTCTCTTGTCTTAAGTGACTCTGTGAAGTAACAGAGTTCACTTATAACGCCATACAGTTACTCCTGCACGGTGGACCCCGGGTTGCGATCGCACCGATTACTCTATAAATATCTATTTGGTGTGTTCCGCCAAACCCTAACATCTATGTTTTGATTATATCCAAGAACTTCAATTTTCTAATGGGCTCTGAAGGTTTTTACAAGCCCATTTTATTACATGTCCCTAACATAAGAAAATCAATATATTAATGTACAGATATAAAGGAGTGTTCTGAGATCAGAGTGGAAACGAATTAAAATAATGGGAGTAAACAGTGTAAAATCTCAATGCTGTTTCAGCTCTGCTGCACTGGCACTCCCTACCTGGCTTCATTGAAAATACCTTAAAGGGGTTTGTGCCAGGTTTGGAAGGTATCCCCTATGCATTAGATAGGCAATAACTGCCTGATCTTGGGTGGTTTGAAAACTGGGACCTCCGCCAATCTCGAGCCACAGAAGATAGCCAAGCACTGCGCTCTGCTAGTCTTTGGCACTCCCACTGAGAATGAAGAGAGTAGAGGTGCGCATGTTCAACCTCTGCCACTACTGAAAGGATTGATTAGGGTCCCAGCCGTCGGACCCCAGCAATTCAGGTCCTCTATCCCTGAAGGTAGGGGATAACTTCTAAACTTGGTAAAATCCCTTTAAATATATGTGTTTGTTAGATGCCAAAAGTTTTTCATTTGGGGGCAACCAGCGTTTGAGGGATAGTGCTGACCACTGTCAGTAGTGGTGATACCGACAAGAACGCTACATACTAAAAGGCTTCAGACTAACATCACCCGCACATCCTTGGTGGTGAACATATCTGTGTTTTTCCAACTTACAAGCTAATTTGCCAAGAGTATTTGTACTGTGGCATGTAAGGAACTGTACAAGATCTAAGGTTCTGTGGTATCTACCATGAAGACGCAGCAGATCCTCTAAGTCCTGTAAATTGCTCGGTGCGGCCTCTATGGATCAGATTTATCATCCAGCACAACCCACAGTTCATTGATCAGATCGGATGGGATAGCCTTCACGTATATCGAGGATCCTTGAGCGCCTGTGATTTTACAAGGTGATCTTCATTGGATCACTTTTGATCGGCACTAACCGATCGGCACGACCCGCTGTTTTGGAGATGTTCTGACGCTATCACAGAGTCCCACAAAGACCCTAAAATCTTTATGGTTGCCCATTTTTTATGCATTAAAGGGGTTGCCACAGTTTTTGTGACTGCAGACTTGTGAATCCTCACATTGCACGCACTGCGCGCTGTGAGGATTCACCAGTTTCGAAAGTGGACGATTTGCATACTTCCGGCCATAATTCGAACAGACGTGTCTAGCCTCACTCAATACATGTGCATTAAGCGAGACCGTGCCCAACTAGTCTGCATGTGGCCGCATGTATGCAAATCCTCACAGAGCGCAGTGTGTACGATATGAGGATTCACAATTCTGAAGTCACACAAAGTGACTGCAGACTTGTAGCCTAAGGTCGGACAAGCCCTTTTACATTCCCGATACATCTCATTCCTTCACAGATGTGACAAGATAACCAAAAGTGCTCAATTGAAATGGTTTAAATGCTATTGCTGATCTCTTTGTATAGTTTTCTCTAAGGAGAATGATGTGCAGCAAATTAACTACCGTAAATGCGTCTTTTCATACCCTTTCTCCCGACTTACCATATAGGCGAAAAATAGGGTAAGATGACCACCTTTAAAAAAATAAAGAAAAACTTTTGCAAAACTTTTTTTTCTTATTACAAAGCTTTTCTTATTGTTTTCGGGAAACCCCAAAACCAAGAGGTAACAGTAAAGAAAGACACATATGTGGCGAGGGACCTGCTGACCATTTACATGGAAAAAAAAAAGTACAATACGCAATAAATTGGCTCAAGACGCAAAACTGTCAAAAAAAAAAGGAAAAGCAAACATTTATTGAACTAATTAGCACAACTATATTGGGAGCCTGGAATCTCAAAGGAAAATATTTTCAATCTGTCCATTGCCAGTACTAAGTATTCCTAAACCTGCACTCCGTGTGGGACTGGAATAATTTAGTGCCTCATCTCCCATAGGTTCTAGAACACAAGATGGAAGCCGGATCCAGCAATAACTGATCTATTTCACTGGCGCTGGCACAACCACGTGTTAAGATTGGCTTTTAACTTATGGTCGCTGTAACTACTAAGCGCTGTGATTTCTTTTTTCTCTTCTCTTAAGTGGTAACTTGCCAACTGTAAAGCAACTTGGCTTTTATTTTTTGTTTTTATAAACTTCCAACCCGTATAATTTTAACCCACTTGCCCTGTCTATAAACTACACATTAAAAAAGGTTGCCAGTTCTGTGCAGCTTTCATCTAGTTAAACAGTTAAAAACATCAGAACATCAAGGAGTCCATCAAGGGCTAAAGGATTATTGTGTTCAGTGTAGAATACAAGTCCAAATTGATGTATTTTGCTGTAAAACACAAGTCAATGATATGAGAAAAACTAAATTTGCCACAAGGGGTAAGTAATGAGAAATAAAATGTGTGTATGGGTTATAAGCAGTGATGAGTGAGCATGCTCAGGTGCTAACCGAGTGACTTTGGCGTGCTCGAAAAGTATGTTTGAGTCCCCGCGGTTCTTCGACAGCTGCAACATATCCAAGTATTGCCTAACAAGCAGACAATCCCTGCATGTGTTGTGGTTGTCGAACAGCCATGAGACATGCAGCTGCATGGACACAGCCATGAGACATGCAGCTGCAGGAACTCGAACATACTTTTCCAGCTTGCTGAAGACACTTGTTTGAAACCTGAGCATGCTCGGGTAACACCTTTTCCGAGAACGTTCGCTCATCACTAGTTATAAAGTTTTACTATTTTTTTTAGTCTCGTCCAATTAAACTGGCCAAAACGGCATCTTGACTTAAATCAGCTATAACAGGAGCAATTTGATTCTAGAACATGAAGAATTGAAGAAAAGTAACAAAATCAATGCTTATCACATAAAAGGTTCAAGAGACTGTCTGGTCATTATGGTCTACCGGATGGGAATATAAATTTATATCTGAGCTATGTGAGACAGTGACCCCTGTTACAGCTAGGGGGCGCTGTTTGTTCTCCCCAGGATGCGCACAGAGGCGTGGTGAGGCCATGAGGGGGTGTTGTAGTCGCAGGTGTTGCTGTGATTACAATTGTTAAAAGCCCTGTAGTATAGAGAGGTTTTAGAATTGAGTCTGAGGAGTCTCAGGAGTGTCAAGGCCAGAGTGAGGCCTGACAACCCACAGCATACACAGTGGTGCTGCTGTCCATGATGACTGGTCACGGATGTGGACAGGTCTTGTGCCCGGAGGTGAACCGGAGGTAGACTGTCCTGTGCCCGAAGGAAGGACTGGCGTGTGTCACAGCTGCAGACAGGAGGATGTCAAAGTCTGTGTATGGACTAGCGTGTGTAGAGACTGCAATCTAAAGGATGCTGTTATGAACTGGTGTGAATTGAACACTGAAGTTATATGAATTGAAGTTATATGCTTGGAACTTTTTCTGTGTGAAGATAACGCATTAAAGAGACTTTTATGTTTGAACTTTGTGGGTCACTGCCTCTTCACTGCTACAGGTGCCTTATACCAGGTAGACTATAGAGACTGGATAGTTACAATGACTTGTACCAAAAAAGTATGAAAACTCCCATCCGCAGCTCCTGCTCTTGCTGTTTTTAGCGGCAGCAGGTTTCGGATGATGGCATCAGTAGTCCAATCAGATGACACCAGTGACCGAAGGTAAAGTTTATACCTCCGATTTACAGCTGAGTGCTCACGCTGTCTTCTGACAGTGTGGAAACCGCGGCTCTCTGACCGGCGGGGAGGATTTCCCCGCCGATCAGAAGCGGTGTTTGCCGTGCTGTCATGCACATGATAGCACAGAAAACACTGGATGTTCGGACAGCCGAACCCAAACAGTAACACGGACTTCCTTGTGAAGTCCGTGTTCGGTGTCCATGCCAGAACAGTAGGTGTTCGGGTTAGCCCATCACTAGTTATGCAGATTTTTGTCATGTCATTGTATTGTTACTGTTTTGTTCCTGGTGGTGAAAAAAATCTTTTCTTCCTGTATACTACAAATTACAACCTGTTCGCACATTTCCTAATAGCTCAGTGTGTTATTAGTATGATTCCCAAGTGAAAGGTCTCCGGCTCAAATTGAGGAGCAGTCATGAAAATTTCCCAAGAAAAGAGAAACATCATCATCCAGCTCATCTATAGCGGTCTCTCGGCCAAGAAAATTGCCAAACTGCATCATGTGAGCGCCATGACAGTTGGAGGAATATGAAATGAAGTCCATCCATCTTTTCAGAAGCCAAGAGGTGGACATCCAAGCAAAACATCACAAGCTACAAGTCGGCTCATCACAAGGTCTATCAATTCTGGTGCGACAAACATGGCAGTGGAGGTGGCTCATATGCTTCATAATAGTGAGATTGCAGATGTTAATGCAAACACTGTGCGACGCATGTTACACAAGTCGGGACGTGAAGAAGCCTCGACGTCAATATCGTCATAAGAAGAATCGGCTTGTGTTTGCAAAAAAGTAAAAAAAGTGGATAGTAGGAGATTGGAAATGGGTGATATGGAGTGACAAGATGAAAGCTAATAGACTAGGGTCTGACGGGTGCAAATGGATCTGGAAGAAACAAGGGAAAAAGGGGCTAAATGATGGAGGTATTGAAGGAACTGTCAAGTTTGGTGGAGGAAGCCTGATGATATGGGGTTGTTTCACAGCCAAAGGAATTGGATATTTGATCAAGATTGATGGTGGTCTCAATGCTGAGCTATATGTCAGTATCCTACAACACGAGTTACTTCGTACGCTCAAGCACCATGGATATGAAAAGGACGACATAGTGTTCCAGCAGCACAACGACCCGAAGCATACATCAAGATTGGTGAAGAAATGGTTAAGTGACAATGAAGTAGAGGTGGTGGATTCCCCTCCACAGTCCTCAGACGTCAATCCAATCAAACACTTGTGGGTAGAGTTGAAGAAAATACCAGTATGCACCAACTTTGTGAATATGTAGAAGAGACCTGGGATCAGATTTCAGTCGAGACATGTTTGTATGTGAGAGATAGCATGCCCAGAAGGATTCAGGCAGTGGTGAAAGCCAAAGGTGGATTTACAAAATACTAACAAAATAATAAAAATATAAATTTAGATTTTAAGGAGCAAAATAGTAACAATACAGTGACATGACAATAATCTGCATAATTGATTATATGCTATATACTGGGCTGTGCTATATACTACATGGGCTGTGTTATACACTGCGTGGCTGTGCAATATACTACGTGGGCTGTTATATACTGCGTGGGCTGTGTTATATACTGCGTGGGCTGTGTTATATACTGCGTGGGCTGTGTTACATACTAGGTCGCTGTGCTATATACTACGTAGGCTGTGCTATATACTACGTAGCTGTGCAATATACTACGTGGCTGTGCTATATACTACGTGGCTGTGCTATATACTACTTGGGCTGTGTTATATACTGCGTGGGCTGTGTTATATACTGCGAGGGCTGTGTTATATACCGCGAGGGCTGTGTTATATACTACGTCACTGTGCTATATACTATGTAGGCTGTGCAATATACAGTACAGACCAAAAGTTTGGACGCACCTTCTCATTTAAAGATTTTTCTGTATTTTCATGACTATGAAAATTGTACATTCACACTGAAGGCATCAAAACTATGAATGAACACATGTGGAATTATATACTTAACAAAAAAGTGTGAAACAACTGAAATTCTGTCTTATGTTCTAGGTTCTTCAAAGTAGCCACCTTTTGCTTTGATGACTGCTTTGCACACTATTGGGATTCTCTTGATGAGCTTCAAGAGGTAGTCACCGGGAATGGTTTTCACTTCACAGGTGTGCCCTGTCAGGTTTAATAAGTGGGATTTCTTGCCTTATAAATGGGGTTGGGACCATCAGCAATGAATAAAAATTTGCAACTGGAATATTTCATCCAGAGATATCTAGAATGTGGTATTTTAGTGTTCCCTTTACTTTTTTGAGCAGTGTGTGTATATATATATATATATATATATATATATATATATATATATATATATATATATATATACAGGTCCTTCTCAAAAAATTAGCATATAGTGTTAAATTTCATTATTTACCATAATGTAATGATTACAATTAAACTTTCATATATTATAGATTCATTATCCACCAACTGAAATTTGTCAGGTCTTTTATTGTTTTAATACTGATGATTTTGGCCTACAACTCCTGATAACCCAAAAAACCTGTCTCAATAAATTAGCATATTTCAACCGTCCAATCAAATAAAAGTGTTTTTTAATAACAAACAAAAAAACCATCAAATAATAATGTTCATTTATGCACTCAATACTTGGTCGGGAATCCTTTGGCAGAAATGACTGCTTCAATGCGGCGTGGCATGGAGGCAATCAGCCTGTGACACTGCTGAGATGTTATGGAGGCCCAGGATGCTTCAATAGCGGCCTTAAGCTCATCCAGAGTGTTGGGTCTTGCGTCTCTCAACTTTCTCTTCACAATATCCCACAGATTCTCTATGGGGTTCAGGTCAGGAGAGTTGGCAGGCCAATTGAGCACAGTAATACCATGGTCAGTAAACCATTTACCAGTGGTTTTGGCACTGTGAGCAGGTGCCAGGAAGCATGAAGTGCTCCAAAATCTCCGGATAGCTAGCTGCATTGACCCTGCCCTTGATGAAACACAGTGGACCAACACCAGCAGCTGACATGGCACCCCACACCATCACTGACTGGGTACTTGACACTGGACTTCAGGCATTTTGGCATTTCCTTCTCCCCAGTCTTCCTCCAGACTCTGGCACCTTGATTTCCGAATGACATGCAAAATTTGCTTTCATCAGAAAAAAGTACTTGGGACCACTTAGCAACAGTCCAGTGCTGCTTCTCTGTAGCCCAGGTCAGGCGCTTCT
Source organism: Ranitomeya variabilis (assembly GCF_051348905.1). Classification (NCBI taxonomy): domain Eukaryota; kingdom Metazoa; phylum Chordata; class Amphibia; order Anura; family Dendrobatidae; genus Ranitomeya; species Ranitomeya variabilis. The sequence goes on from NC_135233.1 coordinate 1,057,028,351, forward strand.
GCCGCTGTTTATGGTTCAAAAGAGGCTTTACCTGGGGAATGCGGCACCTGTAGCCCATTTCCTGCACACGCCTGTGCACGGTGGCTCTGGATGTTTCCACACCAGACTCAGTCCACTGCTTCCTCAGGTTCCCCAAGGTCTGGAATCGGTCCTTCTCCACAATCTTCCTCAGGGTCCGGTCACCTCTTCTCGTTGTACAGTGTTTTCTGCCACATTGTTTCCTTCCAACAGACCTACCATTGAGGTGCCTTGATACAGCACTCTGGGAACAGCCTATTTGTTGAGAAATTTCTTTCTGGGTCTTACCCTCTTGCTTGAGGGTGTCAATGATGGCCTTCTTGACATCTGTCAGGTCGCTAGTCTTACCCATGATGGGGGTTTTGAGTAATGAACCAGGCAGGAAGTTTTTAAAAGCCTCAGGTATCTTTTGCATGTGTTTAGAGTTAATTAGTTGATTCAGAAGATTAGGGTAATAGGTCGTTTAGAGAACCTTTTCTTGATATGCTAATTTATTGAGACAGGTTTTTTGGGTTATCAGGAGTTGTAGGCCAAAATCATCAGTATTAAAACAATAAAAGACCTGACAAATTTCAGTTGGTGGATAATGAATCTATAATATATGAAAGTTTAATTGTAATCATTACATTATGGTAAATAATGAAATTTAACACTATATGCTAATTTTTTGAGAAGGACCTGTATATATATATATATACTGTATACTAGATGGTGGCCCGATTCTAACGCATCGGGTATTCTAGAACATGTAGGTAGTTTATTTATGAAGATTTCAGAATAATGCAATGAATACACAGGATTCATTTGGCCGGGAGCGACCAATCAGCGAAGCATGGTTCAAATCCTGCGCCAATTCGCGGCCGGACTGCGTCTGTCGCTGATTGTTTGTGGCCGGCTGTAGTATATAGCACAGCCACATAGCGACGTAGTATATAGCACAGTCTACGTAGTATATAGCACAGTGACGTAGTATATAACACAGCCCATGCAGTATATAACACAGCTCGTGTTTAAATCCCGCGACCAATCAGCGATCCGGGATTTCCGCGACAGACGGAAGTTACAGACAAACAGACGGAAGTACCCCTTAGACAATTATATATACAGAAGATACTGCTCAAAAAAGTAAAGGTAAAAGTAAAATTATATATATATATATATATATATATATATATATATATATATATATATATATATATATATATATATATATACTAGATTTGTTCAAAAAGTTTCATAACCTGTTTTGGGACTACAGTTCCCTTAATAACCTTCGTTGCTTTTTGTATGTCCTTCTTGTCAACAGGAGCACGAAATTGTACACAATATTTAGAATTCGTTGTGTACCGAGATACTGAGCATGCGTCAAAATGAAAACTGCTGCATGCACAATAAAGGGAACTGATGAGCCAGAGAAGGAAAACAATAAAGGAGTGCGGGGGGCAGGGAGACCATACTGAGCATTAGTGGAATTGACAACCAGCGCGCTCAATAGGAAATACACCGGCCGCCCTTTGAAAACGACCTGCCTAATGATGTCCTGTTTCAGGGTAGGGAGAGTAACTGTGGGAAGTGATCACAGAGCCCTCCTCCGATGATGGTTTGTTCCAGGGAGGAAAAGGATTGCGTGTAAGTGACAGTTGACATTGACTTATAGGGTGGCTAGTAGTGATGAGCGAACGTGCTCGGATTAGGAGTTATCTGAGCATGCTTATGTGCTAAAGGAGTGTCTTCTGCATGCTCGGAAAATAGGTTCGAGTCCTCACGGCTGTTCGACAGCTGCATCTCATGCAGGCATTGTCTAACAAACAGGAAATCCCTGCATGTGTTGTGACTGTCGAACAGCTGCGAGATATGCGGGAGCGGGGACTGGAACATATTTTGTGAGCAGCACGTTGAAGACACTCGGTTAGCACCTTAATCGAGCACGTTCACTCATCATTAGTGGCACCTCAAATAGTGGACACTAAAAATCCAGCTTTATACCTCCTGGTGGGCAGAAAATTTGCATATTAAGCAAATTTAGAATCTGCAAGTATTGCATCCAACGTGTTTATAATGACTACTACTAACCCTACTTGTTAGAATCTGGACCCACATCAGTGGAAGCCTTCTACTAGCGGCCAACATGGCCCATGACAGTTTGTTAGTGACACGGACAGCACAACCATAAAGAAGTTTGCTCCAGTTACACCGGTGTAGAAATGTTCTTGGAATGGTCTGTAGTGGCCTACTGATTGCCTAGACCTTAGCTCAAAGAAAGGTGAGGGTCCCGATTCAATAGCTGAGGTCTGGAAGGGGTGTAGATGGAGATACCTGGTCAGCTGCGAGACACAAAAGGAAAAGGAAAAGCGAAGCACCTTGCTTAAATTTTGCTTGATTGTGGCATTGTCTCGATCAACGACCTTCACCATTTCTTGACTTCCCATGTACATGGCATTTGCTGTCAAAAGAAATCAACAGTAGAGAAAATAAATTTGTGATTAGTGAAGATAATATTCAGAAAAAGGAAAGACAGATGTTCAGTGACAGTAACAAGAGCCATCACTGATGTTACACGTGGCCTGATGTCTACACTGGTGACTTTCAATGTCACGTTGGGTGTAGATATCGAATCTGAACACAGTGAAAAAAAAAATAGAGTAAAAATCAAAGCAAAAAATATTAGATTTCATAACTTTTATAAACTAGAAGCCAACTATATAATCCAGGTTATGAAACTTAATACTTTTTTTTGTTTGGTTTTCATTAAAAATTTACATTTTGTTTAGGTATGTTAAAACAAAAGATGGTTAGTTTTTAGGTGATAAAGAAGTGTCTTGAAGTACTCCAGATACAACCTGACATGAAACAGCCCGTATCCTTGTCAATGTAATGCAGACATAAAACAGTCTGCCAATGTAACAGAGAGAGTGATTTAGAGGGATTTTCCAGTTTTGTCTAGTTTGTTTGAAAAAAAATAAATAATAATAATAATAATATATATATATATATATATATATATATATATATATATATATATATATATATATATATATATATATATAAACTTTACTCACTCTCCACAAGTCCAGCGGTAAGTTTCTGCTGCTGTTCCTGGTGTCTGTATTGTCTGCAGTGCTGATGTCATGTCGACAGCGCTGCAGCCAATCAGTGAGCTGGTGCCGTCAGCTCGGACAGAGCCGCTGAGCTCAGTCACTGGCTGCAGCGCTGTTGACGTGGCATTGATTCTGCAAACAATAACAGACACCAGAGCAGTAGCGGAGACTCAGCGCTGGACCTGAGGAGGGTGAACGAAGCTCATTTTGTTTCTTTAACAATGTCGAAAACCCCTTTAAACACATCTGCATTCTGCCAATGTACTACAGAAACAGGCTGACATAAAATAGTCTCTTTTGCTAACGGGTCCACATGTCTAACGTTTTGCTGGATATTACTGTAGGACTCCTATGTCTAAAAGGTACAATTTCAATACAATTCTAAAGTTGCTATATCTTTTACTATAAAGATATTTCCTAAAACTTAAACCTGGTCTAACCCTATGAAGTGGTAAGGTGCAATATCTTATCCTCGGACATGGGAAATATTTCTTGGAAAGATTAGACTATAGAGCTTGAGCCACCACTCATTTAATGGGTCAGAGGTAATGGGTCTATGGTACTGCTCAGAGTCAATCAGCAGCTTGTTAGGTTTTTTTTTTTATTGTGTTAATTAAATCTTTTATTGTATAATCTCAGAGTATTGTTCGGTGTGATAGAAATAAAATAAAATATTACATCCTCAATAATGAAGAATGAACGTGTTCTGATAAGGTGTTATCCGAGCAAGCTCAGGTGCTAACCGTGTGTCTTCAGAGGGTTCGAAAAATATGTTCGAGTCCCTGTGGCTGCATGTCTTGCGGCTCTTCGCAGGTGCAACACATGAGGGGATCAGCCGTTCCGCAGGGGTGGAGCCAGAGGCAGCCGAATGTGCTGAGTTGCGAATCTGCACAACACTGCTGTCAGCGGAATGGTGGCCACTGTCGGGTACTGCACATCCGCCTTCTATTAGAATCAATATGAAGCAGATATGCAGTACCCAGCTATGGCCACTATACTAGCTGCCACCGGGAGCAGCTGGCTGGCGGGGATGGATCGATTGGAATGGGGGGCGGATGTGCAGTACTTGGCCACTTTTCCGTTGACAGGGCTGTGCTGTGCAACTTCGCACTCCGGCTGCCAGGACTGCCGGGTGTCACACTCCCACTGACCAGATATTTGGGACCTATCACAAAGATAGGCCATTAATATAAAAGTCCCTGATAACCATTTTAGCTGCTGTCTGCACCATAAGTACGGCAGTGACGGATCAGTAATAATGGACCCAGCGCTGGAAATGTCATGATAACAGGAATCTATGAAGAAATGCTTACATTCGATGCTTGAGACCTAGCGGAGAAAACAAACCTAGCGACAAAAAGAGGTCGGAATAGGAAAACTTTTACAGACTAAATCGCGGAAAGTGAAAAAGAAGTGAAAAATAATATGATACAATTGTTTCTATTACATGTTTAATGAATGTTAAACATAATTTGGATGGACATCCCCTTTAAGTATGTTATTAATCTCGCTATTAAACGATGTCTTGAAATCATCTGTGGAGTGACAGTGCCAAGCTTCCGTTACAACAGCGTGACCAGCGCCATTAAGAGGCAGGAGTCTCGAGTGTGCTAATTTCTCCATCTTACAAGACGTCTCTGCTTTACACAACACACGAGCGATGTTATTCCATCCGCTGCTGTCACATTCTCGATCCAATAATTTTTTTTTAATTTTCCTCCTAAATGTAAAACCATACCACATACTGTTGCTTGGCCAAGCATCTGTGGTCCTTAGTGACATAACATAGATACACAGTGGTGTCGTATGGAAAGAAAAAATGCCTACAGTCCAAGAAAGCGCTAGCAGAAACAATTAGGATGGACTTACAGACTTTAGAGGGCCGGAATCTCAAACATAAAGTGACTACAAGCCAACGTATGTCTTAATAAGAAGACAATTTATCTTTGATTGAAATTCCATTACCAAGCCTTCGAGTGGCGCTCTTTCATCAAGGTTTCATAAGTAGGAACCTGCTGTAATTTTTTTGTCATTTGTATGTTAGCTTACTGACAGGGCACTCCACCCTTCAACATGTGGTGATTTTAATTATAGCAGGTTCCTACTTACCTATAAATGCAGGCATTGCTGACAGAGGTGTCCACATTCACCCAGGAATTCAGACATCAGCCTAAGACAGGTGTTCACACACGTAGGTACCCATCAGTTTTTGAGACCACCTTGACGATGGTTGATGGGCAGATATAATTTGGCCACAGTTTATGATAAGCATCTCAATTTTTTTCCTAATATTCAAAAGCTGTATTGCTATTCATATTTCATATACTTCACATTGACATGCTTTAGCATGATAGAGTGCAACCTTTTTTGTATATCTATCAGTAATTATAAAGCAATCGTGACAAATAATATCAGCTGGATCAACTGATGGCTTATAAAAAGTTGTTTCATTGCCAAGGTGCCACACAAGAAACATCATATGATGGGTAAAACCAGTGAGATGTCTCTATACCTTTGCAGCCTTATTGTTGCAAAACATACTGATGACATTGGTTACAAAAGAATTTTTAAACTACTGAAGACTCCAGTGAGCACTATTAGGGAATAATCTGGAAGTGTAAAGAACATAATATCACCATAAACTGGCCACAAACATGTGCTTCCCGCAAGATTTCAGACAGAGGATTGGGATCCAATGGGTACCGTTTGTCCTTGCGGAGAGTGACATTTTAAGCATGCAGAGATGAGGAGACTTCTTAGCTGCAATGCTCCTCTGGAAAATATGAAGAGGACTAGAACTCTAGTGCCACCTATAGGAAGTATCAATCCTAAAAGTCAATGTCAATGTCTCAGCATGCTTAACATGTCACTCTCCGCAAGGAGAAACGTTACCCCTTGGATGCCGGTCAGACGCCTCTCATACAGCCAAACCAGATCTCCACTTTGCACTGACGAGGGGCAGCACCCCGAAACACCGTGTCTGCAAATTGAGATTCTTGTTTGGCTTTTATCCTAAGTCATATGACAAGGCTCATTAAAGGGTTGACATTGAATTTTAGGATTGATACTTCCTATAGGTGGCACTAGAGTTCTAGTCCTCTTCCTCTCTGAAGAGACAATTTGCAGACAGAGGATTGAAAAGAATTATCAGAAGAGTTGTCCAAGAGCCAAGGACCACCTGTGGAGAGCTACAGAAAGACCTGTTATCAGCAGGTACAATTGCTTAAAGGAAACCCAATAAGTAATATACTCAACGTCCATAGCCTGTATGCATGCTCACCACGCATGACTCCTTTCCTTTGAACAAAAAGCAAGTTCAAGCGTGTTTAAAATTTTAGTCAACAAAATTTAGACAAGCTTGTGAAATACTGGAAGAATATAGTCTGGTCATATTAGATCAAAATTGAACTCTTTGGATGCCATAATACACACTATATTAAAACACCATACCAACAGTGAAGTTTGGAGGTGGGAACATCATGGTGTGGGGATGATTTTCAGCATACAGGACTGGCAAACGTCATGTAATTGAAGGAAGGCTGAATGGACAAATGTACTGAGACATTCTTGATAAAAATTTGCTTCCATCTACCAGGATGATGAAAATGAAACGAGGGCAGACATGTCAGCAAGGCAGTGATCCCAAACACACAGCCAAGGAAACTTCAACTGGTTTCAGAGAAAGAAAATAATGCTGATAAAATGGCCCAGCCAATCACCAGACCTGAATCCTTTAGAATATTGAAGGAAGGAACTAAAGCTCAGAGTTCATAGAAGGAGCCATTCAGGATGTGAAGAGTGTTTGTGTGGAAGAATGGGCCAAAATCACACCTGAGCAATGCCTGCGACTAGTTTATCCATACAGGAAGTGTCTTGAAGCTGTCAACAACAACAAAGGCTTTCGTTTGAAGTATTAAATAAATTTCAGTAAGCATGTGTTAAGAGTTGAGTTTCCTCTGCTGCACAGGGGGAATCTCGATCCGTGTCTGCTGCGGTCTCCCATTCTGCATCGGCCGCAGTGGAGCCTGCTCAGCGGAGACGTCGGTCCCAGCGTCTCACTGAGACTGATACTGTGCAAAGGGTTACTGCTGCTTCTCCAGGCTCTGCTATTGTACCCTGCACTGATCTGCGGTGAGCAGGCTTTTCTGGGACTAAGTCCTGCTTTGCACACACTGAGCATGCCCAGGGTAAGATCTCTCAGTGGAGATCAAGGGTCACATGCTCAGGTACTGCAGCCAAATCTATTGGTCCTTCTAGGAAGGTCCTGTAGGTGCGCAGACTCTGTAGCAGCCTCTCATTGGTCCTTCTAGGAAGGTCCTGTATGTGCTGCAGCTATTTAAGGCTCGCATGGCCGCACGGCCATGCGCTAGTATCTTCCTAAGTTATGTGCTTTGCGCCAGTGTGGTCATGTGTTTGTATGTGTTCAGGGACCCGGCTGAAATAAGCCCCTAGAATGCTGGCACCTCTGGCGAGGAGATTGTTTGTGTGTATTCAGGGACTTGGCTGAAATAGGCCCCTAGAATGCTGGCACCTCCGGCGAGGAGTTTCGTGTGCATGCATGACCACTGACTACTCTCATTTGGGTAGTTAGCCTGTGCCTCTGTGAAAGTCTAACAGGGCACAGAGCTTTGCTTTCTCGGCCGCTCTGTGAAGCTAACAGAGCTGGTTCATACCGCCATATAGTGCCGCCAATTACTTAGCAGCAGGTTCTTTCCTGCACGGTGGATCCCGGGTTGCGAACGCACCAATCCCATCTAATATATATATTCGGTGCGTTCTGCCAACCCTAATAGTATACTAGCGCCAGGATCTGGCTATGGTAATGGCGGATGAACAGCGATTGCAGGGGTACATCCAGCTGCTGGAGGACCGGTTGTCGTCTTTTGAGCGTGCAACCTTGGCGGTGGATGTTACCGCAATAGCTGTTCAGGCTGCTAGCGTGGCTGCAGCAGCTTTACCCACTGCCACCTCTGTTCCGACCTTATCTCACCTCCCATTGCCTGAGTGATACTCTGGGGACAGTAAGTCCTGTAGGGGTTTCGTGAGCCAGTGTGGTATACACCTCGAGCTCCTGGCTGCACGTTTTCCCACAGAGCGGGCAAAGGTGGGATTCATAATCTCTCTTGTCGGACAGGGCGTTGGAGTGGGCTACGCCGCTGTGGGAGCGCAACGATCATGTGGTGCGGAGTATTCCTCGGTTTCTGGACACTCTGAAACAGGTCTTTGTAGGACCTCAAGTCACCCATGATACAGGGCTCCAACTGCTGGCTTTGACTCAGGGTTCAACCATGGTCAGCCATTTTGCGGTTCTCTTCCGGACATTAGCGTCTGAGTTGGAATGGCCAGATAAAACCCTCATTCCCGTATTTTGGAGGGGGCTGGCTGACCATGTGAAGGACGCTTTGGCTACTAGGGAGATTCCCGCCACACTGGAGGAGCTCATAGCTGTATCAACTCGCATAGACCTTCGATTTCACGAGCGAAGGTTGGAGCGAGCCCAGTGTAGGCCGAGGTTTCGGCTGGCTCCCACCTTCGCCAGACCTCTGGAATCTCCAGTCCAGGCATCCGAGTCAGATGAGGCCATAGAGGTGACACGAGCGGGATCCAAGTCCCAGTCCACTCGTGCACATAAGGTCTGTCATGTTTGCCGGCAGTCAGGAATCTTGCCTCCAAGTGTCCTCAGCAGTCGGGGAAACGTCAGCATCTAGTGGCAGTTGGAGGAGGTACACTAGAGACGGCAACGTTTGCCTCAAAGTTGTCCTTCAAGGGGACAATTACCTTAGGCCCATCCACTCTTACGGTAGAGCTATGCGTGGACTCTGGGGCGGAGGGTAATTTTATGTCATCCGCTTTGGCCCAGCGTCACGCAATACCCCTGGTTATGCTCGCCAAACCAGTAACCATTCGAGTGGTAAATGGGTCGACACTACCCTCACAGATTACCCACCAAACCATTCCTATCACGCTTTCTGTGTCTCCATCACATCAGGAGATTATCTCCCTATTAGTCATTCCTGAGGGAATTGATGAGGTCCTGTTGGGGATACCATGGCTACGCTATCATTCTCCTCATATAGAGTGGTCCTCAGGGAGAATTTTGGGATGGAGTAAATCCTGCGAGGGTAGATGTCAGAGGGAGTGCGTTCAGGTTGCTACAACACAGGTACCCGCAGATCTTTCCTCTCTCCCCAAGCACTATTGGCCTTATGCAGACGTGTTCTCCAAAAGGGGTGCAGAGACCCTTCTGCCTCACCGCCCCTATGACTGTCCTATTGACCTCTTGCTTGGTGCTGAATCTCCCTGGGGTTGAGTCTATCCATTATCTCTCCCGGAGACGGAGGCAATGTCTCAGTACATCCAAGAGAATCTGGCAAGAGGATTCATTAGGAAGTCAGTGTCACCTGCAGGGGCTGGGTTCTTCTTTGTACAGAAGAAGACTGGAGACTTACGTCCATGCATAGACTACAGGGGTCTTAAAGCCATCACAGTTAAGAACAAGTACCCATTACCCCTGATATCTGAGCTTTTTGATAGGCTACGGGGAGCAAGGGTATTTACAAAATTAGATCTGTGGGGTGCCTATAACCTGATTCACATCCGTGAGGGGGACGAATGGAAGACGGCTTTTAACACCAGGGATGGGCACTATGAATACCTGGTGATGCCCTTCGGGCTCTGTAATGCTCCAGCCGTTTTCCAAGACTTTGTGAACGACATTTTCCGGGATATGCTCACCACCTCGTTCGTAGTCTATCTGGATGATATTCTCATCTACTCTCCAGATATTGACTCCCATCGGAGAGATGTTCGCAAAGTCTTCGACCTCTTACGGGCAAACTCCCTCTACGCCAAGTTGGAGAAGTGTGTGTTTGAGCAGGAGTCCTTGCCTTTCCTTGGTTATATCATCTCTGCCCAGGGTTTGGCTATGGATCCTGCCAAGCTACAGGCTGTGATGGACTGGCAGGAACCCCATTCTCTTAAAGCGGTGCAGCGCTTTATGGGGTTCATTAATTACTATCGTCAGTTCATCCCACACTTCTCAACTTTGGTAGCTCCCTTGGTTGCCCTCACTAAGAAGGGAGCAAATCCCAAGTTGTGGTCTGAGGAGGTCTCCAAGGCCTTTCTCTCGATTAAGTCACACTTCGCTAGCGCTCCCATCCTACATCGCCCCGATGTAGATAAGCCATTTATCATGGAGGTGGATGCCTCATCCGTTGGTGCTGGAGCAGTCCTTTTCCAAAAGGATGCACAAGGTCGGAAGCATCCTTGCTTCTTCTCCAAGACCTTCACACCAGCGGAGAGGAATTATTCCATCGGGGACAGGGAGTTGCTAGCCATGAAGTTGGCTTTTTCAGAGTGGAGACACCTCTTGGAGGGAGCTCGCTTTCCCTTCCAAGTGTTTACTGACCACAAGAACATATACAGAAGGCCCAGCGGCTGAATTCTCGCCAGGCTAGATGGTCCCTGTTCTTCTCCCGGTTCCATTTTACTCTCCATTTTCTCTCTGGGGAGAAGAACATTCGTGCCGACGCTCTCTCCCGCTCCGTAGTGTCATCTGAGGAGGAGGAGCCTCGACTTATTGTCCTTTCTGAGAGCCTGAGAACTGTGGCTCCGGTTTCGCTAGAGTCCGTGCCCCCAGGCAACACTTTCGTACCAGCGAATTTGCGACCAGAGGTTCTCTCTTGGGCTCACTCGTCCAGAGTGGGTGGACATTTTGGGACCAAGAGGACATCTGAGCTTTTGGCGAGGACGTACTGGTGGCCGCATATGGCCCGTGAAGTCGGGGACTATATTTGGGCGTGTGTTTCCTGCGCCAAGAATCGGTCTCCTCGGCAACGGCCTGCTGGGTTACTTTACCCCATGCCGGTGGCAGACAGGCCCTGGGAGATGGTCGGGATGGACTTCGTGGTGGGCTTACCCAAGTCTCGTAGCTGCACCGTTATCTGGGTAGTCACCGATCATTTTTCTAAGATGGTGCATTTGGTGCCGCTTCCACGGTTACCTTCTGCACGGGCCTTGGCGGCGTTGTTCATAAAACATATTTTCCGCTTACATGGAATGCCTGATAAAATTCACAGCGACCGGGGTCCCCAGTTTGCGTCTCGGTTTTGGAGAGAGCTCTGCCGTTTACTCAGCATAGAGCTGAATCTCTCCTCTGCATATCATCCCGAGACGAATGGGTTGGTAGAGAGAACCAACCAGACTCTGGTGACATACTTGCGACATTTTGTCTCTGCTAGGCAGGATGACTGGGCATCTTTGCTACCTTGGGCGGAATTTGCCTTGAACAACGCCGTAGCCGATTCCACTGGTCAGACTCCTTTTCTCCTTAATTACGGCCAGCATCCGCGTGTCCCTGTGCCCATGCCCGTGTCATCCACCGATTCTAGGGTGGCAGACTGGGCGGTGGAGGCACGTGACATCTGGGACTGCACACAGTATGCCATCCGGGCCTCCAAGGAGAGAATGAGGGTTTCGGCTGATACACACCGGCGGCCCGCTCCGACCTTTGCTCCTGGCGACTTAGTGTGGCTCTCCGCCTGTAACATCAGGATGCGAGTTGAGTCCACTAAGTTTGCGCCTCGCTACTTTGGCCCGTTCAAAGTTCTGGAACAGGTCAACCCTGTGGTCTACCGTTTGGCTATTCCTCCACGCCTTGGTATCACCGATACTTTTCACGTTTCCCTCTTAAAGCCCATTCATTTGTCCCGGTTTTCTGAGTCATCTGCCGGGACATCAGGTTAATCCACGGATGAGTTTGAGGTGAATGCTATCGTGGGGTGCAAGGTGGTACGTGGCAAGAAATTTTATCTGGTGGACTGGAAGGGTCACGGTCCAGAGGATAGAACCTGGGAGCCTGTGGAGCACATTCGGGCTCTGCTGCTCATTGCAGCTTTTGAGCGTAGCGAGGCTCAAGGAGGGGGGCCCTAGGAGGGGGGGTAATGTTATGAGTCGAGTTTCCTCTGCTGCACAGGGGGAATCTCGATCCGTGTCTGCTGCGGTCTCCCATTCTGCATCGGCCGCAGTGGAGCCTGCTCAGCGGAGACGTCGGTCCCAGCGTCTCACTGAGACTGATACTGTGCAAAGGGTTACTGCTGCTTCTCCAGGCTCTGCTATTGTACCCTGCACTGATCTGCGGTGAGCAGGCTTTTCTGGGACTAAGTCCTGCTTTGCACACACTGAGCATGCCCAGGGTAAGATCTCTCAGTGGAGATCAAGGGTCACATGCTCAGGTACTGCAGCCAAATCTATTGGTCCTTTTAGGAAGGTCCTGTAGGTGCGCAGGCTCTGTAGCAGCCTCTCATTGGTCCTTCTAGGAAGGTCCTGTATGTGCTGCAGCTATTTAAGGCTCGCATGGCCGCACGGCCATGCGCTAGTATCTTCCTAAGTTATGTGCTTTGCGCCAGTGTGGTCATGTGTTTGTATGTGTTCAGGGACCCGGCTGAAATAAGCCCCTAGAATGCTGGCACCTCCGGCGAGGAGATTGTGTTTGTGTGTATTCAGGGACTTGGCTGAAATAGGCCCCTAGAACGCTGGCACCTCCGGCGAGGAGTTTTGTGTGCATGCTAGTGTTGAGCATTCCGATACTGCAAGTATCGGGTATCGGCCGATACTTGCTGTATCGGAATTCCGATACCGAGATCCGATATTTTTGTGATATCGGGTATCGGTATCGAAACAACATTAATGTAAAAATGTGTAAAAGAGAGAATTAAAATAAAAAATATTGCTATACTCACCTCTCCGACGCAGCCTGCACCTTACCGAGGGAAGCGGCAGCGTTCTTTGTTTAAAATTCGCGCTTTTCTTTCCTTTACGTGAGTCCCGGCTTGTGATTGGTTGCGTGCCGCCCATGTGACCGGGACGCAACCAATCACAGCAAGCCGTGACGTAATTTCAGGTCCTTCAGGATTTTAAAATTACGTTCCGGCGTTGTGATTGGTTGCGTCGCAGTCACATGGGAGACGCAACCAATCACAGCAAGCCGTGACGTAATTTCAGGTCCTTAAGGATTTTAAAATTACGTCCCGGCTTTGTGATTGGTTGCGTCGCAGTCACATGGGAGACGCAACCAATCACAAGCCGTGACGTCACGGGAGGCTGGACACGCGCGCATTTTAAAATGGGCGCGTGTCCAGCCTCCCGTGACGTCCCGGCTTGTGATTGGTTGCGCCGCGATCAACCAATCACAAGCCGGGAGGCTGGACACGCGCCCATTTTAAAATTTTAAAATGTGCGCGTGTCCAGCCTCCCGGCTTGTGATTGGTTGACCGCGGCGCAACCAATCACAAGCCGGGACGTCACGGGAGGCTGGACACGCGCGCTTATTAAAATGGGCGCGTGTCCAGCCTCCCGTGACGTCCCGGCTTGTGATTGGTTAATGGCGGCCATGTTGCCGAGACGCGGACCAATCACAGCAAGCCGTGACGTAATTTCGTCACGGCTTGCTGTGATTGGTCCGCGTCCCGGCAACATGGCCGCCCTGACCAATCACAAGCCGGGACTTCACGTAACCAAGTAAAAGCGCGAATTTTAAACAAACAACGCTGCCGGTTCCCTCGCTGAGGTCCAGGCTGCGTCGGAGGGTGAGTATAGCGATATTTTTTATTTTAATTCTTTCTTTTACACATTTATATGGATCCCAGGGCCTGAAGGAGAGTTTCCTCTCCTTCAGACCCTGGGAACCATCAGGAATACCGTCCGATACTTGAGTCCCATTGACTTGTATTGGTATCGGGTATCGGTATCGGATTGGATCCGATACTTTGCCGGTATCGGCCGATACTTTCCGATACCGATACTTTCAAGTATCGGACGGTATCGCTCAACACTAGTGCATGCATGACCACTGACTGCTCTCATTTGGGTAGTTAGCCTGTGCCTCTGTGAAAGTTTAACAGGGCACAGAGCTTTGCTTTCTCGGCCGCTCTGTGAAGCTAACAGAGTTGGTTCATACCGCCATATAGTGCCGCCAATTACTTAGCAGCAGGTTCTTTCCTGCACGGTGGATCCCGGGTTGCGAACGCACCAATCCCATCTAATAAATATATTCGGTGCGTTCCGCCAACCCTAACAGCATGTTCAATACTTTTTCCTGTGTAATTTCCCATTATTACACATAATTTATGGACATCTATGGTGTGATTTCTTTGCCTGTGTGAATTGGATGGGTTGTTACCGACATCTGGTGAGAATATCATGTTAATAGCACTTTAGAGATATGTTTACTTAGAAAATTGGTGAAGTGTTCAATACTTATTTCACCGGCTGTAACTTAAAAAAAATCCCATAAAGGTTCACATTGTTAGGATTAACATTATTTCCACCTTTACAACCAGTTTCATGTGCCTTATATATCTAGAATTAACGTTTTGTGTCTACAGCTGCAGAGCTATGATACCTCTATGATTCCAGACTACAATCAAAACCCTGTATGTCGCTTGACCCTGCAGTCATCGCGCCACTACACTCATTTTGATAACTAGTGGGCAGTAGAAGAGCGGCACATGGGATGTTTGGAGCCTTTAAAAGTCTACAGAGAAGCCTATTTTGAATTACCGTAAGTCTATTTGCACAGTTCATACATTTTTTTAGATGCACACAAGCAGTAACTACATACTCCAATCACAGTCATACCCTCAAACCACACAAAACTGATTCACTTTGCAGCTGGGAATTGCTCAGTACAAGCTCCATGTTGCTTCAGCCAAAATGAAGATTCATCTTTCACCTCCCCACAGTCACCAGTAGCTCAACATCCCGAATCCTGAAAACCCAACTTGTCAAGAGGAACCATGTTAAAACTATATTATATTTAGTTGTCAATTGTATTTAGTTGTCAAATTGTATATTATATTTAGTTGTCAATTTATTCAGTCTAAATTATGGAAAGACTTAATTTGCTTGACCTTTGGCTACGACTTTCACTTTCAGGTACAGGTGCTCCATTGACCTCACATCACTACTATCATAGCTAATCATGGTGCAGAGCAAGACAACAACAGAAATTGAAATGGAGGCCTATGCACTCAGTGATGAGTCATGATTTTGTCATGAATTCATTAATAGCCAGAGATTGGTCTGGAGTCTTTGTGGGAAACACCATGAAGAGGAGGCCTCTATGAAAGGAAATCAAACCAACCAGTCCTACTCCAGGGATTATGGTGATTAAGGTGGACCCTTCTAATCTCCATTCCAGGTGCACTAACAGCTTGGTGCTACATTCATATGGTGGTGGGACCAGTGGTACTGCCATTTCTCCAAAGTGTCCTAGAAGCCATGTTTCAACCCAACAACGCCAAACCGCATCTTACCGTGAGCAGTCTGTGTGGCTTAAATGTATATCATGTCCTCTAGCGTCTCCGAACTTGTCTCCTATCAAGACGTCATTGGTCAGCAATAGCACAGGGAGCCGCCAGCAGCAGATCTTGATAATCTACATGTCTAATAGCATTCAGCGTGAAAAAACATTCCTTAGAAACCCACTAATAACCTCATTGATAGCAGCCGAGGCTGTATGTGCGGGGATTTCTGAAAGTGGCGCCCATACTCCATACTAAATAAATCGAAATATTTAGAAACTTTTGCTTTCACTTTTTCATTCTTTGGCAATCTGTCAGCAGGTTTTTGATACCTCATCTGAGAGCAGCATGATGTAGGCAAAGAGAAGGTGAATCCAACAATGCATCACTTAGTTTACTGGGTGCAGCACAATCAGAGCTTTCAGATTTAAAACGAATCAGAGCTGATAAAGCTAGCCCCGCCCACACCACAGCTAACCCCACCCACACCAGGCTCTCTGTGTACAAAGTCCATAGACAGTGAGGTGCTCAGTTGCCAGGCTAGTCCAACAAGGTTAATCTTTCAGTGATAAATCCTTCACAGTTAGTAAACAACAGCACGCACTTTGACAAATGACACATCCCTGAATTCTGTGTTTCAGCCTTTATCTCCTGCCAACTTCAGAAGACATAGTAAAAACCTGCTGACAGATTCCCTTTAACATGTCTCCATCGTGTGATTTCCATTACTCCATGACTGTTCCTTCTCGGTGTTGCAATTTCAACGTTGAAGAGTGCATTTCATGTCTAAATGTAGGACTTTGATTTTTTTCTCAAAATTTCTAATATGAAGTTAATCAACTGACCGACATTAGTTCATGAAATTCTTTGAGTTGTTCCAGCATGCTGCTTCCTTCAATGTGTACTGTATGGTATATGTAATCATGATCTAATCAAGCCAGGGTTATATTTATTGGAGTCGTTTTTTCACCCCTTCTTCTCTTTCTTCTTTGGGGGGGGGGGTGTGTGTGAATGTTTTGCTGTCATGGGACTTAACTCACACTATGTTTACGTGGCCGGAGGTTTCTTAGAGCTTCTTTTTCATTCTTCAATGGAGAATTTACGTTTTGATATTGGATGAATTGGATTGAGTATATTCAGGTATGATCACAATTCTTACGCGTTTTCAGGTCTCCTTTTTTTGAAGACCATATTTCCACGTCCGAGGTGAGAAGGTAGAGTGACCGAGATAGGAAATCCAATCCACTAAAATGAAATAATAGCGGATGACTTCACTAGAACAGTTTTACAGTCTTCCTGGGATAAGTTTTCCTTATCGTAACTTAAACCCATTGTAAATACAGTAACCGCAATGTTTCTTGTGCTCACAACTTCCTTCATAAAGCCTACACAACAAAGCTCTACATTCCTGGAGACAATCTCCTTTTTCTGGTGTCAACTAACAATAAATCTTGGTCATATACTAGATGCATAATGGGCACTGCAGAAAATTTAAGCAATAACAAGTCAGTGGTACATACCGATGCCATAAGATCCATTCCACATGTGACGACTGTATATGACAATTATAAGGTTCCGTTTACCTGATGGTTTTTAGTAACTTTTTTTGAATTCCAAATACATAGAACATCCCATTTGTCTCATAATCTTCCTAAACATTTACCCACTGGAGTAAGGACTGGCATTAAGTAGCAGTAGATCAGTCTTTATGATGCCTTTACAGGGACAGAATGCTTGGATTAGTCCTTTAGTCATTTATTTAGCTATGACCAAACTCCTCAATTTCACTAACTCGGTTTGTTTGTGGGCGGTAGTGGTTGTCTCAAGATCCTGGGCGGGGGTGATACACTTCTGATTGACTGAGAGTTCAGACCAGCAGCATGGCTGTGCTGGTGACCCAAAACGGTGCTAGGGGCAGCCTTGAATCTGCAGCATCGGAGGAGCATAGCGACCAGGTCCAGCAATTTAGTTAGCTTCAGAGCAGTGCGTGCCAGCTCTATAGAAATGAGTTTACAAGTGCTCTTCTCCTTGCCTAGAAGAACGCCCACCGCTCAGCGGAGGACCGTAACCTGGGAAAGACGGAGTAAACACTTAGCCAAGTGTGTGCGTCCTCAGGCTATTCAGGAGTAATATAGTAGCTGTAAATTGAATATCGGCAGATATGTTATGTTTGCCCGGCGTAAAAAAATACCCTTTTTAACCACACTTTCACATTTTCAAAAAACTGATTTCATGCTTCCTAATTGGATAGACTCCTCTTGGAGCTTTGCACTGAGGGATGTCTCCTCATTGGGTTCACAAAGTGAGGTGGATCCACTAAGCCTCTGGTTTCCAGACGTTGGTGCAGCTTCCCGAAATCAGGAGGACTTGGACAAACTGGAAACTCAAGAGCAGATGGACTGATGGAGTGGAAGTCAGCAGGGATGGATTTAAGTTGAAACACAGTGGTACAGATATTGGAGAACATCAAGCAAGGAACACTAGAGTCTCAATCCCAAGACACAGGTGTGTGTGTGTCAATAAGCCTTAAATAGATCTAGGGAGATGATGTCATTGATCCACGCTGGAAAACCTGTAAACCCAAAGTGCAGCACAACAGAGGGCAACAGTCCCAGAAGAAGGGAACGAAGCCCGGGATACCTGGGACAAGTGTGTAACACTCACCCTTGCTCCTTCTCCCATCTCACAGCATTCAGTCTCAATGACCTAGAGGGCTTGGAAGTGGCTTCCCACTTCCATCAAGTCTACTATTGACTGTATTAATTTAGAACATTTTTGGAAAATAATGAGGCTGATGGTCGTCAAACAGGCATTGATCGATGAGAAGTTGGTCTTCAATGAGACGTTAAGTCAGAAAGTGACGAAAACAAATAATGTCCCACAATGTCCAATTTTTCATTTTATTCAAAACGTAGTTTATTAAGGTAGTATTCATACTACATAGATTTTATATTAGATTTCTCTGCTCTGGGAACACTTGACCTAAACAATATCAGAACTGAGCTACTGAGCATGTGCGACAACTGGCACTGGACGTTCTAAGTGGTAATAAAGAGAACACCAGGGGGCGCCATAGCAAGTGTGTAATATGTAGTCACAAGAACAGGTTTTAAATATTATTTCAACTGAAAATGTATTTAGATAATACTTAATAATGGGACAAACCCTGCGGGATAATTAGCATTAAGTAAAACTCTGAAGGAAAGTATGTGACGATCCACAAAAGTTAATTTAATTTGAACTTAATCCCAGTTTTCAATGAAACAACTCCAGCACATTTGCTGATCCAATACAAAGAACATTTTTATTTGAGAAGGAAAAAATTTAAGATTAATCTTTGCTACTTGACCTGAAAATATGGGTCTTTTTTTATTGAGCCAGTGTGGATAGGGTTCTGGATAAGAAAGAATTCTCGATGGAAAAAAGATTCATAGGGGAAAGAAGCCCACAGAGGGTTCGTGTCATCAAACCACCAAAGCTTCTCAGGATTGTCTATTGTGGCAAGATTACTGACTTAGCAGGGAGGTCTGCTTCTATTTCCACCCCAGTGACGCAGAGGAGGTCTGGTTCTTCTTAAAATAGTACGAGAACATTAGTGATGAATGTTATATCACGGAGATTAAGGAAACACTTAGACTTTCTTTCCAATTTACACAGCTCGACGTTACACAAGCAAGGATAGTCTGCTTGCCTATACCCACAATACCTTGAGTGTAGTCTAACCTAGGGTCCACCAGTTTTTCCTGTATTTAGTAGAAATCTTCAATCTATTCTAAACTCTGCTGAACGACTCCCCAGTGTCAATCCCTGCACTGGCTCCCCATTACCCAGAGACTCCAGTTCAAAACCCTAACCACAACATACATGCCATCCACAACCTGTCTCCTCCATACATCTGTGACCTCGTCTCACGGTACTTACCTGCACGCAACCTCCGATCCTCACAAGATCTCCTTCTCTACTCCCCTCTTATCTCCTCTTTCCACAATCACATACAAGATTTCTCGATTTCTCTCACGCATCACCCCTACTCTCTACCACAACATATCAGACTCTCACCTACCATCGAAACCTTAAAAAAGAACCTGAAGACCTACCTCTTCCGACAAGTCTACAAACCTGCAGTAACCACAGATCCACCAAATCGCTGCACGACCAGCTCTACCCTCACCTACTGTATCCTCACCTATCCCTTGTAGATTGTGAGCCCTCATGGGCAGGGTCCTCTCTCCTCCTGTACCAGTTATGACTCGAATTGTTTAAGATTATTGTACTTGTTTTTATTATGTATACCCCTCCTCACATGTAAAGTTCCATGGAATAAATGACACTATAATAATAAATAATAATGGTGTCTGGCCATAAAAATAGGTGTATTATTGGGGTATTCCAAAGGCCATACTCTATGGTTGAGAAGGTCTGACTTGTGGGGCCCTAAAAACAGGCTGTAGCATTGATTTAGCCTTTCACTTGTATTCCCTACACAGCGGTGTTCCTGGTCATCGGGCTGTGGTGGAGTTTACATGAAAGAAGTTGTGTTGCAGTTCCCCTGCACAGTGAGCGGCCACAAAAGATTAATAAGCGTTCATACGTGTATTGACAACCTGAGTCTTTTGTGGTCTTCTGTACCCCTCTCATACACATACACTGTGGACGATGCAAAAAGTGCATGGGTTCTGATTGAGAAGAGAAGAGTAGACTTACATCCCATGAGAGCAAAAAGAATCGGCATGTTGAAATCCAGCTGACCGATCCTTTTCTCCCCCAACGTAAGATATCAGGAGACTTGCATGCACATTAGATGGCCGGCTGGGCCACCAATGTCAGTATATTTGGCCCATGTTATTCTTATATCTATGGGCAGTTTACAGTACATGCTCCCCCCACCCAGCAGAAAAAACTCCAAACATTTCTCTAAAGGTTATCATATTTTTTCATGGATTTGGCGTTCTTGTAGGGAACAGAGACAAGCAGTGGAAACTTTTTGGAGCCGTCTTAGTGACATCTTAGCAAAAAACGAAATATTAAAAATACTGTGTAAACACGAAGTAAATATTACCTAGTAAACAGCTGCTAAACAAACACGTAATATTTCGGGACTACACTCTAAAGCAGCGACTCTCAATATTTCTCTCACTAACCAGGCAGGCATCCTATTTGGCCCTATCAGTAGGGCCTACGACGTAGTTTCTTTGCCATTGGAAAAAATTACCATTGTTGGCTTCAAATTAAATATGATATATTAATATGTAATAAATGAATTAAATGCATAGGTTGTTGTATACTTATGTTGAATTAATACAGGCCACTTCAGACATTCTAATAATAAAAACATATCAATCTATAGCCCCTTTGCCATCCTTCTACATATTACTATTTATTATACATGAACCATTGCTGAAGTCGAGGAGTAATGTTGGATATATGGCTTACCAACTGCACAGCCCTGCCTATTAGACTAATTGTTAGGCCGCCATAGCAATACATTGTTACCCCATGATAGGGTTGCAAGGGGATACGATCGGGAGCCCACTACTGCTGTTGTGAACTGCTTAGATGCTTTGGTCAGTATTGATTGAAGCATACAAGGGGTTTAAACAGCCAGGATTGGAGTAATGTCTGATCCTGACAACCCAGGCTATGTATTAAAGAAGTTGTCCACTACTTCGCCAACTTCTTGTCATACCCCTCCCTTGGCCCCCATAAAATAATAAAGCCTTACAGCCCAACACCATGCAGGGTGATGGGCATTTGCCAGAGAAGACCAAGATTGGCAGATTCGATATTGGGCGCCCTGTGCTCTTCACGGATAAGAGCAGGTTTACACTGAAAACATGTGACAGACGTGACAGAGTCTGGAGATGCTATGGAGAATGTTCTGATACCTGCAACATCCCCCAGCATGACCGGTTTGGCAGTGAGTCAGTAATGGTGTGGGGAGGCATTTCTTTGGAGGGCTGCACAGCTCTCCATGTGCTAGCCATAGGTACTGGGACGAGCTCCTCAGACCCATTGTGAGACCATATGCAGGAGCACTGTGCTCTGGGTTCCTTTTAATGCATGACAATGCTAGGGCTCATGTGGCTGAAATATGTCAGCAGTTCATGAATGATGAAGGCATTGATGCTATGGACTGGCCTGCCGATTTCCCAGACCTGAATTCAATCGAGCACATCTGAGATGTCACGCTCCAGGACCCACTGTGCCACAGTCCGGACTTACCGTTGAGGGGCCAGGTGCCACTCCAGTGCGACATCCGCCCGTAGCTGCTGACCCCAAAGGGCAGAGATGCTACTTGTGCTTCTCAGACAGAGCAAGGTGGCCACTTGGGGAAAGTTCAGACAGGATGGCCTCTCGTGACAAGTACACACAGAACAGCCTATTAGGAAAAGTTCACACAGGATGGCCATGTTTTCCCTGTGCAGACAGGGCGGTCACAGGGATCAGTTTACACTTCTGGCATGGGTATTTAGCACCCAGGGTGGCAGACAGGTAACGCCAATATGGTCACGGGGTACGGACACCGCCGAATCGGTCACAGGAAACAAGGGCTAACTATGGCGGACTAGCAGAAACTAGGGAAACTATCAGACTAGGAAAGGGGACCTGGCAACATACAGTTACCACCAACCACCTAACAGAACTATAGGGGTTGCTCATTCCCCTGCCAGTAGGGAAGGGTGCCTTTTATACAAAGATGCCTCCCAGCTATTGGCTGGGAGACACCTTGGAGATTAATGCACATTTTGAAAAATGCTTCCCAGAACCTGCCGGGAGCTTTTACCATGTGCACGCAACTCCTTTAAGAACAAGGGAGCACGCGCACCTGTGCCCTAGGCACGCCGCCGAGACACAGTGTGGTGTGCACAGAGGAGGAAGGAAGTTGGGACAGAAGCACGCCAGGGATCACTCCACTGGCCCTGGTGGTGACTAAGCTGGAGTCCCCATATGGTCACTGAACGGGACACTATGCATGACGCTACATGAGACATCATGTCTCGTTCCATCCACTAACACCACATTGCATCACACACTGTCCAGGGGTTGACTGATGCTTTAATCCAGGCCTGGGAGGAGATCCCCCAGAAGAACATCCGCCGCCTCATTAGGACCATGCCCAGGTGTTGTAGGGATGTCATACAGGCACGTGGAGGCCACACACACTACTGAGCATCATTTCCTTATCTTGAGGCATTTCCACTGAAGATGGATCAGCCTGCAATTTGATATTTCACTTTGGTTTTGAGTTTACATATTCAGACCTCCATGGGATATTAACTTTGATTTATATTGATCATTTTTATGTTTTACTGTTTTCAATGCATTCCATGTAATGAATAAAGATTGGAAACTGGAATATTTAATTCAGTGATATCTAGGATACGGTATTTTAATGTTCCCTTTATTTTTTTGACCATTGTATAAGTGTCTACTGAGTTTATAGTAATGGAATCATCTCACCCGATTTCCTCTTGGACCAAAATATCAAATAAATGACCTATTGTGCCCTGTAGGAGCTATTATAGCCCAGAAGACCCCAAATGCTGCCACCCTTACAAGGGCAGTCCACAGCTGACCCAAAGGAAAGCTTGCTCTATATGTCCTAATTGGCTTCCGGACGCATTTCCTCCTATGTGGATTCATCAGGGGAATATTCTGGTAGACCCTGGTCTTTCTTAGTCACCCAAAATTGAAGTGTAGGGAAAGGCTTATTTCATATATAGCTCAATTTTGGGTGCTGGAGGCAGACCCATTGTCCCAAGGCAATATGGTTCTGGTATACTCCACATAGCAGGAAACGTGTTGACAAGTCAGTAAGGACATATAGGGGAAGCTTTCCTTAGGGTCAGCTGTGGACTGCCCTTGCATGGGCGGAAGCATTTGTGGTCTTCAGTGTTTTAGTAGCTCCTATATGGCATAACAGGGCATTTACTGATACGGATTGGTGAGTTGTTTCATAATTGTTAGCTAGGTACACGCCACCTTTGTTTTTCTAAAAAGCAAAAAAATAAAAAAAGGAAAAAATAATAATGTTCAAAAAGTATAAAAAAATTATTTGGGTCATAAATGCTATCATTTATCAAAAAAACTCTCACTAGTAAGGCTAAAACAGGTTTTATAAATTAGAAATTGGATATGTTTTGGAGACTACGAAGGTCCCAAACGAGAAAACAGGTCAGAAAAGTGCGATTCTTCTCTCTTTACGAAAAATACAGCAGTCTATATAGCTGGCGCCAGATCGAATTCTGATCAAAAACAACGAAAATAACGTTTTCTTCCGCGCTGAAAATATAACAATATTCTTGCCACGGCTTACCAGCTATGTCAATATTTGCAGCACTTACATTAGCTGTGTATCTTGTACATCCTGTGCGAGGATTGCCCAGCGTTGTGTCATTTCTTTTTTTATTATTTTATTTTTTTTTGACAAGCTGTTTTGGCTCGTGGCTTTTAGAAAGTATTTGCCGAACGGAATTCAGGAGGTTTGTCTGAAGAAAAAGGATTTGGCCCCGGTCCCTATACCTCAGCTCGTCACTAGAAACGGATAATAAACAAACCACAGGAAGAGAGGAAAGGTCATCTACTAACACTCATAGACCTCTTGCAGAGACCAAACGTTCTTTAATAGTCTTAGAAATATGTCTTGTTAAAATTGCTAAAGTTGACTTGGAAAAAAAAAAAAAGTACAGTTTCGGAGTTGGTACAGAGGAACGATTCAGGGACTCATTTAATGACAGCGGGATGGATGCAGAGCAAAAAAAAAAAAGTTTTGGACAGAGAATAAATACGGATGAAAATGACTTGGAAGGAGGCAAGTTTTTTTTTAGGAGAACATTTCACAGGTGTCAGTGACTCACGTGGTGGTACAGGCCAGGACACGGTGTTTTTTTTTTCCCTCCAAACAGGTTATAGACATCTAATTCTGTCACCCATTTTTAGATAACACATCCTGCCCTTATGTGATCTGCCGTCATTTCCGGCTGACACCTGAGAGATGGAATATGGATTTTCTCGCTTTTTTTTTCTCTTCTGGTTAACCATCTTCTCCTGGAAATAGCCTCCGGAGCCATTTCCACCTCCTGTGGCTTTTGAAAGTAAATGTTTATTCCTTTGCAATCTAATAAGATCTTTTTGTGGGCAACAGAGATAAATGAGCAGAGGAGAAAAAAAAAAGATGGATTTTAGTTCAAGCAAAAATAAATAAATAAATGGATTTTAGGCTGAGCTTAGTTCATCGTGTGCCTCACGTCCATGTGTAATTTGTTGTTGACATTCATATGACATCACAATTAAAAATAAATTAAAGGTCCAATTTAGTTTCCTATGTAATCTTTGCAATAGTTCCAATAAATAAGATGCTATAGGGATGGAGTCAGTATATCATTATTTTATTTTTTGAGCACCAATTTAAAACAAAACAGACTTGTGAATACTGCTTTTATTTTTCGGACTATGTTTCATTGCAGACTTTATTAGGAAAATTTGAATTTCAAGAGAATGTGTCACCATGTTTTTGCCCTGATTCCAGTGATGTGTTACTTACTGGGCTTCTTGCTGCAGTTTTGATACAATCCATATTTTATCATCTGTTGAAATAGCAGTTCTCTGAATGCTGAGCTCGGAATGACCCAGCCCACATCACTGATTGGCAGCTTTCTGGCGGCGGTCATAGCAATCCGGCAGTGACAACCATAGAGGTCTGCTGGAGATCTCTGGTTGTCATGCCAACCCATTGGTAACCCACGATCATGTGACGGGGTCACTGATGGGTGGGGTTTTCGGGGCACTTGCCGGAATCAAGAGTTAAATTGACAACGGCATTTCATGGGTTAAAATCCGTGGGTGGATCGTGATTCCACCCACGGCTGTTGTGGGCACATGTCAGTTGTATAGATCAGCTGACATGTGCCCAGAAAGATGCGGGCTGAGAGCCGATGCCCCCACCAAACAGGGGAGTCCGACACCGGCTTACATTTACGCCCGATGTCAGAAAGGGGTTAATAGGGAGAAATGCAAGATTCTACATCTGGGCAAGAAAAACGAACATTACATCTACAGAATGGGAGGAATAGAACTAAGCAACAGCACATGTGAAAAAGACTTGGGTATACTAATAGATCACAGACTGCACATGAGTCAACAGTGTGATGCAGCAGTGAAAAAAGGCAAATACAATTCTGGGATATATTAACAGAAGCATACAGTCTAGATCACGTGAAGTCATTATTGCCCTCTACTCCTCTTTGGTCAGACCTCATCTGGAATACTGTGTCCAGTACTGGGCACCACATTTTAAAAAAAGACATTGAAAAACTGGAGAAAGTTCAGAGAAGAGCTACCAGGATGGTGAGTGTACTGCAAAGTATGTCCTATGAGGAACAGTTAAAGGATCCGGGAATGTTTAGCTTGCAAAAAAGAAGACTAAGAGGAGACATAATATCTGTCTACAAATATCTGAAGGGATGTCACAGTACAGTGTAGAAGGATCATCATTAATCTCATTAGCACATGGAAGCACGAGAAGCAATGGGATGAAACTGAAAGGGAGAAGATATAGATTAGATATTAGAAAAAACATTTTGACAGTGAAGGTGATCAATGAGTAGAACAGGCTGCCACGAGAGGTGGTGAGTTCTCCTTCAATGGAAGTCTATAAACAGAGGCTGGACAGTCATATGTCTGAGATGATTTAGTGAATCCTGCATTGAGCAGGGGGTTGGACATGATGACCCTGGGGGTCTCTTCCAGCTCTATTATTCTAGATTCTATGATTCTATACTGCCAAAATTACATTCACAATGTGAAAGATAAATGATAGAGATTAAGGAGTAGCATAAATAGCCATCACTCACCCTGATTGTTATAACAGTATGTTAACCATATGATGCAACACTATAAGGCAATTCAATCCTTCCAGTGGGATCATTTCATTGTCATACACGATATTAATGATGATATTAATGATGATAGCGCAGCTACCATTCTAACGGTTGATGAATTGGTTTACCATAAAGATGCCAACCTCTTACTGCATCACTGAGTATTACAATAGACATGCAGTGTTTGCCAGCACGAGTAAGCTGACTGATCAGATGGCAAACTACACGGAGACAGAGAATGCTGGGTGCAGCTAGTTACTGTGAGAAGCATCACTAGTATGGCTCGTGCTGCACAGGGATGATCGCTGCTTCGTGCACATGACAACAGTGGCAATGTGTGTCTATCCCTCTATTGTGCTGTCCCTAGGTTGATTGTCAGAACTTAGTCCACCGCGCGTTACCAGATTATCGGTTTCTTCTAAGGGGTAATTCCACGATCAGCCTCAGTCATAGGAGTATGAGAAACTATCATCAAACTCAGTAAGTTAAAGCATAAGAATTAGCCTTTTTAATGTATAGGGTGAAAACTGGAAGGGGTAACAAAAAACATTATTTTCTTTAAAGGGAAAAGTCTTAAAATAAATAAAAAAAAGCTCAGAAGGAAAGAATCGTCTGTACTATATCGAGGATTTCTCCTATGTGGTGTAGTATATAGAGGATCTGTCAGCTCTCCTGTGTGGTGTAGTATATAGAGGATCTGTCAGCTCTCCTGTGTGGTGCAGTATATAGAGGATCTGTCAGCTCTCCTGTGTGGTGTAGTATATAGAGGATCTGTCAGCTCTCCTGTGTGGTGTAGTATATAGAGGATCTGTCAGCTCTCCTGTGTGGTGTAGTATATAGAGGATCTGTCAGCTCTCCTGTGTGGTGTATCATATAGAGGATCTGTCAGCTTTCCTGTGTGGTGTATCATATAGAGGATCTGTCAGCTTTCCTGTGTGGTGTAGTATATAGAGGATCTGTCAGCTCTCCTGTGTGGTGTAGTGTATAGAGGATCTGTCAGCTCTCCTGTGTGGTGTAGTGTATAGAGGATCTGTCAGCTCTCCTGTGTGGTGTAGTGTATAGAGGATCTGTCAGCTCTCCTGTGTGGTGCAGTATATAGAGGATCTGTCAGCTCTCCTGTGTGGTGTAGTATATAGAGGATCTGTCAGCTCTCCTGTGTGGTGTAGTATATAGAGGATCTGTCAGCTCTCCTGTGTGGTGTAGTATATAGAGGATCTGTCAGCTCTCCTGTGTGATGTAGTATATAGATGATCTGTCAGCTCTCCTGTGTGGTGTAGTGTATAGAGGATCTGTCAGCTCTCCTGTGTGGTGTATTATATAGAGGATCTGTCAGCTCTCCCGTGTGGTGTAGTATATAGAGGATCTGTCAGCTCTCCTGTGTGGTGTAGTATATAGAGGATCTGTCAGCTCTCCTGTGTGGTGTAGTATATAGAGGATCTGTCAGCTCTCCTGTGTGGTGTAGTATATAGAGGATCTGTCAGCTCTCCTGTGTGGTGTAGTATATAGAGGATCTGTCAGCTCTCCTGTGTGGTGTAGTATATAGAGGATCTGTCAGCTCTCCTGTGTGGTGCAGTATATAGAGGATCTGTCAGCTCTCCTGTGTGGTGTAGTATATAGAGGATCTGTCAGCTCTCCTGTGTGGTGTAGTATATAGAGGATCTGTCAGCTCTCCTGTGTTGTGTAGTATATAGAGGATCTGTCAGCTCTCCTGTGTGGTGTATCATATAGAGGATCTGTCAGCTTTCCTGTGTGGTGTATCATATAGAGGATCTGTCAGCTTTCCTGTGTGGTGTAGTATATAGAGGATCTGTCAGCTCTCCTGTGTGGTGTAGTGTATAGAGGATCTGTCAGCTCTCCTGTGTGGTGTAGTGTATAGAGGATCTGTCAGCTCTCCTGTGTGGTGTAGTGTATAGAGGATATGTCAGCTCTCCTGTGTGGTGCAGTATATAGAGGATCTGTCAGCTCTCCTGTGTGGTGTAGTATATAGAGGATCTGTCAGCTCTCCTGTGTGGTGTAGTATATAGAGGATCTGTCAGCTCTCCTGTGTGGTGTAGTATATAGAGGATCTGTCAGCTCTCCTGTGTGATGTAGTATATAGATGATCTGTCAGCTCTCCTGTGTGGTGTAGTGTATAGAGGATCTGTCAGCTCTCCTGTGTGGTGTATTATATAGAGGATCTGTCAGCTCTCCTGTGTGGTGTAGTATATAGAGGATCTGTCAGCTCTCCTGTGTGGTGTAGTATATAGAGGATCTGTCAGCTCTCCTGTGTGGTGTAGTATATAGAGGATCTGTCAGCTCTCCTGTGTGGTGTAGTATATAGAGGATCTGTCAGCTCTCCTGTGTGGTGTAGTATATAGAGGATCTGTCAGCTCTCCTGTGTGGTGTAGTATATAGAGGATCTGTCAGCTCTCCTGTGTGGTGTAGTATATAGAGGATCTGTCGGCTCTCCTGTGTGGTGTAGTATATAGAGGATCTGTCAGCTCTCCTGTGTGGTGTATTATATAGAGGATCTGTCAGCTCTCCTGTGTGGTGTAGTATATAGAGGATCTGTCAGCTCTCCCGTGTGGTGTAGTATATAGAGGATCTGTCAGCTCTCCCGTGTGGTGTAGTATATAGTGGATCTGTCAGCTCTCCTGTGTGGTGTAGTATATAGAGGATCTGTCAGCTCTCCTGTGTGGTGTAGTATATAGAGGATCTGTCAGCTGTCCTGTGTGGTGTAGTATATAGAGGATCTGTCAGCTCTCCTGTGTGGTGTAGTATATAGAGGATCTGTCAGCTCTCCTGTGTGGTGTAGTATATAGAGGATCTGTCAGCTCTCCTGTGTGGTGTAGTATATAGAGGATCTGTCAGCTCTCCTGTGTGGTGTAGTATATAGAGGATCTGTCAGCTCTCCTGTGTGGTGTAGTATATAGAGGATCTGTCAGCTCTCCTGTGTGGTGTAGTATATAGAGGATCTCTCAGCTCTCCTGTGTGGTGTAGTATATAGAGCATCCGTCAGCTCTCCTGTGTGGTGTAGTATATAGTGGATCTGTCAGCTCTCCTGTGTGGTGTGGTATATAGAGGATCTGTCAGCTCTCCTGTGTGGTGTAGTATATAGAGGATCTGTCAGCTCTCCTGTGTGGTGTAGTATATAGAGGATCTGTCAGCTCTCCTGTGTGGTGTAGTATATAGAGGATCTGTCGGCTCTCCTATGTGGTGTAGTATATAGAGGATCTGTCAGCTCTCCTGTGTGGTGTATTATATAGAGGATCTGTCAGCTCTCCAGTGTGGTGTAGTATATAGAGGATCTGTCAGCTCTCCCGTGTGGTGTAGTATATAGAGGATCTGTCAGCTCTCCCGTGTGGTGTAGTATATAGTGGATCTGTCAGCTCTCCTGTGTGGTGTAGTATATAGAGGATCTGTCAGCTCTCCTGTGTGGTGTAGTATATAGAGGATCTGTCAGCTGTCCTGTGTGGTGTAGTATATAGAGGATCTGTCAGCTCTCCTGTGTGGTGTAGTATATAGAGGATCTGTCAGCTCTCCTGTGTGGTGTAGTATATAGAGGATCTGTCAGCTCTCCTGTGTGGTGTAGTATATAGAGGATCTGTCAGCTCTCCTGTGTGGTGTAGTATATAGAGGATCTGTCAGCTCTCCTGTGTGGTGTAGTATATAGAGGATCTGTCAGCTCTCCTGTGTGGTGTAGTATATAGTGGATCTGTCAGCTCTCCTGTGTGGTGTAGTATATAGAGGATCTGTCAGCTCTCCTGTGTGGTGTAGTATATAGAGGATCTCTCAGCTCTCCTGTGTGGTGTAGTATATAGAGCATCCGTCAGCTCTCCTGTGTGGTGTAGTATATAGTGGATCTGTCAGCTCTCCTGTGTGGTGTGGTATATAGAGGATCTGTCAGCTCTCCTGTGTGGTGTAGTATATAGAGGATCTGTTAGCTCTCCTGTGTGGTGTAGTATATAGAGGATCTGTCAGCTCTCCTGTGTGGTGTAGTATATAGAGGATCTGTCAGCTCTCCTGTGTTGTGTAGTATATAGAGGATCTGTCAGCTCTCCTGTGTGGTGTAGTATATAGAGAGGATCTGTCAGCTCTCCTGTGTGGTGCAGTATATAGAGGATCTGTCAGCTCTCCTGTGTGGTGTAGTATATAGAGGATCTGTCAACTCTCCTGTGTGGTGTAATATATAGAGGATCTGTCAGCTCTCCTGTGTTGTGTAGTATATAGAGGATCTGTCAGCTCTCCTATGTGGTGTAGTATATAGAGAGGATCTGTCAGCTCTCCTGTGTGGTGCAGTATATAGAGGATCTGTCAGCTCTCCTGTGTGGTGTAGTATATAGAGAGGATCTGTCAGCTCTCCTGTGTGGTGCAGTATATAGAGGATCTGTCAGCTCTCCTGTGTGGTGTAGTATATAGAGGATCTGTCAGCTCTCCTGTGTGGTGTAGTATATAGAGGATCTGTCAGCTCTCCTGTATGGTGTAGTATATAGAGGATCTGTCAGCTCTCCTGTGTGGTGCAGTATATAGAGGATCTGTCAGCTCTCCTGTGTGGTGTAGTATATAGAGGATCTGTCAGCTCTCCTGTGTGGTGTAGTATATAGAGGATCTGTCGGCTCTCCTGTGTGGTGTAGTATATAGAGAGGATCTGTCAGCTCTCCTGTGTGGTGTAGTATATAGAGGATCTGTCAACTCTCCTGTGTGGTGTAATATATAGAGGATCTGTCAGCTCTCCTGTGTTGTGTAGTATATAGAGGATCTGTCAGCTCTCCTATGTGGTGTAGTATATAGAGAGGATCTGTCAGCTCTCCTGTGTGGTGCAGTATATAGAGGATCTGTCAGCTCTCCCGTGTGGTGTAGTATATAGAGGATCTGTCGGCTCTCCTGTGTGGTGTAGTATATAGAGAGGATCTGTCAGCTCTCCTGTGTGGTGCAGTATATAGAGGATCTGTCAGCTCTCCTGTGTGGTGTAGTATATAGAGGATCTGTCAGCTCTCCTGTGTGGTGTAGTATATAGAGGATCTGTCAGCTCTCCTGTATGGTGTAGTATATAGAGGATCTGTCAGCTCTCCTGTGTGGTGCAGTATATAGAGGATCTGTCAGCTCTCCTGTGTGGTGTAGTATATAGAGGATCTGTCAGCTCTCCTGTGTGGTGTAGTATATAGAGGATCTGTCGGCTCTCCTGTGTGGTGTAGTATATAGAGAGGATCTGTCAGCTCTCCTGTGTGGTGTATTATATAGAGGATCTGTCAGCTCTCCTGTGTGGTGTAGTATATATAGGATCTGTCAGCTCTCCCGTGTGGTGTAGTATATAGAGGATCTGTCAGCTCTCCCGTGTGGTGTAGTATATAGTGGATCTGTCAGCTCTCCTGTGTGGTGTAGTATATAGAGGATCTGTCAGCTCTCCTGTGTGGTGTAGTATATAGAGGATCTGTCAGCTGTCCTGTGTGGTGTAGTATATAGAGGATCTGTCAGCTCTCCTGTGTGGTGTAGTATATAGAGGATCTGTCAGCTCTCCTGTGTGGTGTAGTATATAGAGGATCTGTCAGCTCTCCTGTGTGGTGTAGTATATAGAGGATCTGTCAGCTCTCCTGTGTGGTGTAGTATATAGAGGATCTGTCAGCTCTCCTGTGTGGTGTAGTATATAGAGGATCTGTCAGCTCTCCTGTGTGGTGTAGTATATAGTGGATCTGTCAGCTCTCCTGTGTGGTGTAGTATATAGAGGATCTCTCAGCTCTCCTGTGTGGTGTAGTATATAGAGCATCCGTCAGCTCTCCTGTGTGGTGTAGTATATAGTGGATCTGTCAGCTCTCCTGTGTGGTGTGGTATATAGAGGATCTGTCAGCTCTCCTGTGTGGTGTAGTATATAGAGGATCTGTCAGCTCTCCTGTGTGGTGTAGTATATAGAGGATCTGTCAGCTCTCCTGTGTGGTGTAGTATATAGAGGATCTGTCAGCTCTCCTGTGTTGTGTAGTATATAGAGGATCTGTCAGCTCTCCTGTGTGGTTTAGTATATAGAGAGGATCTGTCAGCTCTCCTGTGTGGTGTAGTATATAGAGAGGATCTGTCAGCTCTCCTGTGTGGTGCAGTATATAGAGGATCTGTCAGCTCTCCTGTGTGGTGTAGTATATAGAGGATCTGTCAACTCTCCTGTGTGGTGTAATATATAGAGGATCTGTCAGCTCTCCTGTGTTGTGTAGTATATAGAGGATCTGTCAGCTCTCCTATGTGGTGTAGTATATAGAGAGGATCTGTCAGCTCTCCTGTGTGGTGCAGTATATAGAGGATCTGTCAGCTCTCCTGTGTGGTGTAGTATATAGAGGATCTGTCGGCTCTCCTGTGTGGTGTAGTATATAGAGAGGATCTGTCAGCTCTCCTGTGTGGTGCAGTATATAGAGGATCTGTCAGCTCTCCTGTGTGGTGTAGTATATAGAGGATCTGTCAGCTCTCCTGTGTGGTGTAGTATATAGAGGAGATCTGTCAGCTCTCCTGTGTGGTGTAGTATATAGAGGATCTGTCAGCTCTCCTGTGTGGTGCAGTATATAGAGGATCTGTCAGCTCTCCTGTGTGGTGTAGTATATAGAGGATCTGTCAGCTCTCCTGTGTGGTGTAGTATATAGAGGATCTGTCGGCTCTCCTGTGTGGTGTAGTATATAGAGAGGATCTGTCAGCTCTCCTGTGTGGTGTAGTATATAGAGGATCTGTCAGCTCTCCTGTGTGATGTAGTATATAGAGGATCTGTCAGCTCTCCTGTGTGATGTAGTATATAGAGGATCTGTCAGCTCTCCTGTGTGGTGTAGTATATAGAGGATGTCAGCTCTCCTGTGTGGTATAGTATACCCAAGATCTCGGCTTGTTGACAATATTTTGCTATTGACCTCCTATTTACTTCCAGAGGATAAAATCCTGTCCTGGATATGTGCGGTATTGTCAGTATGCTTTCCTATCTAGACGTCCTGTAGGTATACATTTGGGGTACACATGGGGCACACGTCTGTACAGTTATAGCCGAAAGTGTTGGCATCCATTAAATTGTGCCAGAAAATGAAATATTTTTCCAGAAAATTACACGTTTAATTTCTTTTGTGTGCACTGTAAAAATAGAAAAAAACAGAGAAACAAAGGCAAATTGGACATAATTTCACACAGAGCTCCAAAAATGGGTTGGAGAAAATTGTTGGCACGCTCATCTTAATATTTGGTTGCACACATCAAAAAGCTTCGTACACCTCTCAACTGGAAATTTGGACCACTCTTCTTTTGCAAACTGCCTCAGGTCTCTCATAGTTGAAGGGTGCCTTCTCCCAACAACAATTTTTAGACCTCTCCACAGGTGTGGGATTTAGACCCGGACTCATTGATGGCCACTTCAGAACTCTCCAGTGATTTGTTTTCATCCATTTATGGGTGCTTCAGACTTCTTGATGTGTTGCACACAGGCAAGGCACTCAGTACCAGAGGCAGAAAAACAACCTCAATATATCTTGAAACCTCCACCATATTTGACTGTAGGTACTGTGTTCTTTTCTGTTTTCAGAAAACAGTAGAATGATGTGCTTTACCAAAAAATCTCTATATTCGTCTCATCTGTCCACAAGACTCTTTTCCAGAAGGATTTTGGTTTACTCATGTACATTTTGGCAAACTGCAACCTAGCTTTTTATGTCTCTGTGTCAGCAGTTGGATTCCCTGGGTCTCCTGCCATATAGTTTGTGCTGACAATGATGCAACTTGAGGCTGCACAACAGCTTGATTTTCTTTGAAACTTGATTGGGGCTGCTTACCCACCAACTGGACTATCCTGTGTTGCAACCTTTCATCAATTTTTCTCTGCAGTCCATGTCCAGGGAGATTAGCTACAGTGCAATGGGTTGTAAACTTAATTATGTTGCTCACCATGGACAAAGGAAAATCAGGATATCTTGATATAGACTTGTATCCTTGAGAATATTGATATTTTTCAACAAGTCCTCAGACAGTTCTCTTCTCCTCTTTCTGTTCGCCATGCTTCGTGTGGCACACACAGATGGACAATGCAAAGACTGAGTCACCTTCTCCCCTTTTTTATCTGGTTTCAGGTGTGATATTCATATTATCCACACCTGTTACTTGCCACAGGTGCGTTTGAACAAGCATCACATGATTGAAACAAAGTTGTTTACCTACAATTTTGGAATGGTTCTAACAATTTTGTCTGGCCCATTTTTGGGGTTGTGTGTGAAATTATGTCGAATTTATCTTTTTTCGTGTTGTTCCAATACACACAAAGGAAATAAACGCGTATAACAAAACATGTGTAATTGCATTAATTTTCTGGGGAAAATGATTAAAAATTTAAAGGGTGCCAACACCTTCGGCCATGAATTTATATAATTAATAAGAGTTAATACCACACTTACCGGCACACTCCATTCTAAACAGATTCAGCGAGGCCACCACCGATGTTTCATCCACAGACTTGATCCCATGCAGGGCTAACTTCACCAGGTAGGTCTTCATCACTTCTGGTAAGAAGGAGAGCAGATACAGTGGCATATACACCACGTACCGCAGGTTGCACAACAATGGCGTCATTATCTTGCCCTGTGGAGACTGTGCCATCCGCTCAATTGTTGGAAACAGCAAAATGGACTTCAAAACCTAAAGAAAATAAATTGAGAATGTTGTAAAGGCGACTTCTCCAGTGTTCTCCAACTCACCTACAATACCAACATATGCCGGGCTCATCATGAATGAAATAAGAAAAATATAAGAACATCCCAAAAAGTCAATTCCGACTAGGTCATGGCTTCTTCTCCTCTTTTGGCAGTAGGATCCCACATGGAAGGCATGAACATAGCCGCTTAGCTAACGGAGGATGTGACATCAGCTCTGCAGACAATATCAGACACCGAGAGGAGTGGCGGTGATTCACTGCTGGACCCATGGAGGGTGAGTGAAGCACAGTTGTTTTGTCAAGGGATAGGTGTTTTCCGAAAATGGAAAGCCCTTTTGATAAAGGTAATAGTAATAAAGTAATTCCATTTCTTCTTGTGGAGACTGAATCTGACGGACTCTCAGTTGACTTTTTTTGCAGCCAGCCATAGACCGTGCAACACGGAGGCAATAGAAGGCAAGCCGTGCAACATTTTTAATGAAACTCAATTGCAAAAAATATATATTTTTTAACCTAAGACACATGTATTTATGGGAAAAAATGACCCTAAAGGTGAAAAATATAATATTAGGTACAGTAGATAAACAGATTGATAAAAAGTGAAATTGACTTAATTGATATACTCATCGAAAAGATCGATGAATAGATATGAGAAATAAAGAATGAAAGAAAGGGAAAAAAGAAGGAACGAAAGAAAGAAAGAAAGAAAGAAAGAAAGAAAGAAAGAAAGAAAGAAAGAAAGAAAGAAAAAGAAAGAAAGAAAGAAAGAAAGAAAGAAAGAAAGAAAGAAAGAAAGAAAGAAAGAAAGAAAGAAAGAAAGAAAGAAAGAAAAAAAGATAAAGAAAGGTACATGATAGAAAAACAGATAGATAAGATAATGCACCACTAGGGGGCAGAGTGAAGATGAGATTCCCACAGTCCACCAGACACTGGCACAGAGCGTCCTGTCCGTAAATTAGCAGATATTCTGTGTGGAGTCTGATTTTACAGTGAAATCCAACCCTTGTCAGGCTATGTTCACATTTCCGTGAAATAGGAGATTAATGGGAGATTAACATAAGCAATAATGTAAAAAATTTTAATTGATTGAATAAATCATGCGAATGGAAGCAGAGGGGTCCCCCGTTATCGTGGGGTCTGTCTGGGGTCCTTTATCTGTCAGTTTTTGGAACAGAAGAAAAAGTTGCGCACAATTACAGAGCGAGAATCTAACCCACGTGCAGCACTGATGAACGGGGTGGGAGGGTGTACTTTCTTTGCATACTTACTGCTGTTGGCAGTAAATCATTAAACCTCGCCCCCAATCCCATCCAGGAAAGCCTCCATACTGGACCACCCACTTTGGGAGGGGTTTCCAAACATTTTCTGCCGATTCATCAATTGCGTATTTTAAAAAAGTGGCTCCATATTTGTACAAATGTGGAGGGAATTTTCAGGGATGTCTGAAATTTTTGTGAACATTTTTATGAGATTTTTTTTCAGCAGGATACGTGATTTTTTGGCCAAAAAAAAAAAAAATCGCAGAAAAGGTCACAGTGAAAATGAACTCCAGTCTACAAGCACCATGTTATAAAGCAGGAGCAGCGGAGTAGATTGATATATAGTTCTGTGAGAAAAGATCCAGTATATCCTGTGTTTTAATCATTTAATCCTCTGCTCTTTCTGGGATTTTCGGTCCAGTGGTCCAGTCCTATCTTCTGCTTTACAACATGGTGGTGCCTGCAGATTGGACTGCAAATTCCATTTAAAGGGAATCTGTCACTAGGATTTTGCTGCCTCATCTGACAGCAGCATAATGTAGGAAAAGAGACCCTGATTACAATGATGTATCACTTAGTTTAATGGGTGCAGCCGTTGTGACACAATCAGAGTTCTTAGATGTAGTATGAAGCATAGCGCCCACAGCACAGCTTTCTATGTACGGTATATTATCTATTGACAGTGAGCTGCTTATCAGAGGGGGCGCGGTCAGACCAGGGCTCACAGGAGTGGTTGTCCAGGCAGTGATAATCTCCTGGTGATAACTCACTCATTGTAAAGAAACAACAGCACACAGCCTAATAAATGTCATGTCTCTGAATTCTGTTTCTCAGCCTCTACCTCATGCTGACCTCAGATTCCCATTCACGATGTTTAATGTATATTTACGTCAAAGTTCATATCCATGCCTTTGATGTGGTCCTGTGGCCAGATTTCATAGGAGATCATGATCGGATGATCAAAGCTTCAAGTCTCCTAAGGGGACTATTGTTGTCAGTAAAAAGTGTGACAAAAACCCACTTTTTAAAAATCTGAAAAAATAAGAATAACCCCCCCCCCCCACAAAAGTTCAAATCACCCCCTTTGCCCCACTGACAATAAAAAATACATATATTTGGTATCGGTGTCTTCAGAAATGTCAGATCTATCAAAAACTAAAAATAATTAATCAGATGTGTAAACAGTGTAATGAGAAAGAAATCAAAATGCCAGAATTAAAGGCTTTTTTTGACCATTGCAACACTGTAATAAAATGCAATAAGAGGCGACCAAAACATCAAATCTACCCCAAAATGATATAAATAAAAACGTCAGCTCAAGCTGCAAAAAATAAGCCCTCGCCCTGTCTCAGATCCCGAAAAATGAAATTGCTACGGGTCTTGGAATATGGTGACGTAAGCGAAAATTCTTTTTCTTACAAATTTCAGAATCTTTTTTCACCACTTAAATTCCAAAAAAACCTGGGGAATCATATTTCCAGGTCGATTTTACCACGAACATAGTAAATAAATTTAAAAAAAATTTAAATTGAACTCTTTTTGCAATTTCATAGCACTTGGAATTTTTTCCCATTTTCCAGTACATGATATGGTAAAATTAATGGTTTCTTTCAAAAGTACAACTCGGCCCGCAAAAAACAAGCCCTCACATGACCATATTGACGGAAAAATAAAAAGGTTATGGCTCTGGGATGAAGGGGAGGAACAAACAAAAGCGCAAAAATGGAAAATCGCAAGGTCATTAAGGGGTTAAAGACAAAAATTATGTTGGGTTTTTTTTTGCGCAAAATTCATTTGGATTTGGAAAATATTAGACTATCATTATGTGCGGGCTGAGTTCACGGAAAGGATGAGTTCCAGAGAGAATAAACAAGATTTTTTTTATTCACCAACCTGTTTTGCCGTATTTCTTTTAAGGTAAAAAAATGTGGGTTTTCACTCTGAAAAAACGCCAATTTGGCGGCGAAGATCGTTGGTTAATAAAAAAACCTTGTCTATACTCTCCGGAGCTCATCCTTTCCATAAGCGCAGCGCGCACATCTATGCTTTGCCAAACTGTTATTTATACAATGATCTCTACCACCCACGGGGCTGCAACCACAGCACATCAGGCTTCTACAGGTGTTGTTTCCTTACACAACCCTTACAGGTAAGCTCTACCATCACTCTCACCGCTATCTTGCTCTCTTCCACCCACGGGGCTGCAACCACAGCACATCAGGCTTCTACAGGCGTTGTTTCCTTACACAACCCTTACAGGTAAGCTCTACCATCACTCTCACTGCTATCTTGCTCTCTTCCACCCACGGGGCTGCAACCACAGCACATCAGGCTTCTACAGGCGTTGTTTCCTTACACAACCCTTACAGGTAAGCTCTACCATCACTCTCACTGCTATCTTGCTCTCTTCCACCCACGGGGCTGCAACCACAGCACATCAGGCTTCTACAGGCGTTGTTTCCTTACACAACCCTTACCGGTGAGCTCTACCATCACTCTCACCGCTATCTTGCTCTCTTCCACCCACGGGGCTGCAACCACAGCACATCAGGCTTCTACAGGTGTTGTTTCCTTACACAACCCTTACAGGTAAGCTCTACCATCACTCTCACCTCTATTTTGCTCTCTTCCACCCACGGGGCTGCAACCACAGCACATCAGGCTTCTACAGGCGTTGTTTCCTTACACAACCCTTACCGGTGAGCTCTACCATCACTCTCACCGCTATCTTGATCTCTTTCACCCACGCGGCTGCAACCACAGCACATCAGGCTTCTGCAGGTGTTGTTTCCTTACACAATCCTTACAGGTGAGCTCTACCATCACTCTCACCTCTATCTTGCTCTCTTCCACCCACGGGGCTGCAACCACAGCACATCAGGCTTCTACAGGCGTTGTTTCCTTACACAACCCTTACCGGTGAGCTCTACCATCACTCTCACCGCTATCTTGATCTCTTTCACCCACGCGGCTGAAACCACAGCACATCAGGCTTCTGCAGGTGTTGTTTCCTTACACAACCCTTACAGGTGAGCTCTACCATCACTCTCACCTCTATCTTGTTCTCTTTCACCCACGCGGCTGCAACCACAGCACATCAGGCTTCTGCAGGTGTTGTTTCCTTACACAACCCTTACAGGTGAGCTCTACCATCACTCTCACCGCTTTCTTGCTCCTTACTTTAGTGCCTATCTGTGCGCATTTTTCCTATCCAGTTTTTCCCATTGTGAACAAATTGGAGGATGGAATGTCAACGGATATCCCATGCACGTGACAAAAATATAGATAAGTGAAGTGACCTTTAAAAAAAACACGTAAATGATTAATCGAGCCCTAAATCTCACATTTTTTAAACAAAATCCTAATGGTCTATTATCCCCAGGAAAAAAATAAAATAAAAAAATGATGAGGAAATCTCCAATGAATCTGTTATATATAAAACAGACTCCGGGAAGATTTACTAAGACCTAAGGTTGTCTGTCTGTCAGAAGTGAACATTAACTTTGATATATCTGAGCACATCCCTTGTGTTACTTACTTTCCGCTTTCTGCTATTTTACTTGCGCGCTATTATATCTGTCAGGTAGGACGGCGGTACATTTTTGCGAGATAACATAATGATGCACTTAATAGTAATCTGGTGTCCAAATTTGACAGAGTGTCACATTAATCAAAATTTCTTCCCCCTGTCGGAATGAAGAAAAACCTCGAGGCAAGAAAACTAGGGTCAAGGAAAGACTCGTAGCTGTACTAACACAGCTGTGCCGAGAGGCCATCCAAGTTAACGCACATGACAAAACAGACACAATTTTCTTATATTACAGCAGCATCAAAGCGGGCCCATCTAGAATAACACGCTGTACGCCGAGAACCTAACACATTCCACCTTACCGTATGAAATCTATACGCTAATAAACCTCGGCTACTTCGGTTATAAACATATTTGTAAAACATTAAAATGTCAACGGATTAAAGTTCTCCTCTCGGTTTTTTTTTGTGCTCGGGGCGCAGAATTATAAACCTCCAAATTTAACAGTTTGGAAAATTCGGCTTCTCTTAGATGTTTGGTATCAGTACAAAACGGATAGAATTATTATTAATATTAGTTTTTCTATTTTTTTTTCTTTTTTCGGGGCAAAATATCTAAGGACCACTTTGAGGATCGGTGTACGGGATGTGTGCTGGAGAATCAAGCTGCGCCAAGTACGCTCCTGGGCTTATATAGATATATTACCTGTATGTTATTGTTGGCATGCATTAAAAAAAGGAAAATGAAGGACTGATTGGCATAAAATAGACATTTTTGGATAGGGGAACAAAAAAAATATTTAAAAAAGTTGTATTACTTCTATTACATCTGCAAAAAAAGACCAGAAAAATCTTAATGTGTCCTTGTTGTAGAAATGCTGAGATGACAAATGCTAATCCACAGAATAAAGAGTTATGACCACCACTGAAAAGTATCACTAGATAGGTGATAACTTGTGGATTGGTGTGGGTGCGACTGCTAGGACCCCCAATATTACCAAGAACAGGACTCCGAAATGCCCTGTTGGGAGTGCGTGACCAACGCTCCATTCATTGTCTATCAGCCTGTAAGAAAAAGCTGAGTGCTGTATATTGTCCATTTCAGGGCTCCATTCTTGGGATCGGTGGGGATCTCAAGGGTTAAAACCATTTGCGGGGAACCTGCCATGAGATTTAGTACCACGAAATCTATCATTTTCCTTGTTAGTGTAGAAAAGAGATGTCAACACATCTTTCTAGAGGCAAATGGATTTTCCATCACTTACGAAATCAACTTTGAATTTTTAAGTTATAGCTAGATTAGTGACGAAATGTACAGTTGGTGGAGAAAGGTTGAACTTTGATGGACTTAGGTCTTTATTCAACCTACGTGACTATGTAATGGTTCCCTAACGTGCTGATCCCTTGCATTATTTTCAGCCTAGCGGCACACCCATGTTCTTCGATGGCATTAGTCCAGCACTCATATGTCACTGTTTTCAGTGGGTCTAAGGGGGAACGTTTCTCCTTGTGGAGAGTGCCCCACTGGATATTAGTGACGCTGAATAGATATCATACAAATCCATTATGGTGGTGCTAGGTTGAGAATAACATGAAGCATTGATGCACTAGCTGGGAACCGAGCCACCCTTGGTGCATCTGCAGCTTAACGTTCCCATACAAAATAAATAGTTGTTGGCTGAACAATGGTATAGCTGTCAGCTATCTCTACCATCTCTAGTTATTTCGAACTACCAATTTCTGACGAGTGCTCCTGTGTTCTCTATAAGAAAACCACTGCCAGACTCCAATGGCCGCAACTTATCTAAGAGCAAAAAGGTTGTCCATCTGAAACATCTGGACATGCTGGCTGCTTCTCTTCTGTAATATCATCTGTCGAGGTAGAGATGGGAGGAGGGCTCAATACTTAATAGACTGTTGGCTGAACGCACTGAAATCAGCAGTTTCGACTAACGTTAGCCTAATGAGTATGGGGCCTTCAGATATTTATACTGCACAATTATCAATAATGAAGGTTCCTGATAAGCGAGCAGTGTAAGTAGGCTGCTGATCACTTGACGAACAAACAAAATCCTCGTTCGTCAGGTGAAATGATTTTTAAGCTTGATTAAAAACCATCATTCTTGGCAGCACATCGTCCTGCATAAACATGCTGCCGCGAACAATGACAGTCCATGAGAGAAGAACAGTGTTCTGTTCTCCGGCTCCACTTCATCTCCTCTTCCTCTCACTGTCGGGGTACCTCAGGGCTCAGACCTTGGCCCCCTTCTCTTCTCCCTCTACACGGCCCCAATTGGACAGACCATCAGCAGATTTGGCTTTCAGTACCATCTTTATGCTGATGACACACAACTATACACGACATCCCCTGACCTTACCCCCGCTGTACTACAGAATGCCACTGACTGTCTGTCTGCAGTCTCCAACATCATGTCCGCTCTCTATCTGAAACTCAACCTCTCCAAAACTGAACTTCTTCTGCTCCCGCCTTCTACTAGCCTCCCTAAATCTGACATTTCCCTCTCCGTGGGTGGCACCATAATAACGCCTAGGCAGCAGGCACGCTGTCTGGGTGTCATGTTTGACTCCGATCTCTCCTTCACCTCCCACATACAATCTCTTGCCCGCTCATGCCGCTTACACCTAAAGAACATCTCTAGAATCTGCCCTTTTCTCACCATGGAGACAACAAAAACTCTCACTGTCGCCCTAATCCACTCCCGTCTGGACTACTGCAACTCTCTATTAATTGGCCTCCCCCTCACGCGACTTTCCCCTCTCCAGTCTATCCTTAATGCAGCAGCCAGGGTCGTCCATCTGGCTAATCGTTACTCGGACGTGTCTGCTCTTCGCCAGTCGTTACACTGGCTGCCCATTCATTACAGGATACAATTCAAAGTACTTGTTCTCACCCACAAAGCTCTCCACTGTGCGGCACCGCCTTACATCTCCTCCCTCATTTCTGTCTATCGGCCTAGCCGACCACTACGCTCTGCAAACGACTTTCGACTAACCTCTGCACTAATCCGTACCTCCCACTCCCAACTCCAAGACTTCTCCCGTGCTGTGCCAATCCTCTGGAATGCTCTACCACAAGATATTAGGACCATCCACAACTTGCATAGTTTTAGGCGCTCGCTCAAAACTCATTTGTTCAGAGCGGCCTACCACGTTCCCTAATCAGTCATTTTATGTTTGTGTGTGTGTGTAGCCCATTCACTATCTCCATCTACCCCCCACCCCCTGAAGATGGCTGGACCATCATTGTAAATACATCATTGTAAATACACACCTGTACTTTGTATCCCCCCACCTCATTGTAGATTGTAAGCTCTCACGAGCAGGGTCGTCTTATTTTGTCTTATTTTGCTTTATTACTGTATTGTTAACATTGTTACCTATGACTGTTGTGTTTGAAACTGTTAAACTGTAAAGCACTGCAGAATATGTTGGCGCTATATAAATAAAGATTATTATTATTATTAACTATCTATTATCAGAAGTTCTATTTGCATCATAAACTCTTTTGGCCTATTAGCAATCTATTGAATGGTCAGCAATCGGCAAATAGGTAGCTGATGTGCAGTCGTCGATTTACACCACAGATCGTGAGCTCGTAAGAAGAAAGGCATTTTTTTTTTTTTTTTTTTTTACTAACCAGTAGTGATGAGCAAGTGAACTTGTTGCTCGGGTTTTCCCGAGCACGCT
The DNA here is from genome assembly GCF_051348905.1 of Ranitomeya variabilis. Taxonomy (NCBI): domain Eukaryota; kingdom Metazoa; phylum Chordata; class Amphibia; order Anura; family Dendrobatidae; genus Ranitomeya; species Ranitomeya variabilis. Next base: position 1,057,071,779 of record NC_135233.1, read on the forward strand.
CAGGTGGTCTCCGAGTATTTGTTAGTGTTGGAGATTTAGTTTTCATCATGGCAGCTGAATGATTTACAGCTAGTAGCCAGCCTGAGTACATGTGGGGGTTGCCTGGCTGCTAGGGAATCCCCACATGTAATTAAGCTGGCTAGTAGCTGTAAATCATTCAGCTGCCGTCATGAAAACTAAATCTCCGAGCAGTCATAAATACTCGGAGGTCACCCGAGCGTGCTCGGGAAAACCCGAGCAACGAGTACACTCGCTCATCACTACTAACCAGCAATGTCATTAGTTTGATGACACTGAAGTTTTTGATTGGTGTCCTTGAATATAAGGTACTAGATGGTGGCCCGATTCTAACGCATCGGGTATTGTAGAATATGTATGTATGTATATAGCAGCCACATAGTATATAGCACAGGCCACGTAGTATGTAGGAGCCATGTAGTATATAGCAGACAAATACTACGTGGCCTGTGCTATATACTATGTGGCTGCTATATACATACATACATATTGTAGAATACCCGATGCGTTAATACAGGCCACGCAGTATATAACAGTGGCCACGCAGTATATAACACAGGCGACGTAGTATATAACACAGCTCACGCAGTATATAACACAGGGCACGTAGTATATAGCACAGACCACGCAGTATATAACACAGGGCACATACTATATAACACAGGGCACGTAGTATATAGCACAGGGCACGCAGTATATAACACAGGGCACGTAGTATATAGCACAGGCCACGCAGTATATAACACATGGCACGTAGTATATAGCACAGGGCACGCAGTATATAAGATAGGCATACAGGCGACGTAGTATATAGCACAGGCCACGCAGTATCTAACACTGGCCACGTAGTATATAGCAGCCACGCAGTATATAACACAGCCCATGTAGTATACAGCAGTGTGGGCACCATATCCCTGTTAAAAAAAAGTAATTAAAATAAAAAATAGTTATATATATATATATTATATATATACTCACCCGACGGGATCCAGCGGAGCTCTGGTGATGCGCGCTAAGTCTTCTGGGTAATTTCGCAATGCATCTCTGGGAACGGAAGATGGCGGCAGGCGCGAGCGCATCGTCGAACGATGGAAGGTGAGAATAGCAGGGTTTTTTTTTAATCATTTTTAACATTAGATCTTTTTACTATTGCTGCATAGGCAGCATCAATAGTAAAAAGTTGGGGACACACAGGGTTAATAGCAGCGGTAAAGGAGTGCGTTACCCACGGCATAACGCGGTCCGTTACCGCTGGCATTAACCCTGTGTGAGCGGTGACCGGAGGGGAGTATGGAGCGGGCGCCGGGCACTGACTGCTGGGGAGTAGGGAGGGTGTCACGGGTTCCTTCTCCGGTATCACACAATCAACAGAGCAAGAGAATAGTGAACAATTCCAAGACCTTTATTTAGGCAAAACACGAAAGGTCCATATATACGATCCATCACACAAAGGATAAAATATTCCAGAACACAATTGCATTTCAGTAACAGGATAAAAGTCCAACAATCCAGCACAGAGGATAACAGTCCATATTCCCTTCTTTCTCTCTGATATGCTCTTCACATCATGGTTCCACATCAGACTGACCTCTGTGTCTCACCTCCCTGATGTTTACAAATCTCCCCCCTCATTCACAGGTCAGGAGGGGGAAGGTCTCAGGGGCTTATTGTGTCAACAAGCTAGGTCAACATGGCATTAGCATATTAACAAACAACATTATTCACTGACCCTGTTGAGAGATAACAATACAGAACTGTGGGGAGAATATCAGATGGCAAATAACAACTCAACACCATGAAAATAAGTAAAATAGAAATATACACAAAATGATACCCACATAGCATATCACACCATCACAGAGGGACTAATCGGACTGTGCCCATTGCTGATTGGTCGTGGAAGACATTACAGGCAGCTGGCGAGACCAATCAGCGACGCGGGATTTCCGTGACGGAAGTTGCCGACAGAAAGACGGAAGTACCCCTTAGACAATTATATATATAGAAGTGGGTTGAGTTTTTAGAAATAAATAATGAGGACTGGGAGTAATATTTCCATTTTGGATATTTATGACATACCTACAACAAATGCCAGAATAGCCTGATAGATGCTCCATAACCTGCACCTATGTTGAGAATGAGGGTCACCTGGCTAAACTGCAGCAATTGCATCAAGATGAAAATGAATGGAGAGATGAGTACATATGTTCCCAGCTCCCCCCATTTTCTTCTAAGGGAAACAGGCAAACAGATGACTAGCGATTCCAATACATTTTATTGTTGGAACCAGAAATACATTTTCGTCAATGGGACTTTGGGATTATTTAGTCTGTGGGATTACTTTACGAGAATTGCTATTGTAGAAGACAGGGATCAAAGAGGTTGGAGTTTTGTCATTCTGCCCTAATGGTTTTTAGGGGATAAGTGGTTAAATCAAGCACAATAATTATGGAGAGGATCTGGAGAATGTTTTGGCCAATAGATATCTAACGTCTACAACGGTCTCCATACACAAAAAAGTAAGCAGACCAACGGTTGGTAGGACAAACGGTCGTTCATTGACTGTAAAAAAAAAGCGCATCTCTGATTGCATTGGATGTGTTAGATTTTTCCGGTCATTGATGCAGCTAACGGTTATCATCAACTGTACGAATCCAACATGCCCAATGTGTCCTTCGGTTGGACCTCCTTTGGAATGAACAAACGTTAATTTGACAGCCTGTGATACATTGTTATGGTAGAAATTAGCCGTTTTAAATAACTTTTGTTTAATTTGTATAAGGGCCTTCAGAAATATTAGGAATTTAGCCCCCATGCACATTGGACTAATGTTGGCCGAACCCGGCGATATCAGTCAGCCGACGGTCTAATGTGTATGTAGGCACCGATCAGACAGATGTTGCGCATGTCCAATTTTGAATTGCTGATCGCATTGTTCTCCCAGAAATAAGCCGTGGGATGATGTGTCAGTTGAAAGCTTTCTCATAGAGAACACAACACTCAACCAAGCGAGCACTCCTGTGTTTGGGAGAAGTAGATGAGGTGACTATTGGCCAAAAATTTAGCTGAAGCATTGTTCGTCCAACAGCCAACTTATGCGTATGGCCAGTTTAAATAACACAGCATGACAGAATCAAAAGTCATTATGTGTGATTAACCAAAATATAGAATCTCCAAAGAACCTAGTGATATCCTTGACAAAGGTCATTTCAACCTAAGGTTTGTATGTCAGATAAATCCCATGAAGTTCGTGCCTGTGTGCAAAAAGTTTGTTTTTTTAAGCTCACCGATATTTCTAATCTTCTATCTCTTATCTTCTCTATTCCATTTACACAATCACCATTATCTTTTCAGCATCACTATTTAACAAGATAATGTCATGCTAGCACTAAAGTTAACAATCATGAATTGCTAATGTTTCCTCATTTAAAATTATGTTGATCTCCTCAAACATAGAAGATGATCATCCCAACCATATTTTCGTTCTACCGTCACGAAACCCAGTCCCCCCTCAAACTCTTCCTATAGATAATCCTAATTCCACAAGTCATCTGTGAATTATCTCAAGGATGTGGTACAACAAGAGAAGTGCAAAACTTAATGTCAGGAAATTGTCAAAATATGGACCTCAGATTGATAACTGGGAAAGGAGCACCACTCATGAAAGCTCTACTCCATCTATATTTAGAAAGCATATATTACTGTGCAAGAAAAATGCTCCATATTAGTAGAGCCTGACACATAAAAATGATATCAAATATCATATCTAATGTCCCAATAAAAATAACAACAGCTTATACAAATGTTATTCTGCCCTTCGGAATTCCTGTAAGTCCAGATACACTTAATTTAATTAGTGGTTCTTATAAATTAAGTTAGTGAGAATGTAGTTATTTTATGGGCATAGGCCCAATCTAATATGAAATTTGGAGTCATCCCAATTTGTTCAAGTAGAGAAAAGTGAAAGGAAAGACAGAGCATCTAGATAAAAAGACTTGGACATGGCGTGGGATTTTATCCCTTCCTATTTGGATTTTTATATGTTTTTATCTTATGTCCACCTGCACGCCTTGTAGGTCGGGTAAAGGCAATGGAAAAAGGCCCAGAAAGGACAAAAGACCAATTACAACGCTTTATTTTTTGGCAAATGCTCCTCGTGTGAGCTGGAGGGCCTGCTTGTCAGACGAGTACATCTCAATGTACAAGTCAACTGGGGTGTCTTTGGAATGTCCCCATAAAAACCTCTTTTCTAGCATAAATACAGACATGAGAAAACACAAGAGGACAATTGCCCATTTCTGGTATTCACTTCGTCAAGTCCTAGTGCCCCATCCCGGTGCCTCCTACTCCCACAATTCCCACAATTGCCCATTTCCACTAATACTCACTGTATCTATAATGTCTGGCATTCACTTTGCCAAGTCCTAGTGCCCCATGCCGGTGCCTCCTACTCCCACAATTCCCACAATTGCCCATTTCCACTAATACTCACTGTATCTATAATGTCTGGCATTCACTTTGCCAAGTCCTAGTGCCCCATCCCGGTGCCTCCTACTCCCACTTTCTGCAACAGCCTTGCTAGATCAGGCCTCATGTCTTCTGCTATGGTTGTACCTAGTTTCTAAAACCTTAACGATTATGTCAGGCGCCTGAACCTATTTATGTGGAATTATTTTGCAATGCCTTGACTGATTATTGTGATTAATTCCCAATCCTGACTCTTGTTCCAGGCTAGATTTCCGATTGATTCTAACTTGCTTGCCTTGCTTTTGGATATTGCCCGTTTTGCCCCTTGGATTGCTTGTCTGGTACCTGATGTATTACTATTCGTGGCTCTAAATTTTACCTTCATCCATGACTACATTTTCATTTAATTTTCTGGCCTCTCACATCCTGACCGCTCTTCTGGTGAAGACCCTTGGAGCCATCTCTAAGTGAACTACTGCTGCCAATCTGTAACTATTCTGCGGACCGCAAACTGTGGATTCCCAACCTAGCCAAGTACATCATGGCTTAAATAAGTGACCACAATATATTTACACTCTTCTGCTTTGCTGCACGGTGTTTTTACTTAATAATTTCAATATATGCAGGTGGAATTATAGCGTTTGGATTATGAACATAGTAATATATGAAAAAGGTAGAAAAATGAAAACACTCTTTCGTTTCTTAGATATTTATGGCATATTTCGAGGACACAAATTTATCTCCAGACCCCTTCCTGTTCTGGAAGGTGAGATAGCTCCACTGACGTGCTCTACCAATCGGTTTTATTTATTTTACTAATTTATATAGCGCAATTAATTCCACAATGCTTTACAAACATTATCAGCACTGTCCCCGATGGGGCTCACGATCTAGAAATCTGGGATTTATGATATATCCTACTGATATATCTGGTAATAAATGCTTTGATATCAGTATGTATCTGACTTTATGTCTGACTTCTGGTAGATGTCTTCATGGCATTGTTATAAAATATATACTTGTTAATGGGCACCTTTAAAGGGGTTTTCAAACTCAAATGACAGCAAAACATGGTGTAAGAAAAAGAAATAAGCTATGGTATACTCACCTACCGATCCTTTACAAGAGGAAGCACGAAAACTGCTGGGGAACCCACGCAACACTAGCAGAAAAGAAGCTGGGAATTGTTTGCATACCTTATTTTTTTTAATTATTTTTACACCATGCTGAATGATTTAAAAAAAAATAATAATAAAGGCAGACAATCCCGTCAAGATGGCTGGAGACTGTACACTCTTTTGGCTGGCAGCAAATGCTCATGACTCCAAAAACCCCCCACTTTTTTGCACTTTTTTCTGTAAGGAGAATGGAATATGAAGGATGTTACCAAACCCTTTGACAGCAGCTAAAGGGTTCATTTAGATGAGCATGTAATTAGTCCTTGTGCTGTCCATGTAAACCCTAGACCCATATCGCCAGTGCACATGGCTGACTTTCAATGTGGATCAGTGGTCTGTGTAGAAAAAAATTGCCGTTTCAAGGACCAGAAAAATGTATGCCATGTAAAGGCCTCTCGGGCACTTGTCCGCAATGCAGCTGTACACATGGATCTGCTCAGAACTGGTCAAGTCCACAATTTGCCCATTTTTTCATGTGGAGATGTGAACCCAGCCTACCCAATGGCCGAACAAAGGATCGAGCATGATGAAAAACAAAAGATGTCGGAAAAGAACTAGAAGATCCCAGTACGTTTGACATGCCTTTAGATTTACCACTTGCAGCTAGTGATTACAGGCAGTGGCCAATAATAGCACTTTTTGCCTTGTGAATTACGAATACTTGCTGACCAAAACCTCGCCATTCCACATGAATTCCATAACCTTCTCGCAGACCACACATTTGCGAAAAGTAACACACTCACAAAACCCAAATCTCTCTCTTATTATCCCCTTCTTTGCGTTTGGTCCAATGCAAACAATTGCGGATAAGGTAGAGTTTTACAGCCTAGTCTGTGGGTAGATGTGGAAAGTTTGAACTTGAATTTACAAGAAGTTTTAAGCTAAGTAGTGTAATTTTGGAATAAGTGGTAAAATTATTTTCATTTCTGGCCTCAAATATCCTTAGATCGCTTTGAGATTTGAGTGACAAATATTCTTGGATTACGCAACAAACAAAAATTTCACTAAAGTAATTTATAACTGTCTGGTGTCTAAACGGACATATTGTAATTTGTAAAAAGAAAACAAAATCGGTCTTCTCTTGGTTTTGCAATTCCATATTAAGCGATGTTGCAAGAAACGGCCGGATAGTCAAATCTGTTGGACTTTCAGTGGATGAATTACTTTGACTGGTGGCAATAACATCTGATTTACGATGATAAATGCACCAGAATTCTGCATCAATTTGAGCAAAAAAAAAAAAATTTTTGCTTGAAATGTGGCAAAGTGCCATATTTATTTTCCTAAATATTGGTGTAAACTAACCAAAAAGTGACTAAAGATGCGACAAATTTGTCATTCAGACTGTGCCGCTGTGATAAATCTGGAGCATTTTCACAGTCATATTCGGATTAGTAGATTTGACCCAATCCAAACATTAAAAAGAAGCAGATGGTGCTGCTGAACCTGGTCTCCTGGTCTTTACCTTGTAGGAGCACAAGAACTTTTGGGAAACCATTACTGATTTTGCAGCAGCCGCCTGAAGTTAACACCTCTGTGGACTATTGATTTTCTTTTAAAAATTGAGAACATTATAAGCAAAATGGTCATATCTACCCTAAAGTCTGTGAACATCTACAGAGACCATTTTACAGCAGACTGCAACCTGCACTCCAAAATCAAACCATAGAACACCATCACTTTCGGTAACTTGAAGTCTCTCTTTTCCTGATGATAACCTACTAAAATTAAATTGGTTAATTAACCTGAAACCTGAATATTTAGGAAAGTAAAAGTGAGGTCTTTTGATTACCGTAAAAATGTGTGCGGAATTATTTTCTAACTAAATGAAAAAAGTGAATTTTCCATCTCAATTGTTTATTTCCCTCTTGTTGCCGTGATAATAAAAAACAATCAACTCACTATGTACAAAAAGACATTTCACAAAAAATATAAGTGACCAATATAGCTGCCCTTCTTCTCAATAACAGTCATAAGCTCATCCATGGAGTCTGTCATTTTCTAAATCTGTTGATGATTAATTTTGGGGGGCCAGCACCAACCACAGCCCCAGACACTGTTCTAAGAGATGACTGTTTTCCTTCACTGGAAATTTCCCATTGAAGAAGGACCCACAAGTTCTCAGTAAAGTTTTGGTCAGGTGAGAAAGGGGCTGGGTCATTATTCTTCCATCTTTAAAGCAGCCAAGCAGTGGACAATTCGATGCTGTGATGGATCATTGTCCTGCAGAAAAATAATTTTCTTGAAAGATGCAGACTTTTCAGTACCACTGCTTGAAGAAAATGTCTTCTAAAAACTAACAGTAGGTTTGGAAGTTGACATCGTGTCCATCTTCAGCCAGAAAAGGTCCAACTATCTAATCTTTAAGGAGCTGTCCACTACTTGTACAACCCCTTCTCATTCCACATGATTGACCCCGTTATAATAAAAACACCTATACTCACTTCCGGTGCCGGAGCTTTTCCCACAGTTTTGGCACTCACGTTCCGCGGGCTCACGTGAGGCTGCTACGTCACACGAACCCTGCACCCAAGCAGCACCAGAGTCAATGTCCCCGCCTTCAGACAAATCGAACATCAAGAGGAAGTCATAGAGCAGCTACAGACCTGACTTTCTGTTGATGTTCAATATGTCTGAAGTCGGGGACTGTGAAGTTGGCGCTGACTGGGTGCAGGGCTCGTGTGACGTAACAACCTCACATGAGCCCCGGAAACGCGAGTGCCGACACTGCTGAAATGGCGCCGGTATCGGAGGTGAATATAGGTGTTTTTATTTTAACGGAATTGTCCACTACTAGGACAACCACTTCTCGATCTCAATGCTTAGCACTGATAAAATAAAAACACTGATACTCACTTCACGTGCTGCCGAAGTTACAGCGGTGTCGGCACTCGCTCTCCTCTTCTATTGTCTCCATAACTGAAGAGTCCAAACCTCCTTTGGTATTAATATCAGTAGAAACACTGCCCAGCGGAAGCTTCATAACCGAGCAATTGCATGCAGCTTTATGTCAGCAAGCACAATGCCAAGCGTCGGATGGAGTGGTGTAAAGCTGCCAGTGACGGATCACAATTCTCTCTCTGGCATCCAATGGACAAGTCTGGGTTTGGTGAATGCCAAGAGAACGTTACCCACCTGACTGCATTGTGCCTGCTGTAAAGTTTGGTGAAAAAAGATAATGCTCTGATCTTGATTTCAGGGGTCAGCCTTGGAGCATTAGCTCCAGTGAAGGGAAATCTTAAAGCTTCAGCACAAGACATTGTGCACAACTGCACCTTCCAGCTTTGAGGGAACAGTTTGAGGAAGGGCCTTTTCTGTTCCCCATGACTGTGCCCACCACTCAAAGACCATAAAGACATGGTTGGGGAAGTTTGGTGGAAGAATCATGATCTCTAACCCCATCCAACATTTTTGGGATGAACTAGACTGGAGATTTTGAGCCCGACAACTCCTCCAACATAAGATTTTGACATCACAAATACTCTTCTGCATGAAGGGACAAACATTACCACAGACACCTCCAAAATTGTGGCAAAAGTCTTCCCAGAAGAATGAAAGCTATTATAACAGCAAAGGTACAACTTTATATTAAAGTCTATGGGTGCAGAACGGGATGTTAGCTCCTGTAGGTGTAATGTGGAGGGGGCACATAGTTGACAAATGGAAGGGACTCATGACTGCAAGAACAAGGATCTCTGTGCAGAGGCTTTTTTTTAATAAGGCATTATTCTCTATTCCCCTGAAGCATTATTAAGCAGAAAGCTCGATATCAGCTCCCCACGGGGTCTAATTATGCTTATCCTTGTGGTTCAGAGCTGCAGTCATTATATGGAACTAAGGCTCCTAACATTTTTGGAATACATTTTGAGATATTAAGATAGTTTGTACTAAATCAGGTTTACCGTTTCTAGGCTGGTAATTATATCTGGAGAAATCACAATACATGGACAATAAATGGAAAGGAGTGTAAGGGGAAACGATTTAGAAGATATGAGAGTCCTTCTAGATGACAACGGACAAGACGTACCTGACATTAAACGACAGATAGTCTGCAGGCAATACTGACACAGAAAACAGCTCTTGCACCCGTGCCAACTTCACATTAGAACATAGATGCAACCTAATACGCAGGCGGTAATGTTTTTTGTTCAAATACATTACGAATTGTTATGAATTCCAATTTGCTTGCTTTGCAAATCTCGCAGGAACAAGTTGACTGAAGCCTGGCTACCACCTCGTTCTCAGATCGATGTTCTAATATGACCCTAGAAAGGACACTTTCACTAAAGAAAAACAATGATAAATTCACGGAGATATCGGTTTCAGCATAACTCCGAGCAATGAGGCTAGAGAAAATAAAGATACACATTACAAAACTTCAGAAAAACACGCGGCACGCTTGTGCAGTCATCCATTTAGAATACAGCCATAGTCAGTAAAATTCAAGCTGTCTACACATTCCTGGGTTTCTCCAATAATCCCCCCCTTGCCCACCAATAATAAGCCGACATAACTCCACATATACTGTCAAGGCAGAACAACCTAAATATTGCTCCTCTGAATCACGAGCCTATTTTTAAACTTTTACAAACATTCATTTTATGATCTCTTCTGGTCATGGTCTTCCAATATTGCCTATATTTTTTCAATTTTTCAAAAATATATTCACCCCTTTAAAGCATATGTACACCTTTCGGAGGCATTTTTTTTTTTTACTTAAATGCATTGATTTTGGGCTATAAATTTTTGCATTTGGATTTCATTATTAATTTTGCAATAATTGTTTTTTACTGGCTCTCCATTTCTTTGCAAGTTGCTGGCTGCAGAATGCTTTAACTGAGAATCCTTCAGCAAGCACGTTCCGATAGGGAGTAAGTTACTCTTTTATCTGTTTTTTTTTCTTAATTTTTCTGTGCTCGGAACACATCAAAGTTGAGCTGAACTTTGATGTGGTCTTCAGTCATCTGAGAGGCACTCAGAAAAATAGTTAAAAAAAAAGTTAGAAATGCTTTGTCAGAATGAACTCACTGATGGATTTGTCAACTAATTCTGTAGCCAGCAATGTGCGACAAAAAAACGACTGTCATGCTGCTGGACCAAACTGTCAACCTTCAAGATCTCACCGTTCCCCACTGGCAAAGAATAGGAAGGCAGGGGAGAGTTCCCTGAAAAAAAGAGGATGCAACCCCTTTAACCCAATACTAAAAACTGTTGGATATTGGTTGAATCATCATTATAGATTAGCTCTTGGGGTACTTTCACATTGCGCTCTTTCCTACGTTCAGTGGTACTTTCGGGGCTTACGTCTGAATCTCCCACAAAATGGCATTTGGGCGTATGCGCCGACAGGGCCATTGACTATAATGTTGCTGACAGTCAACGTGTCCTTTGTCAGATATAATTTTCGTGAGTGTACTTCTACTGGACATAGTAGACTGTGGTAGGCATATAAGCCCAAAAATGATGCCTGACAGAGCACATGTTAACTCTGTTGGCACCATTATAGTCAATGGCCCCATTGGCGCATGCATCCAAATCCCATTTTGCGGGTGGTTTGGACGCAAACCCAGACGGTACCACTGAACGCAATGTGAAAGGAGCCTTACAAAGGGAAACAAGTAGACAAATTATTGAGACTACAAAACCCAACTTCAATGATTTCTTAATGAATATACTAAGGAAATAAAAGAAAAGCTCTCTTAGGACTTAGCGGTGCAGAATACAATTTTCTGGTCAATGAATAAAATGTCAAATCGTCTTATTAAAAGAATAATGAGCTATGGGTTAAATGGAACGGCTATGGGGTTTAACCAAATTTTTAATAGTCTTCTGAAATAAAGAATGGTGGATACTTGGTCCAATAATTGTTTAGAGTCAATGACATTACAATATTAGACAAAAAATGTATTTGATTCTGAAAAGATTGGGTTTTAACATCTTCACCCCCCAGTCTGTTTTCACCTTCCTGATCAGGCCAAATTTTACATTTCTGACTAGTGTCACTTTATGTGGTAATAACGATGGAACGCTTCAATGGATCCCACTGATTCTGACAATGTGTTTTTGTGACACATTGTACTTTATGATAGTGGCAAATTTAGGTTAATATTTTTTCCGTTTATTTGTGGAAATATCGGAAATATGACAATAACTTTGAAAATTTAGCAATTTTTAAACTCTTAAGCTTTATGCCATTAAACCAGATGGTTAGATCACACAAAATAGTTAATAATGTCAGAGAACAACAAGGAGATCTCATAGATCTCTCCCTACCGCTGTCTAATGTTGAAATATCAGAATTCTGCAGCCTCCAGTCGTCAAGAAAATTATGCAATTGACGGACGATTGACGGACGAGGTAGCGGCTGTTTTCACTACTACGGATATTAGGAATCTCACAGTGAACATATATTATATACACATCTGATTCCAAAGCCCTGAATATACATATATACTCTTGTACGGTCATAGCCAAGCTTCCCAATAACGCACGAAAAACTAGTTGTCACCTCCATTTATGCAGGCCGACCTGATACTCGACAGGTAGCGTATGGCTTCAGGGATGTGGTTTACAGAGCAAGAGGAACAGTGCTATTATATTTTATATATTTAATCCGGAAAACCAAAGCGCAAGATCAATGTTACGCCCACATAGCTTCCCTTGCTGAGCTCATATGGGGGGGGGGGGGGGCTAAAAACAAGCCCTTGCAAGGTCATGAAGTGGTTGATATTTAAGAAGACGGTAGAAAGAGTAGGAGTTGGAGTAAAAGCTCCTGCCTCCTCCCCAATCTATACAGAATCTTATGATCACCAAGTGCCATCTCCTATCTCAGTAATGGGACATTCTGTCTTCACTGAATACAGATTTTACCCCTGAATTGCGAATTTTGAAAATGAAGATCAGTCACGAAGGAAAAAGAAGCAGATTTCTCTGATAAGATATATTACAACTTTTTTTATTGCCATGTGTACTACTGATTCATGAAATGAAAATTAATTCAACATTTACTCTTTAAAGTGAGGTATTTCGCAGGAGAAAAAAGGACGGAGAACTAACATTTAACAGTACAAGATCCTTTTCTCCCTCTAATATCATCTGACCAGAGACAGTCAGGACGCCAACATACAAATATGATGGTCATCCAATCCTACCAAAAATTGGTTAACTTTTCTTGTTTGTGCAATGGGTGAGTTTTAAATCCCAAATAATGATGTGCGAAAATGCTCGGGTAACGTGTCTCGGAAAAGATATGGTTTGACTGTTTGTTAGGCAATCCCTGCATGTGTTGCGACTGTCGAACGGCCGTGAAACATGCAGCCGCGGGGACTCGAACATATTTTTCGAGCACGCCGAAGACATTTGGTTAGCACACGAGCATGCTCGGAGAACACCTTATCCAACACGTTTGCTGATCACTAATCCGAAACAATCCCTGTGACATGTGAAACTTTTTTGTACTTCGGCTAACTTTTTTTATTTACAGGGTCAAAACAACATAAAACTTTCTAACTTTATTTTTTAGAAACTTTATCGGACTGGGGGGTCTCTTTAAATCCTCACTATGGAAATATGCTAAGGAGTTTTTTTTTTCGTATTAGGTAATTTACGGCCTAAGGAAAAGTTCTCATTATAAACCATCATGTAAGCAGAGGGTTTCCAAAAAGTCATAAAGGTCACCTGTAGACAACCTGTCACGTCGCCTGTGTTCTTCCTATTGACACTGGATGCTCTATTTCCCTTTCCTGACTTTGTAGCTCAGCTGTTTTATTAATACATGATAATAACCCCACTTTTGGTAAGATTTCACTCAAAAGTAAATTAACTGCTCTGTCAATAAATGCTTTCTACAAACTGTCGAAAGTGCCAACAATAAGATACAACAAGTTCCGTCTATTACCCAACTCTATATCGAAAATGTTTCAGGGACTGAACGCGCTGGATAAATATTTATACAGAGGAAAAAACGACATCTGACGGCTGCCAAGATGGTAAATTGTATGAGCAAGTGTGTGCAGGGGGTAAAACAACTTCCAAAGCTCCTTCTTTAGATCACTGAATAAAAACAAGAAATCTCTATCCTGTTTCTTCGGGGCCAGATGGTCATATATTATTTTTTTTAAGAACATTTTACACAACTTAACACCTGTACGGGTTTGGCTGCAAATTATGCGAAACCCAAAATCTTACTGAAAAACAATGTGATATCGTAAATCTTGCTCAATGTTACGGTAAAGGAGACTTAGCTGCCGCTGATGTCCCGGGTCATAGGGTTCATTTTAAACAACATTTGACTTGAGAAATCTGATAGAAGCGGATGCGGCACCGAGAGATCATGGAGAGATGTTTAGGGGGTTCTTCTTCCTTTACTACTAGGAACCAAGAGATTATTGATGTCATTATAAAAATTAATGGGCTAAAGGAAAATGCTCCTTATCCTAAAGGCTCAACCCAACAATTTTGACAGGATTGGGCAACCATCTAATATGAATGAGGGTCCCATGACTTCCCACCCAGTTTTCAACTGTCGGAAAGTTTATAGGATTATTGAATTTTCTCCATGAATTCGTTCGGTATTTAGCATTTTCCAATGGAACCACATATTTACCGATCTTATAACCGTCAACAGGTGGAATTAAAAAAGCTATTCCAGGAGAAGGATTTTCTTACTGCACATGTAAAAACGAATTACAATGAGCTTTACCCTCTGTCGCTCCACTGCTGACTCAGGTCTTTGGTAACATAACTTTGATGTCTACTGCAGATGACCACTGCAGTCAATCACTGGACGAATAACTTTCATGACCACTGCAGTCAATCACTGGACGTACCAGACGGTCTTCTGCCATCTACAAGGCTATAAACAGGAGGTCCTCTCATCCATCACCCCTTTCTCACCCACAATGTTATTGTGGGGTGCCCACTGATTTGTCCTGGCAGTCAGGAGCCAATTTAAATCCCCTATATTGCAGCTTGAAGAGCTTTTAGGGCATTTTCATTTTTCCAACACATTGCAATAGTAAATTAATGCAGTGTGTAGTACAGGTTCAAGTCTTGTATTATTATTTTTATTATTATTATTATTAATAATAAAAATTATAAAAACATATAATTGAAATCACTGCTTCTCCCATTCATAAAATTATTTATCCCAAACAGTCAAATGTCAGATTTGCTATTTCTTTCTTCTTTTTTTTTGTGCCAGTCATTTCTCTTCCTCGAATAATGGAATAAAAATAAATCCAAATGTCAAATAAAAGTCATAATAGAATTTACAACTCTCCGTACAAAAAAACTCACAATTATCTATCAATGGAAAGACATTTATGGGTCTCAGAATATGGCAACACAAACTTTGCCCGTGTGAGTGGAAAAATAAAAAGGTCACAGAGAAGAAAAAATGAGACAAATAAACAAACTATAAATGGTCGAAGTGTGAAAGGGTTAATAAAACTGTACATCCCTTCTAAATAAAAACTAAAAACTGTGTGCACTGTAAAGATGGAAAAAAAATCTTGAGGTGTAAAAAAATTCAGGTAATGACTCTAGAAAGGTTCGGCTACATGGTTGCCCTCAGCGAAATGTGTAACGTCACGTAACTTCATGATTCAATTCTAAAGAAAAAGGATATTTGCAGGTGGCTCCGGGAAGAACTGCAGATTGTAACAGAGCCTCTTTTATTTCCCGAGATTGATGCACGCAGAGCAGACACTATCACTGTGTAGATCACAAAGTGCACAGCTTGCAGGGAGGGACACAGCAAGGACCCCTCTAGACTGGCCTATCACCTCATTCCCGTTTTGCCCTTCCAAAATTTTCCTCCAAATCTGGTCCCTTGTAACATCTATTTACACACCCTCCATGCACTTAAAGGGAACCTGTCAGCAGGATTGTGCTCAGCAACCTACAGACACTGTCAGGTCGGCGCCGTTATACAGATTACAATGATACCTTGGTTGATGGAATCCGTCTTGTAGTTGTTGTTTTATCTTTATTTTCAGTTTCGAGTTAATGATATGCTGGTGCTCAGGGGCGGGGCTGTGGGCGGGCCTTTATGTGGTGCTCTGCTTACATATTCATCTGTATGGCTTATGACAGGTCACTGATCCCTCACTGACCTGCCCCCTATTTTACATACTGTATATTTTATTGTTTGGGAAAAAAAATGACATTCATCATGCAGGCACTTTTCTTGTTTCCCCTATTTCATCATGCATTCTAAGTAGGGCCCTCATTTCTCTTAATATCTGTTGACTTATATGTTACTTTGTGATGTCATTATTGTCTGTACATATCTCCTCTAAATTGTAAAGTGCTGCGGAATACGTTTGCATTATAGAAATAAAAATTATTACTTTATTATATTATTAGACTGGCTAATAGAGTCCATAGACAAGCACGTTAATATTTTCTGGAGATATGATATGAATTTGTCAAGGGGATTTTAAAAGGCAAGTACATCCTCATTTCACAAGTCTGAAGGCTATGTCTGGCACCCCGATATGGTGTTCCGTTATCTCTCCATACAAGAATCATGGCTTACTCACCCCGCCCCTGCCCGCAGCAAGATCCCCTGCATGCTCCTCTCTCCTCTGTGCACACCGCGAGTGCGTGCGCTCCCCTGTTCTTAAAGGGGCAGTGAGAGAACATGGTAAATAACCCCTGCAACTGCCTGGAGGCATTTAGTTTAATGTGTGTGTTCACCTACAAGGTGTTTCCCAGCTGATTGCTGGGAGACATCTTGTATATAAGACACCCTCCCCTATTGGGAGGTGCCTGAGCAATTCCTATAGTTCTGTTAGGTGCTTTGGTGTGCAACTTTATGTTGTCAGGTACCCCATTCCCTAGTCTGTTAGTTTCCAGCATCATATGTTCCCGTTACTCCGCGTAGTCAAGTCACAGTCCGAGGTTAGAGTATCAGGAAGGTATTGGATCAAGGCAAAGGGATAAGTCAAATGGATGGCCAAAGGTATATCCAAGGTCGACACTGGAGATCAGAATACAACTGAAAGCACAAAGCAATCACACTCCATTTGAGCAAAGCTCCAATTAACAATGGTTTGACCATTGCCAGAGTGCTAAATAGCCCTATAATCACCAGAATGGATGACACCTGGAGGAGATCCCACAGACCCAGCCAGATAGGATGGCTGAGCTGTCATTCACAATACTCACACCTCTGCCTCAGGTTGATATGTCACTCACCATCCTGACAGCTCAGCGAGTCATCGATCCAACAGGGTGGCAGAGCAGTCATTCACAGCGTTCAAAGGACACCGTGAGTGCTGGAATCGTGACACAGAGGAAATCCAATAGAACCCCACGCAGAAGTTTCCCTTGCTTGGATGCAAACCCAACACAAGGTAACAATGCTAACTACTGAGCCACTCTACCGGCCATGTCAATGACACTACTTTATTAAAGAGCTTGGCATTATGGAAATAAATATACATAGACTTCATGATTAGAGACTGTGCAAATCAATTCACTGGACCCGCTCCAATGGCCATGTCAGCAATCTGTGGGCTTGCGAACCACTTCTTACGGCATTCCTGTGTTTTGATTAGCCAGCCGGTTGCGACATCATGTTGAGACACTGAGGTGTGACACATCTGGTGTCTCTCTAAGCCGCCTAATCAAAGAAGAGTTTCAGAGGTCAGTAGATATGAAAAAGCTCACTGGGTTTTCCATCCAACGGACACAGATTAACGACAGGACAGAGGGAGCGGGTCCTGTGAATTGCTTGGCACCATCTATATTCATGATACAGAAAGTTGCACATGATCTTCTCAAATATCTTCATCCAAACCATCTGTTTAATTTCTCCTAAATTCTAAAGTGTGGATTCCCAAAACTAGAGCACCATGATAGGTAAGCACACACACCGGAAAAAGAACTTGTGATTTATCTCATAAAAATGATCTCATGATGTGAATAATGACCTGAAATATAAATAAGTCACAAGCAGATGTGTCTGCAAACATCATATTTCAATCTTTACTAGTTGTTTCTGTCAATCTAGGCCAACCACAGATGGAGAGAAGATAAAGTCTTAAATAGGTACTAGAAACATTCTTTTCAAGCCATTGCGAATAATCTGTGAAGTTGTCCAGACGATATCCCGGTTATCCAAAACAGACTAAGATCAGAAGCAAACAAGTGTGAATTTTGTTTTCTCCGACTGCATTGACTGGACAATCAAAAAGTACCGTATTCACATGTTATGTTCTAATAAATAGGGTTGTCTATCAAAGTTCGTAAAAGAAGGAGGGCTTTTGTTTACAATTATCACCTCTTGGCCGGCGTTCTTCTCTGGAGGACCTATCCTGCCCTACATTACCCACACCATCCATTGATATGAATGGACACTGTGCAATGCTTCATTTCCCCTGTGGTGGTGCTAAAGGAAAATACTAAATTGTGAAATTTCATTTAGAAAACATCAGTTCACTGGGACTTCCCAGCAGGAGGACTCTTTGTGGTCAGCCTATTGTCAAGGAAGTCTTCTAACCAGTTCAAATTGTCCAAATAAGAGACTCCAAAATGTACTAAGTAGTGAAACCTCTCCAAAAGACCACCTCTTTGAGAAGATCATCACTTTATCCAGACAAAGTTTTCTGGGACTGATTTTCAGTTTGTTTCTATTCTTTTTATAGCTGCCATCTACTTTCAGGTTACTACAACCCCACCACCTTCATGGTGGCTAGTCCAAAGAGATTTCATAACAATAGGATACCATATTTACAAAAATAACTATGATATTAAGATGTTGAATGTTAAAGGGTATCTGTCAGGAGGATAATCCCACCTAAGCCGCCTATATGAGCATGCAGATCGTAGAAAGTTGAATAAATTATACCTTGATATATCCGATGTCTTATACCCGAGAAATTCACATTTTTCTTAATATTAGCTGTTAAGAGCTATGGGCCGAACATAGATCTCCCTAAGAATCTGCCCCCAAAGCTTATTTTATATTAATGTGAGACATGTAGTGACTGACAGGCTGCTCTCCTGATCTATATGTTTCACACTGGTAATGTCCCCTTGCATTCAAAATAAGTTCTGGAGGCAGGTTCTTGGGGAGATCTATGTTTGACCCATAGATCTTAACATCTCATTTAGATATTAAGGAAAATAGGATTTCTCTGGAATAAGACATAAGATCACAGATATTGTGGTATAATTTTATTCAGCTTCATATGACCTACATGCCCATATAGATGGCTTAGGTGTGAAGGTCCTTCAGACAGATTCACTTTAATAAGTAATATTCATAATTCGGGTGGCCACCAATCACAGTTTTTAATACTGTTAACAGTAACATCTTGATCTCTAACCTTATAAAGAGGGACCCTCTACTCATTAATGCATATGGGAAGAAAGAACTATCCAGTGTACATTTTGTCTAAGTAACATATTTGGACTGGGGGTATTTGTTGTCAAAAATCCTCAAAAGTTGAGGGGTTTTTTTTAGCAAAAAATTGCAATTTTGCTACTATTGACACGTTGGAAACGTGAGTGATAAAGGGAAGATTTTTAGCTATGCACATAAGCTTGAGTCAGGTTTATAAATATTGTGCCTTTATAAAAAGTCACAAAAAAGTGTGGGGGGGGGGTGTAAGAAGTGACAAAAAAAGCAACCCATTTGTCCCAAGTTTCTCAATCGTAACACTGTAATAACTTTAAAGTAAAAAAGGCAACTTAGCCTCCAGCAGTCCGTAAGATTATGTTTGGTGTCAAAAAATAGGTTGCCGATTGTTAAGGTGGTAACAATAATAATAATTTTCATTTCTACAGCGCCAACATATTCCGCAGCACTTTACATTACAGAGGGGACCTGTACAGACTATAATGACACAACAGAGCAACAAATAAACACCGGATACCAAGAGGAATGAGGTTCCTGCTCACAAGCTTACAATCTATGAGAAAATAGGGGAGACACGAAAGGTAAAAAGTTATTACCGTATTTTTCGGACTATAAGACGCACTTTTTTCCTCCAAAAAGGAAAGGAGGAGGGCAATAAATATTAATTTCTCTTTAGTAGCATCTTGGTATGATTGGGCCCCAACCCCGGTCCTGATACGCATGGCCCCATCCTTATGATTGGCCCCCACCTACATCCTGGTATGCATGGCCCCATCAGAAAACATAAAAAAAAATACACTTACCTTCCTGGCGCTCCCTCGCAGCATCTTGTTCCGGCGCCCAGAGAGGTGAATATTCATTTCTCTTACATAGCAGCACACGTGACTGCCTGGCAGCTGTATGAAGGCTCTGGCTCACGCTACCGAAGAGCTATGGATACTCACTGCTCTCTGCGCACACAGTCCTAGCGTGCACAGCAGTGAGTATTCCGGCAGCTGCCCTTTGGTTTGTAAGCAGCGCATGACGTCCCTGCCATGCGCTGCTTACAAGCATAAAGCAGCTGCTGGCATCTTAACAAGATGTTCAGAGGGAGCGCTGGGAAGGCAAGTGTAATGGTTTGTTTTTTTAATGCTTTCTGATGAGGTCATGCATATCAGGATGGGGTGGGGCCAATCATAAGGATTGAGTCATGCATACCAGGACCAGGATGGGGGCCAATTATACTAGAATTGGGATGGATGGGGCCATGCATTCCCTTTAATAGCATCTTTATATGATTGACCCTCAACCCCGGTCCTGATATGCATGGTACCATCCCTATGATTGGCCCCCACTCCCATCCTGGTATGCATGGCACCATCAGAAAACATCAAAAGATGGAGGCCATGCATACCGGGATAATGATGGGGGCCATGCATACTAGGAGAAGATGGGGGGGCCCTGCATACCAGGGTAGGGATGGGGCGCCATGCATATCAGGATATGGATGAGGTCATGCATACAAGGACGTTATGGTGACCCTGCATACAAGGATAGGGATGGGGCCATACATACTAGGACAAGATGGGGCCTTGCATACCAGGATATGGATGGGGCCACGCATACTAGGATAGGGATGAGGGGGCCATGTTTACCAGGATAGGGATGAGGGGCTATGCATACTAGGGTAGGGATGTGGGGGCATGACTATCAGGATGGGGATGAGGGGACCATATATACCAGGATAGGGGATATTAAGTGCAGAATTTACCACATTTTTTGCTTCAATTTTTTTCCATAATTTCCTCCTCTAAAACCTAGGTGTGTCTTATTGTCCGGTGCATCTAATAGTCCGAAAAATATGGAATATTATACGGTCCAGCCATCAATATAATACATAGGGTATTCACAGAATGTTGCATGAAACAGTCACCAGCCAGTATATGTACAGTACAGACACAGAAGGCTATCAAGGGCATGGAGGGTGTATGAACAGATGCTACGAGGGACCAGATTTGGAAGAACATTTTGGAAGGACAAAATGGGAATAGTTACATAAGTGAGATGAGGTGAGGCCAGTCAAAAGAAATGCGTTTTTATGGCAAGATTACAACTCTGGGAATAACAAATTAATTGAATAGTCCTGGTAGTGCATTTCAGAGAATTGGTGCAGCTTGCGAGAAGTCTTGGAGAGGTAAGATCGCATCATTGAGGATGTTAATCTTAAGTCATTAGTAGAACGGAGGGCATGAATAGGGTGGTAGACTGAGACAAGAGAGGAGATGTAGGGTTGTGCTTTGTGGGTGAGAGTGATGAGTTTATATTGGAATCTGTAGCAGAGCGGCAACCAGTGCAACGACTGGCACAGGGTGAGGCATCGGTGTAACAGTTGCACAGGAATATGTACCTGGCTGCTGTATTCAGAACCGACTGGAGAGGGGAGGGTTTAGTAAGAGGAAGACTGATTAGTAGAGAGTTGCAATAGTCCAGACGAAAATGAATAAGAGCAATAGTTAGAGTGTTGCAGAAGTTTTTAACAGATGCTTTATGGAAAGTTTACAATCGGGCTCATCCAACCATAACTCTTATCAGGTCCCAAAATTTAAAAGAGTTCTTACCATCTAAAAAGTGATGTTATATCAATTGGATTGTTGGAGGTTGGAGCTTTAAAATCTCCACCAATGAAGGAATAGAGGGGACATAGCTCTCAACCATTCCTTAGGATCACGGAGGTGCCAGAGAGCAATATTAGGCTACGTTCACAATTGCGTTGTGCGCCGCAGCGTCGGCGCCGCAACGCACAACGCAAACAAAAACGCGGCAAAACGCACGCTAAAACGCTGCGTTTTGCGCCGCATGCGTCCTTTTTGGCCGAAAGTTGGACGCAAAAAAAATGCAACTTGAAGCGTTTCTTGCGTCCAACGCTTGCGGCCATGCGGCGCAAAACGCAGCACAACGCATGTCCATGCGCCCCCATGCTAAATATAGGGGCGCATGACGCATGCGGCGACGCTGCGGCGCCCGACGCTGACCGCAAATGTGAACGTAGCCTTAGGGATACACTTGATCGAGAGCATACAGAGTTAAGAGAATATATCACGTATTATACAATCATTCAGTATCCTACATTTGTTACTCTTACTTTTCATTGTCACCTATTTCAATAACAGAAGATATCTTTTGAGTGTCCAACTATATGTTGTTATTTTTGTCAGTTCAGCACTTTACTCAAAACTGATCTGCTCTAGTAAAGGATCCCATGGATATAAGTATCATGTTCTTTACAGGCTGCCACAATGCTGCACCGCTCAGAGCGGCTGGTGTCATCAATGACCCTAATCACTACTTCACACTAAGGTCAAGGGGCTTAAACACAACCTCCCAAAAGTCATGTTAAGTATCTGTGTGAGTTAATTTCCCACCATGTCTCACATTTGCCTGTCATAATTGATTTAAATATAGTGTTACCTCTTAGCCTTCACATTCTGTCCATTCCGCTAGTAAACAGGTTGTGATTAATGGAAGCCTACAGAGCAAGGACCAATGTCGCATGAAACCTGGCAAGAGTCAAACCTTCTGTAATACCAGATGCTACCAAATTATGGCTCACTCCACATATTCCCACCCAAGTGGTGAGAATCTACTTTTATGGCTGTAGAATTATTTTTATTTTTACTTTGAAGTTAAGTTTTTAAACTCAAGCTTTATTATCAGCCAAAGTGTAGTTTGTAAAAAGTGTTGGTTGTCTATTTCTTATATGAAATTAATTAATCGGAGGTAGATAAAAAAAGCCGGATTACTCACCGGTAATGCCTTTTTAATGAGCCACGACAGCACCCACTTTGAGAGAGGGACCCGCCCATAGGAACAGGAAACCTACAGAGATAAAAGGGCGGCCCCCCTCTCCTCCTCAGTTGTTTTTCAGAGTACAAGAGGAACCGCCATTGTTAAATTAGTATACATTCTTAATTATTAGTACATTTTATTATATCTATAATCACCCATGAGAATATTTTGTATTAATAACTATACATATCTACAAGGGTGGGAAGTGACAGGGTGCTGTCGTGGCTCATTAAAAGGGCATTACCGGTGAGTAATCCGGCTTTTTACCCTTCGCCACGACAGCACCCACTTTGAGAGACTTTCAGAGACCCTTCACCTGGGTGGGATTACCGTACTAAGGACGGCTCTCCCGAATGCCAAGTCAGAAGCGGAAGACAGATCAAGTCTATAGTGTCTATAGAAAGTTGAAGGCGACGACCAGGTTGCGGCCTTACATATGAGCTCGATGGGAATGTCTTTATTCTCCGCCCACGAGGATGATACGGCTCGAGCTGAATGCGCCTTTACTCCCTCTGGAGGACTTTCGCCTTTTGACAAGTATGCAAGATGGATAGCCTCTCTGATCCACCGGGACAAGGTAGCTTTCGTGACTCCATGGCCTTTTCGATGACCCTGAAAAGACACAAACAGAGCCCTACTCTGTCTGCAAGAGCGGGTTCTGTCTATGTAGCCCAGGACTGCTCTTTTAACATCAAGCATATGTAGTTTTTCCTCCTCTGAATTTGCTGGATTATCATAAAAGGAAGGTAGAAAAATCTCTTGGGCTCTATGGTATTTTGTAGCTACCTTAGGGAGGTATGAAGGATCAGGTTTGAGAACTATCCTATCCTGATATGTTATTAGGAATGGAGGGTCTATAGAGAGGGCCTGGATGTCACCCACTCTTCTGGCAGAAGTTAAGGCTATCAGTAAAGCTACCTTGTATGTGATGTTTTTAAGAGGGATAGAATATAAAGGTTCAAAGGGAGGACCAGATAAGGAGTCTAGGACTAGATTCAGGTCCCAGGGTGGCAGGCGTGGAACATGAACCGGTGTACACCTCTCGCATGCCCTAATAAATCTAGTTACCCATCTATTACTAGCAATGTTAGCACTATAGAGGGCTCCCAGGGCAGACACTTGAACTCTCAGAGTATTAACTGATAACCCCATCTCACGACCTTTCTGTAAAAATTCAAGGATGGCTTTAATAGGAACCTTAGAGAAGGGTTTTGTATAGAAGTTGAGGAATTTTCTCCATACTCTGCTATAGATTAGAGTTGTAGATTTTTTTCTGCTCAACAGTAATGTATTGATTAGTTCTTGAGAAAACCCTCTTAAAGTTAGTATCTGCCTCTCAAGTTCCACGCCGTGAGGTGGAGGCCCTTTACTTGTGGATGGTAGAATGGACCCTGAAAGAGTAGGTCTGTAGTCACTGGCAGAATCCACGGATCGCAAACTGACATCGCTCGAAGACAGGAGAACCAAGGCCTCTTTGGCCAAAATGGAGCTATCAGAATCACCTTTGATTTTTCTTCTCTTATTTTCTTGATCACCAAAGGAATTAGCATCATTGGTGGGAAGGCGTAGGCTAGATCGTAATTCCATGGATACTGGAGCGAGTCTACTAGATCTGGACGATCTGCCACATTCAGGGATGCAAACATTGGTACTTGCCTGTTGCTCCTGGTCGCAAATAAATCTATCTGCGGAAGACCCCAAATGTCCACTATGTTTTTGAATATGCGAGGATTGAGGGTCCATTCTCCCTGGCGGAGCGTGTGGCGACTTAGATAGTCGGCCCTTGAGTTCTCTATACCTCTGATGTGGACAGCCGTGAGAGATAGAAAATTGGGTTCTGCTAGATCGAAGATGTCTGCCGCTGAACACATGAGACTTTCCGATCGCGTTCCGCCTTGCCGATTTAAATACGCGACGACAGTTGTGTTGTCCGACCGGATCTTGACATGAGAACCTCGAAGCTGAGGAAGGAAAGAATTTAAAGCATAATATACTGCATTTAACTCCTTCCAATTGGAAGACTGCTGAGTCTCTAAAGGAGTCCAGCAACCCTGGGCTATATTTTGACCCAGATGGGCTCCCCACCCCTCTGGGCTTGCGTCAGTAGTAAGTATTTTAGGGGACCTAAATGCCCATGAGACTCCTCTGGACAAATGGACTTTATTTAACCACCAACGAAGTGAATGAAGTACGTCTTCAGATAAGGTGATTTTTGAATTTAGATGATCCTGGAAATGAGACTGAGCATGAAGCACCTGGTGTTGTAGGGTTCTGGTATGGTATTGGGCCCATTGAACCGCAGGAATGCAGGAGGAGAGAGAGCCCAAGAGAGACATGGCCTCTCTGAGGGACATACGAGGATTTGATCTTGCCGTAGCGACCTTTGAAACTATGATTAACTTTTTGGATTCTGGTAAAAGACATTTTTGACTTACAGAGTCCAAGACTAGTCCTAGGAAGGACTGACGAGTTTCTGGAAGAAGTCTGGATTTTTTGAAGTTTATAATCCAACCTAAGGCCTGCAATGATGAAACGGTATTAGACAAGCGTTTTTCACATTGAGATGCTGAATTACCAATTATTAAGAAATCATCTAAATAGGGTACAATTAATGTGTCTTGATGACGTAGATAGGCCATCACCTCTAGCATAAGTTTCGTGAAGATCCGAGGAGCCATAGATAGGCCGAATGGCATGGCCGTAAATTGGAAGTGACGGATCCGGCCTTGTAGAACTACTGCAACTCTGAGATATTGTTGGTGTTCTATATGAATTGGAAGATGATAGTACGCATCCTTCAAATCCAGACCTGCCATAAAGCACCTAGGGAACAAGAGTTTTATAGTAGATCTTATAGATTCCATCTTAAAGGTGTGTTCAACCAAAAAGGCATTTAGTCTTTTTAGATTAATTATAGTACGAAAAGTACCATCAGGTTTTGGAACCAAAAATAAAGAGGAATAAAACCCCCTCTCTTCCTGGTTTATTGGTACTTTGATGAGAACATTCTTTGCCAAAAGGCTCAGAATTTCTAACTGAAGCGCTTCCTGTTGTTCCGGCGCTTTTAGAGATGTTACTACAAAGTTGTCTTGTGGTAATTTAAAGAAATCTAATCTTAATCCAGATTTTATTAGCTGAAGGATCCATTGATTTGAGGTTATATTTTCCCATTGATGATAAAAGAATTTCAGTCTGCCACCTACTGGGTATTCATTACTGATGGTATCTCCCCCGCTTAGATGTTTCGGGATTACTATATAAGGCACCTTTCGGTCTGGTTTCTTTTGTTTCCCACCGATCTTTTTGGGCCTCATACGGCCTCCTCCTGTTAAATGGCCGTCTTCTAAACGCTCTCCTATAAGAAGGAAGAAACTGTTTAGGAAAGCCCTTCCTTCTTTCTCCTGCCTTGTTAAGTAGGTCATCCAGAACCTTCCCAAACAAGAACTCACCCTGGCATGGGATTGAACATAATCTGGTTTTTGATTGTGCGTCTCCCTTCCATCCTTTGAGCCAAAGGGCACGACGAGCTGCATTAACCAGACCTGCTGACCTGGCTGCTAAACGGAGGGAGTCCGCTGAAGCGTCAGCTAGAAATGCTGCGGCACTTTTAATCAGAGGCAAGGATTGAAGAATCTTATCCCTTGTGATCTTGCCTTTCACCTGTTGTTCAAGCTGGTCAACCCAGACTAATAGGGACCTGGCTGTACACGTGCCTGATATGGCCGGTTTAAAAGCTCCAGTGTTTGTCTCCCAGGACCTTTTTAGAAGAGCTTCTGTTTTGCGGTCTAAGGGATCTAATAGAATTCCTGCATCTTCCACAGGTAGAGATGCCGGTTTCGAGGTTGACGCCACCGCTGCATCCACCTTCGGGACTTTAGACCACACTGCCAATTCCTCATCACTGAAGGGGTAGCGTCTTTTAGAAGAGGATGGGAGAAACCCCTTCCCCTGTTTGTCCCATTCCTTCTTTACAAGGTCTTTAACGGCAGACACTACAGGAAAAGCTCGCCTCTTTTTATGACCCAGGCCTGCAAACATAATGTCCTGTGCAGATTTAACTCCCTTAGTGTCTGGACACCCCATAGTGTTCCTTACAGATTTTATAAGGTTGTCAATGCTCTCAACTGGAAAACACGCTCCACCTTCATCCTCAGAGGAACTAAGAGATGATCCTGAGGTGTTGGAGGATCGAATTAGGCCCTCTTCAGACTCTGAGCTAGAGATTGGAGATAGGTGCTTAGTGCCCTGCTTTTTCAAGGATTCTGACCCCAGGGACTGTATTTCTTGCCGTATTAAGGCTCTAATGTCTGTGGCTGTAACA
Source organism: Ranitomeya variabilis (assembly GCF_051348905.1). NCBI lineage: Eukaryota > Metazoa > Chordata > Amphibia > Anura > Dendrobatidae > Ranitomeya > Ranitomeya variabilis. The sequence goes on from NC_135233.1 coordinate 1,057,098,957, forward strand.
GCTGCCTCATCCTGTAAGGTCTGGCTGATACAGGATTGACACAGCCTTTTAGAATATGCGTCAGGTAAGGGCTGCCTGCATAGAGCACATTCTTTATGCTTGGATTTACTAGTCCTTTTAGCCTAGGGGAAAATCAGAGAAGGAAGGGATCAGCTTATAGGAAGAGGATTATAACACTCACCCAGTGAAGCTATTATATTCATCATTATACCGGATTAGGAGATGGAGACACTGTGTGGGGTCTGAGTACTGCATCCGTACTTCTTGATTTACTTCTGTGAGTGTCAGATCCATCCATGGAATGAACACTCCGTTTAGCTGCTGACTTTAAGCTTTTAGCGCTACTTTTGTCAGCGCTATCACGTTCCACAGCAAGTGGAAGCTCAGTATCTGCCGGGGACGACATATTGAGCAACTAGCCCTGTGCCCCGGCGTTTTTGAATCGCGCGGTCCCAGGCAGCGTGCCGCGCCCCCCGCAAACCGGAAGTGCACCAACACTTCCGGTTCAATGAAGCAGCGCAGACTTACCCGCGCACCAGAGCCGGTGCTGCTGCTTTCTGGAATCGGCGCCCCGTACACACAGGCTCCCTCCATAGGCCGGGCCTTCCATGCCCGGAACCTGCCGGATAGTGCCCAGACGAGGGGGGAGGCTGCATGCAGTGGCTCCCCCGCCGCTGCTTCCGATGCCGCAGCCCCTGCTGTCACCGAGAGAACCACGCAGGCGGATGTACCGGCTCAGGTAGGAAAAAGTGGAGGCGCTCCAACCACCTCCGTCTGTAGGTAATCCAGAGAGTTCCGATAGGAACAGGAAACCAACTGAGGAGGAGAGGGGGGCCGCCCTTTTATCTCTGTAGGTTTCCTGTTCCTATGGGCGGGTCCCTCTCTCAAAGTGGGTGCTGTCGTGGCGAAGGGTAAAAATGAGTACAACGTGTTTTTGTTTCTTATGTTCTACACCATGGGCAAAATTGATCCAAAGAGTGGAGCTTAAAGGGGTGTCCACAAATATGACATTCATGGTAAATCCACATGACATACCAATAAATGTCTAACAGACCTAACTACAGAACGAGGCTCCTTCAATCCTTCTTCCACTTGTTTGAATGTAAAGGTTCAAACATTTAAATTACACTCACTGAATGAGATTAGTTTTCAGGGTTTGTCTGCTACTAGGACAACCCCTTCTCTTTCTCCAAGCTCGGCCCGATAAAATATAAAAAGCCTATGCTCACCTTCCGTGCTGGCACTGTTCCTGTGGTGTCGGCACTCGCAGTTCCGGGACTCTCGTGTGGCGGTGACAAGTGGTGCCCGGCGCCCAATCAGCGCTGGCGTCACTGTCTCCGCCTTCTGCTGTATTGAACATGAAGAGGAAGTCAGGGATCAGCTGCAGCCCGGACTTCCTCTTCATGTTCAATTTGTCCAAAGGTGGGGAAAGTGACGCCAGCGCTGATTGGGCGCCGGGGTCATGGGTCACCACCACACGAGCCCTGGGGAGAGCAAGTGCAGACACCGTGGAAAGGCGTCGACACGGGAGGTGAGTATTGGCTTTTTTAATTTTATCGGGGCCAAGTGTGGGGAATGAAAGGGGTTGTCCCTTTAAAGAGGACCTTTCATGATATTTTTCATGTTGAACTGGACATATGATGTAATAGGCACTGCAGAGAAGAATAAAACGTTTATTTTTTTTTTCATTGGCCTTTCTGTTTCTGAGATATCGTCAAAGTATTAGGCACCTAAACAGTTCCATTTTTTAAAAGTCCAACTGGGCATTATATGAAAGTATAACCCTGAAAAAATACTCCACAGTGCAGGCCACAAGGTGTCACCCTTCTGTAAAACTTGCAGCTGTTACATCTCTGTCTTTGGGCGCTAGTTCTGCTTCTGCCTATATTGGTGGGTAGTGGCTCTGTTATGGGTGTCGTGGGGTGACAATGCGACAGCTCTGTTTCATGTTCTAGGACTTGTATTGCCATCCAGACATGGAACTTAGGGGTTAATTATCTCCCTTCTGTGAGTTTTGTCAGGATCACATTACATTAATCCCTAGTTCCCTCCATCTAATCACTATTTATAGGTTATACCTGACTATGGTTCTTCTCTACACCTCTGTTGCCCTGATCCTGTTTGTTATTTAATTGCTGACCTTGGTCTGTCTGACCTTGCCTTTACCTTTCCTTGCTGACCTTGGACTGTCTGACCTTGCCTTTACCTTTCCTTGCTGACCTTGGACTGTCTGACCTTGCCTTTACCTTTCCTTGCTGACCTTGGACTGTCTGACTTTGACTTTACCTTTCCTTGCTGACCTTGCCTTTACCTTTCCTTGCTGACCTTGGACTGTCTGACCTTGACTTTACCTTTCCTTGCTGACCTTGGACTGTCTGACCATGCCTTTGCCTTCCGATTCTGACTTCGCTTTTCTAAGTCTCTGGTTTGGACATGGCTTAAACAACTCTGCTTTGCAAGAGGAAATGTCACAATTTCTTTTCATCTTTTGGTCTAAGGATATTAGATAGAGGTTTGGTAATGACTACCCAGTAACTAATCAAACCAACATTTTAATGTCTGAAAAACAATGTACTACCTCCAGTCTTGAGAACTGGGTTGTAATGGATGAGACATATTCTGTACGACAACTACAACCTATGCAACGGGTTGAGTAGGACAGATGTTTGCTTCTCCCCCCCCCCCCCATGTTATACAGAAAGGTTCTAAAGTCTAGTAGTAACTTCTTGGTTCTTGTTAAGAGCTAAAATTTTAATTTTTGTTGTGGTATTCCGGGTACATATCATGACAGTAATACCTTTTTTTCTTTTTTACAAAGTTTGTATAAATCAGGCTTAAGGATTACCTTTGAACACATGACATAAATTGGTTATGACTGATGTAATCCAGAGACTATTGGTAGTTGCTAAGGACCGGTGTAAATTATTTAGAACACTACATATCTTCCAAATTTGTGGTTTGGGTGGTAATTGGTACTAGTCATCGAATCTGAATGGGAATGTGTTTCCTCAGAGAGGAATACCATGTGAACCATTCAGGCTTAAGGGCGATTTGTTTTTTAAAACAATATAAGATCATGACGTCTTGTCCCAGCCACAATAACTAATATAAGAAAAAATCTAATTGTATTCTCTCCGACCCACAAAAATGACTCCTGACTTCACTTATGTATCCTTTTCTCGGAAAGAACAGTGGTTCATATAAGGATCTTTATGGAAAAAAATGTACAGATGAAACCAAGCTAACTGCCTTGTGGTGAAATAAATCAGCTTACATCTGTTCAAGTAGCAATATATATAAGCACCAGACAGTAAGTATGATCAGGAAATGCAAGATATTTCCTGCAATCAGTAGAGGCAGCGATTTTCTGGATTAAAGCAACACAGCTGAAAATACAGCCTATAAATCCAGTGGAAATCAGGTACAATATTCAACTATATCATAAGAACTCCAATAAGTTGTGGCGTGATAACGTCTTTGCATGGGCCGATCATTTGCCCCCTATTATGATGGTCACTATGGGCCAGTAAAGCCTTAGGATAAGTTTACAGCCAAGTGGTAACATTGGCAATGTAGTTCCTAATTCTTGACCAGTTCTGGCTAGGGTAATAGCCACTGTGTCAAACATTTTTGATTACGCCATTCTTACCGGAAGCGTTCTTTTGTGGAACCCCTTACCAATAAACAGAGCCAGGCTAGACAGTTCTCGGAAGTGCTGCCACGCAGTGAACGGAGTCATGCTATATCAAACATCTTGGATTACTAACCACATCGTCTGTGGATGGAGGCTTGAGAAAATCCTTCTATCTCTCCATGTTATCGAAAACACAAACTCAATCAAGGCTCTTTGGGGAAACATATCATCACTTTCTGGACTCCTTGTTCTTTTTTATGTTAAAGCAGTGCTTTTCCCTTGGGCCCCGCGATAAAAGGGGCAAACCCGAAGTTACACTACTTTTAAACGTATTGGCGTGTGCAGTCAAGCCCTGCGGTAGAACAGGGAGACACGATCTCCCTGCACTACCGCTGTCAGGTATGTAAACCGCAGGTCGCTTTAGGCCTGCAGTCTACAGAACGTCCAGGGCGCCGCCGCAAGCAGGCTCAGAAACAGGTTACAGCAAGAAGGACAGGATCAAGTTCAAACAAAACGAACAGGATCAGGTTCAGGGAACACAGGTACAGAGATTAGGTAAACACTTAAAATTAAAGTTGAAGGCACCTCCTAATTGGGGAGGGTGCCTTAAATATCAGGCGTCTCCTGGCTATTGGCTGGGTAAATGTTTTCAGAAGCGCACGCTGCCCTTTTAAGGCATAGGTTGCACACTCTAAGAAGACCTGTGATGCCACGGGAGTGCGAGGGGGTAAGTGAACACGCTGGGAGGAGGAAAGTGTCTTGTGCAGGGGCATTGCGCTGTTCTAACACACACAATGATACACAGTGCAAAGAGTGAGTCAACTTCTCCCTTTTTTATCTGTTTTCAGGTGATTTTCATATTGCACAGACCTGTTACTTGCCATAGGCGAGTTTGAATGAGAATCACATACTTGAAACAAAGTTGTTTACCCACAATTTTGGAAAGTTGCCAACAATTTCGTCCGACCCATTTTTGGAATTGGTGTGAAATGATGTCCAATTTCCTTTTTTTCTCTGTTTCTTTATGCTGTTCCAAGACACACAAAGGAAATAAACATGTGTATAGCAAAATGTGTAATTGCAATAATTTTCTGGGAGAAATACTTCATTTTCTGGAACAATTTCAAAGGTGCCAACACTTTCGGCCTGTATGTCACGATATGGCGTTAATATCAGTGTTGGTCTTTGTATAGAGATTTTCAGTTACAGCATGGTCATCTGCTGAGGTTCTCCTATACCTATGATTAGGCTGTGCCACCATAGGGTTACCTGTTAAGGGCTCACTCAGATGTTTCGTCCCCCCTGAGCTGAAACCCTAACTACCCCTCTGCGCTGAAGACAGTTTTTCATGACATTGCCTGTATGTTTGGGTTGTTGTCCTGCTGAAGAATACATTTGGAGCCAAAGAGATGCCTTCCCGATGGTACTGCATGATGGATAAGTATCTACCTGTATTTCTCAGCATTGAAGACACAAAAATATGCTGCATTTAGGACTATAGATGCAGTTATCGGCCAACAAAACTTAGTGCAGCAGATGAAATACATCATGGTAAATTCCCTTTGAAATCAGAAGATGTCCAGCAGTTCCATCAGCTCAGAACTGGCAGCAACCAATGGGACCACAGAAGTGGTTTTCATGGTAAATTTGCAGCCAAAAAACATACTATCAACATAGAAACAAGGCAGAAACATGGGAAAAGGGGTACGGAAAAATGTCAGCAGGTGCTCTGGACTTATTAAACTGTGAAATATTTGGCTGTAACAGAAGTCAGTTTGTTCGCTGAAGGGTTGGACAGCGCCGCAATAGGCTACGTTCACATTAGCGTTGTGCGACGCAGCGTCGGGCGCCACTGCGTCGCCGCATGCGTCATGCACCCCTATATTTAACATGGGGGCGCATGGACATGCGTTGCATTTGCGTTTTGTGACGCATGCGTTGCTGCGGCGCACGCGTCAGAGCGCACAGGACGCAGCAAGTTGCATTTTTTGTGCGTCCAAAATCAAGCAAAAAAAGGACGCATGCGTCACAAAACGCTGCGTTGTGCATGCGTTCACATTTGCGTTGTGCGTTGCGTCGCCGACGCTGCGGCGCACAACGCAAATGTGAACGTAGCCTAATGAGGGTCTGCAGGCAACAGTGAAGCACGGTGGAGGGTCCTTGCAAGTCTGAGGCTGCATGTCAGCAAATGGTGTGGGGAATTTGGTCAGGATTAATGTTGATCTCAGTGCTGAAAAATACAATCAGATAATTACCCATCATGTAATACCACCAAGGAGAAGTCTGATTGGCTCCAAATTGATTCAGCAGCAGGAAAACGAACCCAAACATACTGCCGATGTTATTAAGAACCATCCTAGGCGTAAAGAAGAACAAGGAGTTGTGAAATTGATGATACGGCCCCCACAGAGCCCTAATCTCAACATCAAGTCTGTATAGAGACAGAAGGATTTGTACAAGTGACATCCACAGAAGATCTGGGGTCAGTCCTCCAAGATGTTTGGAACCACCTCCCTGTCGAGTTCCTTATCAAGTATCGATTTGATTTATTTTCTCTGTTGTTCATTTGCTTTGCATTTTGTTAATTGATGAAAATAATCTACTTTATTAATACTTCTATTTTTGAAACCATCCTTACTTTGCAACATTTTTTTCCCACCTGCCTAATACTTTTGCACGGTATAAATGTATGTCCATTCTATTACAGTGAAAAAGGTCTATAGTCAGTGAGCATGCATGGGTAAGGTAACCTTTATTGGCAGGGCTGGCATCGTAGCAGTGTACTGGACAGGAGAGGAGGCTGTGTGATAGTGTGAAGATGAAGTTGGGGGCTGAGTGGGAAGGGTTTACGTGGCGTTACAAGGTGTGTGCTCGCTGCTGACTTGCAGCCCAACGCAAGGGCTGATGGTAAGTATACTCAGAAAGGAAGCCGAGATCCCGAAACGGAAGTGATGGCTGAGAAGAACAGAGCTGGTGCCAGGAAGTGAAGCAGAAAAGGTACATGGGGATCTGTAGTGTCAATTTCATTAGTCATTTATGACAAAATCAGTAAACGAGTTGAGTAATGGATAATCTCTTTAAGAATAGGTCAGCAAAATTATATGCAACAAGTACACTCCACCAAAGGATTTCAAATCTTCAGCTACTAGCTATGGTCCCAGGTCCTCTTCTTGGTTTTTATGGGTCACAGGCCAGTGTTTTCTGTGAAGGAACTGGCTCACCCTCTGCTATCACAGGCAATGTGTAGATACTGTAGAAAAGGGGGCTGGCTGAGACATTGAAATGAGCGGTCAGCCGATCCCATTCATACAGTACATTGCCATCATGAGTCAGAAACAAAAATAAAGAGCACCCGCTGGGATCTGGATCCAGACTTTGTAGCTACAGATCGGGGCACCCTTTAACGGACATGCATCTTAAAAAAAAAAAAAGGTTTTAGGGTTTATCCAGGGTGTTTATTTTTAATAAATATAAACCGTCACAGCGTGGTCCAAATATATATACAGAAAGAAAAGATATATAACACAGTATATACTCACAAGCCAGCTCCTCTTCTCTGCTAGGGGAACATTATGTGACTGCTGATGCAAATCAGTGACCACATCGGTGAACAACGCATCATAGCTGTAGCCAGCGGCAGAGGTCGCCATCGCCACCAGAGCCTGGCGGGTGAGGGGCACAGCTGACGTCGGCATGCAAGTGACTGGGGGCGCACAGCAATGACATCATGCACTTACATCGCGTGCACGCTGAAGTCAGCTGCCGGTTTCAGAAGAGGACGCCATGCTGCGGGGGAGCAGAGGGAAGGCGAGTATAATGATTTTTTTTTTTCTATAAATTAAAGAACGGGGGACCGATATACCAGGATGGGGGATACATACAGTGGATACAGAAAGTATTCAGACTCCTTTACATTGTTCACTCTTTGTTTCATTGCAGCCATTTGGAAAATTCAACATACGGTAGTTATTTTTTTTCTCATTAATCTACACTCTGCACCCCATCTTGACTGAAAAAAACAGAAATGTAGAAATTTTTGCAAATATATTAAAAAAGAAAAACTGAAATATGACATGGTGATAAGTCTTCAGACCCTTTGCTCAGTATTGAGCAGAAGCACACTTTTGAGCTAGCACAGCCATGCGTTGCCATGTTTAACGCATTGAGCTATACGTACTAATTATACTAATTATTTATATAACCTCCATGATATTGGATTGTTCTCTTCTACTCAGAGCAGCCAATTTATCCTGACCCCTTCTAGTCTTCTGACTGGGTTAGAAAACAAGTACACATCCTTCTTGTAATTTCATGGTTTTTGTCTCAGAATATTGTAGGCGGCTGACCAGGAGGATACTGGACGGAGTGTATATTTCTCCCAGAAAGTTAAGCTGGGCGAGATAGTAAAAGCTGGATAGTACTGGTTGGTGCAGTGGCTGGGTTTATTGGAGTGATGAGGAGGATTTAGTAGAGGTGCACATCACTCCCACTCCCTCTCACAGCCCCCTGAGGAAGCCTACAAGAAACGCGCGTTGGGGCTGACAGCACTTGGTCCTAAGTGGAGACTATTGATAAGAGCATAGCTTAGCATAATTTAAAGCGGTATACAACTTATTATTCAGCTAGTGATATACGCCGCTCCAATGTTGATCCCTCACACATGTCTCTCAACAATAATTACTATTTCTGCACTACCTTACTTATCGGGATATGAGACAGTTAGTGGTGATATCTCCATGGAGACACATACACTCATGGGAGCATCAACTTCATAGGCCCTGGCACTTTATGAGATTTGCTGCTATTTTTCGGTCTTCCCATCCATTACATTAATTGTGGACCCTTTAATTTACACATAAGTACTCAACCATCCACTTCGTCCTCAGTGTGATTTTTGCTACTTTTTTGTGTTAAAAATGTTTTTTGAATAAACTTTGATATTTTTTATCTGGGACAATTTTTGCTCTATTTTCTTCGTTGTGTATTCCCGCTCCAGTACACGTAGTACTGGAGGATTATCCAGCTCAGCTGAGAGAGGTCGTCTCATTAGACACAGAAACGGTTGAAGGAAAAGCTTCAAAGATGTGTTACAATATATATTCGTGTAGCCCAACATCTAACTACACTAATCTATTAATGTTCTACACCGCTGACTGTCGTTCTTGCAGAAGACACCAGTTCGGACACCATAGTACTAAAACAGCTATAAAAACAAAAACATTCAAGGACACAAAGTTGTGACAATTGTTTTTTTTTCAGTTCTTTAAAGGGAATCTGTCAATGGGTTTTTGTTATTTAATCTGAGAGCAGAACGATATAGAGACAGGTAACCGGATTCCAGCACTGTGCTACTTACTGTGCTGCTTGTTGAAGTTTCAATAAAATAACTTTTATCAGCAGGAGATTATCACTAGAGGACTAGTTGTCTTGTGCCATGTAGTCCTGCTCTGTGTAACCCATCCTCACCACTGATTGGCAGTTTTCTGCCAATGCACAAAGGAACCTTCCAATCAGTGGTGTGGGCGGGGTTATACTGAGCTCAGCATTCACATAATGGCGGCTAGAACTACAGCAAAAAAGTATATATTTTACCAAAACTACAGCAAGCAGCCTGGTAAGTGATACATCGCTGAAATCAGGGTCTCTGTCTCTACATCATGCTGCAGTTTAATTACATAGCCAGTAGCCAAGAGGGAATGATAGGGGCTAAAACAAACGATCAGAACGTGATTTAAATAGGGTAATTATGTTCTTGTTTAGAATACCGGTCATCTGGGCAGAGAGGGCTGATAACTTTTGGGTTAAATCTCGCGATGAAAGTGATAGCTAATTAGTCACTGATGATTGACTAACAGTACTTACACATATAAAGAGGCTACTGATGCGAATGATCACCATGGGCAGAGGATAATTAGAATACATGTATTGTTTTCGGCAATGTAGAGGTTGAGTCCCCCATGACTGATGCATCATGCATTCCACAGGGTACGAGGCTAAGCGCTAATATTTTTGGCTTTACATGTGTTGTGTTTTTGACCCACGGACAAGGATTTTATGTAATGTAGAAGGTGTTAGAGACGTGATGACTTTTCAGGTTCGCAGAGATGGTTCTTCAATGCCCTATTGTTTTCGACAACAGAATCACATCATCATTATTCTTCCTACATATTGTACGACAGTATCTTATTGTGGACTAATCCACAGATGAAGAATGTAGGTTAACCTCAAACTCCACAAGATCGATAGACGTCTGCTCTCTGTGACATACAGATGTAATGTATCTGCCTCCCTGAGGTTGGTGTTCTTCTTAATATTCTAATACTTCTAGGTCTAAACCTTGACATAAAGTCTACTTAAAACCCCTAGGGTTGCAAAAAAAAAACACAGACTGTGAAATAGGCAGACAATCAGGAGTTAAAGGGAATCTGTCACCAGGTTTTTGCTACTTAATCTGAGAGCAGCATCATGTAGAGACAGAGACTCTAATTCCAGCGATGTATCACTTACTGGGCTGCTTGGTGTAGCTTTTATAAAATCATTGCTTTATTAGCTGGAGATTATCACTAGAGGACTACTTGGCCATCTGCCAGGTAGTCCTACCACGCCCCCACTACTGATTGGCAGTTATCTACCTGTACACAGAAAGCAGCCAATCAGTGCTGTAGGCGGGGTTATACAGAGCTCAGCATTCAGAGAGCTGGTAGATCTGCAGTAGATAAAGCAGTTTTTAATCAGAACTGCTTCACCCAGTAATGTAAGTGACACGTGTCTTGAATCAGGGTCTCTACCACTACCTCATGCTGCTCTCAGATGGGGTAGAAAGAAAACAGGTGACAGATTCCCTTTAAGTTTTTTCAACACAGTGGTCAGGGCAAGTGACAAGACAATAATCAGGGTGTCAGGATACAAGAAGGGTCACTATTGGATTGCAATCCTTAGAAAAATTAAAAAAAAACGAGAGAGATGAGGTAGGATCCCATAAATAGCTTGCCATTGATAAAGAATGAGGTGGTTAAAAAAGTTGCGCTGCTAAAGGTCCGAAGTACAATCACAAAGATGAAATATGAATGCAGTTTATCTCGTCAACGCGTTTCATAGGTTTTCAAACTTCTTCATGAGGACAAAACCACAATGATTGTCCTGATGAAGAGGGTTGAAAATCTTGAGACACGATGAAATAAACCGCATTCATATTCCATCTGACCGTACTTTGGACTTCTGGCAGCGCGGATTCTCAACCACCACAGTCCTCATCGACTGCGTTATATCTCATTGGTGGTCCTGCAGTCGCCTGTACCTGCTTTCTCTGGGATTTGTGATTGTCACAACCCTACCAGTCTACTAAGACCCTGTTTTGAATCAGCAGAACCGTGTCTAGGGAAGATGAATTTGAGTATGGGGTAGACCTTTCAGAGACTACGTGATCATGAATCAGCAGAACCATGTCTGGGGAAGATGAATTTGAGTGTGGGGTAGACCTTTCAGAAACTACGTGATCAGTATCTACATGTAACTCCAGAAGGGAAGGCAAAGAACGATGTGGCAGAAGATGCCTTCATACCACTGGTCACATCTCGGAGCTGAACCTGCCCCATCGGGCAGTGGGCCTCATTGTGCATTACAGGTGACATTCTACTGCAGTAGGTATACGGCCCAGGTTGGAGTGATCTCACGTCCAGGGCTGTGGAGTCAGAGTCGGAGCCCATTTTTGGCGATCGTCTGATTGTTTGTGTTATACATAGCAGTGCATTAGCACTGGCCTCCAGGCATGGGCCGGCGTTCACAGAAGGATCGTAATGACAGGCACAGGGATCATCAGCAGACCCTTGGCAGTCATGAGAACCCATCGGTGACCCCCGATTACATGACAGGTGTGCCGATGGATGGGATGAATGACGCGCTTATGGCTGCAGCGGGTTAAATCCCAGTATTAGTGATTGACAATGATTGACAGCGGGATTTAACTGTGTAACAGCCGCAGGCGGAGCACGGCTGCACTCGCAACTGATAAAGGCACATAATGACTGATTAAGGTACGGGCTCCTCCTTTGAAGTAAATGTAGGTTATGTGCCAAAATAGGCAGATTCCTAAGGGACTAAACTGATGTCAATTCAGGGACACTTTAGCTCTTAATAAACAAAAATATATTAAAAAAAAAGAAAAACAAATATTAAAAAAATAAATCTGCACACACTTGTAAAATGTTTAAATAAAAAATGCATTCAAGGATGAGATTCCCTTTAAAAAAAAGTGATGAACTTCAAGAAATATGAAAGCATATCTAAGAATTGAAAAATAAAATAAACGGCAAAAATAAAAATCTGATTTTTTTTTTTTGCTTCTTTTCTCCAATGACAGCTGTTAAGAGAAAGTAAGAAAAAACGAGTCGAAGAACTGTTCAACCGTAGTTACGTGACTCTCGAAGAATCATATGTCTCGCAAGTGAGATGCAATGACAGCCAGTCAGCACTGTTCTCCACCATACACAGAAACCCCCGGATCAGCTACTAAAGAACACAGATCTTGTTCAGGACGTTATAGGGGGACACATATTCCAGCAAAAATAAGAGCGACGTGAACACACGTTTCTGATTATTACACTTCATATGTTATCCAAGTCAGCAGTTAACTTTTATTGGCCATAATAACGAAGTTGCACAACACTCTGGCTGGATGAAACATTATCTATTGTCATAAGAAAGATGGAATAAACTCTTTTCTGAGCGCTCCAGCCACACAAGAGCTGAGCAGACTCCATGCACAATATGGGAACATTGTATTAATTTCCCGCCATTTATAAACTTCTAACCATATTTCAGTTTTAATACTGTAATTAGATATGTGCATTCTATAGAAAACACAGCTGCCATCAAGGAGGTAGCCCCAAAACTTATTCGCATATCTTCCCGTCAAGAGAACATGACCCGCGTGTATGCCATATATGGATAGGTCTCGCCCATGGAAGCTTCCATCAGGACAATGGGGTCCCATCCAGGGCTATGGAGTCGAAGTCGTGGTCCATTTTGATGGAGTCGGGGTTGCAGTTGGTATAAATGGACCGACTCCGAAAATATATAATAAATTGGGTTCAGTAGTTCAGTGCAGGATGTGCTGTAAATGTTTTCATAATAATTTGGGAAATTTATAAAATGTCCTATGTCTGTTCTGTTCCTGGTGTAAGGATCTCGGCTTTTAGTTGAGATGAATCTGTGATGCACTTTATGTACATGCTCAGTATTGAGGCAGTGCTGTAGAGTCAAAGATGAGATGAATCTGTGCTGCACTTTATGTACATGCTCAGTAGTGAGGCAGGGCTGTGGAGACATAGATGAGATGAATCTGTGCTGCACTTTATGCACAAGCTCAGTAGTGACCAGTGCGGTGGTCATAGATGAGATGAATCTGTGCTGCACTTTATGTACATGCTCAGTAGTGACCAGTGCAGTGGAGTCATAGATTAGATGAATCTGTGCTGCACTTTATGTATATGCTCAGTAGTAACCAGTGCTGTGGAGACATAGATGAGATGAATCTATGCTGCACTTTATGTACATGCTCAGTAGTGACCAGTGCTTTGGAGTCATAGATGAGATGAATCTGTGCTGCACTTTATGTATATGCTCAGTAGTAACCAGTGCTGTGGAGACATAGATGAGATGAATCTATGCTGCACTTTATGTACATGCTCAGTAGTGACCAGTGCAGTGGAGTCATAGATGAGATGAATCTGTGCTGCACTTTATGTACATGCTCAGTAGTGAACAGTGCAGTGGAGTCACAGATTAGATGAATCTGTGCAGCACTTTATCTACATGCTCAGTAGTGAGTGACCAGTGCTGTGGAGACATAGATGAGATGAATCTATGCTGCATTTTATGTACATGCTCAGTAGTGACCAGTGCTGTGGAGTCATAGATGTGATGAATCTGTGCTGCACTTTATGTACATGCTCAGTAGTGACCAGTGCAGTGGAGTCATAGATTAGATGAATCTGTGCTGCACTTTATGTACATGCTCAGTAGTGACCAGTGCTGTGGAGACAGATGAGATGAATCTGGGCTGCACTTTATGTACATGCTCAGTAGTGACCAGTGCTGTGGAGACATAGATGAGATGAATCTGTGCTGCACTTTATGTACATGCTCAGTAGTGACCAGTGCTGTGGAGTCATAGATGAGATGAATCTGTGCTGCACTTTATGTACATGCTCAGTAGTGAGGCAGTGCTGTGGAGACATAGATGAGATGAATCTGTGCTGCACTTTATGCACATGCTCAGTAGTGACCAGTGCGGTGGAGTCATAGATGAGTTGAATCTGTGCTGCACTTTATGTACATGCTCAGTAGTGAGGCCGTGCTGTGGAGTCGGAGTTGTGGAGTCGGGAGTCAGGGATATTAAGGAGTCGTGGTTTGGCTTACTGACTCCACAGCTCTGGTCCCATCATCCGTGTAACAGTCCGAGGCCAATAATAAAGAAAAGAAGGAGAACAGGAGAGAGAGTGCTGAGCTTTTTCTTATCTAAAGTAAATTGTCAGCTTTACCATTGAACAGAATAGCAAAGAGAATTCGAGGGAGAAGAGGTTTGAACAGATTTTAAAATTTTAATTGTAACATGAGACAAAAAAGGACTCAACTGCTGCTCCCTTCATTCTCTATGGTGATGCTGAGCTCTGCGCTCAGCTTTTTTGGTATCCTTAACGGAGATGCAGTTGGGCATCTGACTTGCCACTCCATTTTGTAACAGGGAGAAGAGTGCCCCACTAATCGGTGCCGGCCCAAGTGGTCTGACCCTCACTGTTCAGTAAGCCATCATCTATCCTCAGGATAGGCGATAACTTTTTTCTCTTGGACAACAATTTTAACTTTAAGCTAAATATTTAACACTAGATGGTGGCCCGATTCTAACGCATCGGGTATTTTAGTATATGCATGTCCACGTAGTATATTGCCCAGTCACGTAGTATATTGGCCAGCCACATAGTATAATGCTCCATGCAGTTATGGCCCCATAGATGCCCCATATAATGCTCCATGCAGTTATGGCCCCATAGATGCCCCATATAATGCTCCATGCAGTTATGGCCCCATAGATGCCCCATATAATGCTCCATGCAGTTATGGCCCCATAGATGCCCCATATAATGCTCCATGCAGTTATAGCCCCATAGATGTCCCATATAATGCTCCATGCAGTTATGGCCCCATAGATGTCCCATATAATGCTCCATGCAGTTATGGCCCCATAGATGCCCCATATAATGCTCCATGCAGTTATGGCCCCATATAATGTCCCATATAATGCTCCATGCAGTTATGTCCCCATAGATGCCCCATATAATGCTCCATGCAGTTATGGCCCCATAGATGCCCCATATAATGCTCCATGCAGTTATGGCCCCATAGATGCCCCATATAATGCTCCATGCAGTTATGGCCCCATAGATGCCCCATATAATGCTCCATGCAGTTATGGCCCCATAGATGCCCCATATAATGCTCCATGCAGTTATGGCCCCATAGATGCCCCATATAATGCTCCATGCAGTTCCTTATGGCCCCATAGACGCTCCATACAGAATTGTGCCACATGTAATGCTGCTGCTGCTGCATTAAAAAAAAAATCACATACTCACCTCTCGTCGCTGCTCCTCAGCGTCCCGTCTCTCCGCACTGACTGCTCAGGCAGAGGGCGGCGCGCACACTAATACGTCATCACGCCCTCTGACCTGCACACTCTCTGCAAGAGGACGGGAAGATGGGGCGTTTTTAGACCTCTTTTTTCATACAGATTTTAGGCAGGACTATTGCACTTACAAATGTAATTTTTCTTTGTTTCTCCTTTTCTACCTTTTTCTGAAAATTTTGGAGCCTTCAATCAATTGTATTCCTCACATTCAGTATCACTAAATATCAGCACAAAACCACATTTCCTTTGTAATATAGGCAATTTTATTTTACATTTTAAAAATTGCAAAGGAAAATGGGCTAATGCAAAAGTTTGATGGTTAGTACCTAGTAGCACCCCCTTTTGCATGTTTCCCAGCTTGTAAATGCTTTTTTAGCCAGCCTACAGTCTTTCAATTCTTGTTTGAGGGATTTTCATCCTTTCTTCCTTGGAAAATTCTTCCAGTTATGTGGGATTTCTGGATCGTCTTGCATGCACTGATTTTTTGAGGTCTAGCCACAGATATTCAATGATGATCAGATCAGGGGACTGTGAGGGCCATTGTAAAGCCTTCAGCTTGTGCCTTTTTAGGTCTTCTATTGTGGATTTTGACATGTGCTTAGGATCATTATCCATTTGTACAAGCCATCCTCTTTTCGGTCTCAGCATTTTTACGGATGGTGTTATGTTTGCATCAACAATTTGTAGAAATTTCAGTGAATACATTCTTCCCTCTACCTGAGAAATATTTACCGAGCCATTGGCTGCAACACAACAATGTACCACACAGTCAACACAACACAGTCTGCTAAATCTTTCTGAAGGTCTTTTACAGTTAAGTGGGGATTCTGATTTGCCTCTCTAGCAATTCTATGAGCAGCTTTCACAGAAATTTTGCTTGGTCTTCCAGACCTTATATTGACCTCCACTGTTCCTTTTAACTGCCATTTCTTAATTACATTTTGAAACTGAGGAAACGGCAACTTGAAAATGCTTTGCTATCTTCTTACAGCTTTCTCCTGCTTTGTGGGCCTCCACCATTTTCAGAGTGCTAGGCAGCTCCTTACAAGAACCATGGTTGAAGTTTTTTGTCACTAGGTTAGAGGAGGCTGGTTTTCATAAACTTGGTAAATTTGCATCACCTGGCCTTTCCAAACAATGGTAGTGAACAAGCCATAACCCCAACAGGCTGACTAAGGTCTGAAACCTTGGTCAAAGTTATCTGAGCACACAAATCTTTAATATTTTAGAAACAATGAGAAGACCAGTTAATTGGAATCTACTTTTACGCTTGCGAGAGTTGAAAAAATGAAAACAGAAAGAAGACAACCATCAAGAAAAGGATGATGTAGTCATAAAATTCACGACCACGGTTGAGATTCACTTGCCCAAAGTGAGACATCTTACCTTCAGTTCTGGAGATCGTTTCATCATCTCCAAGATGATATAACAACCAATGGAATGGCCAATAAGAACCAGTCGTATGTCGGCTGGAACATTCTGCTTCAAGAAGCAAAGCTTGTGTTCGATTTGTCCATTGAGGCTGAAAACATCATCGATCTCTTGGTCGTGTTCTGCGAAAAGAAGAGGAACACTCATAAATTAGAAGTCACACAATGCAGAAACATGTAGATGTTGGCAATAGTAAAAAATTTGACTGCCACACGGCGCGGGAACTTTAACATATTTTTCAAGAATGCCGATGACACTCGGTTAGCACCCGAGCATGCTCGGATAACACCTTATCCGAGCACATTCGCTCATCACTAGACCTAGACTATTAAGGCATGTGGAAACTTTTGGGCTTCCATTAGGCTCAAAGGTCCGGGTGCGACTGCAACCCCTGCACGAGCTGTGCCCCTACTGCGGCTAGTGATTGGCTGCAGCGGTCACAAACATTTCTGTATGGATCAGGAAGTAAACAAATAAGGGGTAAACAGGGAAGTGCTCAAATATGAGCTGCAAGAGGAGTGGCGTTTGTAGTCCACTTGCAAGGTTATTTTATTTTTTATGTTAAATGCATTGTAATTAAATGGTTATGAAAAGTGTTCATAGCCTTTAATAAGTGATACTTTGCCAGGTTAAAAAGAAAAAAATCTCCCAAAAACATAAAAGGAACGCACAATAGTTATTAGCTGATATTCCTCAACTTACATTCTATCAGATTTTCTGTCTGCTTTATAGCAGATGAGCATAAATGACTAGGTGCAGAGCACAAAGCTTCACTCCAGACTTATGAAGTGGGATTTGGATACGTATAAAAGCATGGTGCATTCCAGGATTTCCACCGCCTGCAGCTAATTCATGCACTATCCACTCTTCTGGCACAATTAAAGAAAAGTCAAAGCCCAAGTTAGAGAGTCTTAGAATCGCTGCATCACTCCACGGAACAGTTCTTGGCACTGAGCAGACAACAGGGAAAGGAACACTATGAAATGGACGTCTTATCCTGGTGTCATAAAGGTTCACCAAATTTTATAGACCTCCTTAGATATTAGTTTTTATGTATATAAATGTTGTATATCTTATTATGCATCCACACGGTGCTATAACTCATCCAACTGCTATTACTAAAAAAACTAAAATTAGCCTAGAAGCCCCCCCAACCAATACAAGAATGGACCGACAAATGATCCCTCAAATATATTCCAGACTACAATTTTAGATTTTCTTGCCTAATTATAAAGCCAGTGCCATTTAATAGAAATTGATCCAACACCCACGAACGATTATGAACATTCGCAATCACTGGTGTTACCAAATTAGCTGACGATCATTTGCTATGGTCTTAATAGGCGAATACATACAAAATGATCTAATGTGCATGAACTCCCTAAGACAAAGCTTCTGGGTTTCAATTTTTTATATTCATTTCTTCTAATATCATTACCACAGACTAGACGATGACTATCAGACCTATGCGGCCGGAAAGGCCGTGGAACGCTTCAAGTTCCTCCTAAAGAGCCGGAGGGCAGAGCAGTGTATAAATTACCTACAGAAAGGAAAGTGTGCAGAAATAGAAAAAGATCCCAGAGTGAGTAAAACAAACAACATATTATGAAATAAAGGATTAAATACATACTGTTAGATAATATGCCAACTACTTCCTAAAAGAAACAGAAGATAGGTGCAGAGCAAAAAACATAAATAGCAAAGAGTTAAACTCTAGCTGGTCTTTCACTGACTGGCTTAAACTAAACCAGTATGGCTGAACATCCAAATGAGACTATCACGAGCAGGAAAGGCCAGCAAAGGGAAAGAATACAAAGCTGCACCCGAATAGGGCAGACAAATGAGAAAATGAAAACACCTTTCACCCTAAACAGATTGAAGCAAAGAAAACAGAAACTAATCACCAGGATAAAAGGTGTATCTGCTGTGGCTCGGCGGACAGAGAAGCCGACCACAAAACATAGGCAAAAAGGGTTCGAACCCAGACGCATGACAAATACATGCCAACTAAAGAGGAGCAAAAAATGTTTGCATGACTCAGGTCTGGTGTTGGCATTCAGTGGCAATCGAGCCAGGAACTTAATTGGCCATATCCTGAGTGCCTCTAGTGATTACAAGGCCCCCACGACGTTGCAGTGCAATGCACATGACATCCTTTGTGCCTTGTAGACACTAAAGGTATCCAGGATGCCGGCTTTCGAATGCCAACCAAGGTAATTCGCAGGACCCTGTTTCGGCTGTCATGGTGCACTGACGAGGACACCAGTCCAGGGTCCCAAAAATATTTTTGCTCATTTCTTATGCCGACCTATACTATACCAAGTCCATCAGAATGGGAGCTCTCTACTCTGCCTAAAAAACCTTCTCTAACGTCTATACGTATTTGTTGAACTATAGGCTCAATGTATTTAAAAAGTGCGAGTGTGAGTGGAGCGTGTGAGAACATAGAAGGGTGGAAGAAATGCTTTCATGTGTGTGTAGTGAGCGAGAACATAGGGGGTGAAAGGATTGCTATAATTTTAGTAGAGTGTGCGTGAACATGGGGGTGGAAGGATTAGCCGTCATCTGAGTGAAGGGTGCGTGAAAATGGGAGGGAAGAAGGAATAGCTGTCATCTGAGTGGAGCGTATGTGACCATGGGGGGATAGAAGGAATAGCTGTCATCTGAGTGTAGCCTGCGTGAACAAGGGGAGTGGAAGGAATAGCTGTCATCTGAGTGGAGGGTACATGACCATGGGGGGATAGAAGGAATAGCTGTCATCTGAGTGTAGCCTGCGTGAACAAGGGGAGTGGAAGGAATAGCTGTCATCTGAGTGGAGGGTACATGACCATGGGGGGATAGAAGGAATAGCTGTCATCTGTGTGCAGAAACTAAGAACATGGGGGTGGAAGGAATAGCTGTCATCTGAGTGGAGCGTACGTGACCATGGGGGGATAGAAGGAATAGCTGTCATCTGAGTGGAGCGTACGTGACCATGGGGGGATAGAAGGAATAGCTGTCATCTGAGTGGAGCGTACGCGACCATGGGGGGATAGAAGGAATAGCTGTCATCTGTGTGAAGCGTGCGAGAACATGGGAGAGTGGAAGGAATAGCTGTCATCTGAGTGTAGAATGCGTGAGCATGGGGGGTGGCTGAGTTGAGCATGCATGTGTATGGCGGGGGTCAGAAGGAATGGCGGTCAATCGTGGAAGCATTTCTCTAAAGTGTACAGCCACCCTAGCAATGTACAATCCACCACCCACCGATGACAGACGGTCAATATGGCGGCCATGCAATCAGAGGCCATCAATAGTGAAGGGCCATTTCTCACTTCAGCCCTGATTTTATAGGCGATTTTCCTGGACGGAGAACTTTGTAGGATTTTATTTTTGTGTGACTTGAGCACAATGACTATAGACTAGCATAGGCATGTCCGGGGCAGTGAGTATCTCGATGACAGATAATATATTTTCGTTTGCTCTGTTTATCCATCTGCGCAACGTCTCCGCATCACTTTATAAAAATCGGAGAATACTGAATGTAAACACAACTAATATGTTTAACACCGAGTGTGTTATTTTATTTTATGTCTACTGTTAACGTGTTTTAAATTACCTAAAGCAACCTCTCTATTCCCGGCGTATGATACTTAATAAATCTCCCGGCCTTTCACGAGTCGCGGGTAATAGCGACGAAACTTCTACAACTCAAATACGAGATAGAAAGAAAATGAAATAAACCATCGTCCCAGTGCGATTTCTCCCTCGGCTTCTGGCAGCGCTCGGAGAATCGCTCCTTTTGAACAAAGTTTGGAACTGAAAATGAAACACATGCAGACACAAATAAATGAGATAAGAGGCTGCTTAGCCAAAGGGGTCTTCTTGTCGGGATTATAAAACAAGGAAGCGTCTACTAGGATCCAAAACCTCGAAAACTCCCTTTGGCCAAAACATTATTAATCACCAATCTATTTTCAGCGCGTAGAAAATACACACAATAATCTGAGCTTAGAAAATGAACTGACTGATATTAATGTCTGCGCCCTTCCTGCAAACAACGGATATATTTTATGCTTGCCCCATACCAAAAAAAGGCAGCTGGGTACAAAAAAAAAAATAGCGCCTGGTACAAACATCATTGACTGATCAGCTTTTACTCTTGAGATTCGTTTTTTGCAATTTTGTATTTGCTTTTTTTTTTTACATTTTTGTTTCATTTTTGCTATTTTTCTTTTTTTCTTGTGACTAGCCTTAACTATTTTAGCTTTCTATTAACACAGGCGAGTTGTATTTTTTTTAAAGGGAATCTGTCAGCAGGTTCTATGTAGGAGCAGAAATCGTGATTTCAGTTAGTTTCCTTGAAGCAACACTTTAGCAGAGTTTGGAATGTTGAGCCCTATATAACCCCGCCCACACCACTGATTGGCTGCTTTCTGTGTATTGGCAGAAAGCTGCTAATCAGTGCTGGGGGCGTGGTTGGACTAGAAGGCACAAGACACCTAGTCCGGTAGTGATAATTTTCTGCTGATAAAACACTGATTTTATTGAAACAGCAAAACACAGACCAGTAAGTGACACATCACGGAAATCAGGATGTCAGCCACTACATCACACTGCTCTCAGATTATATAACAAAAAACTGCTGATGGATTCCGTTTAATTTCTGATAAAATGTATGAAAAATGGGATTGAATAAAAGACAACTGCACTTTTGCCATTGTAATTTGGGTTTTGTTTTTACAGCGCTCATTACATATGAAATGGTCACTTAATTCTGGTTTTTTTATTACTACTTTTTTATTATTTTTATAAAAAGGTCTATGACACCGTATCAGACAACTCATTTTTTCCATTGGAAGAGTGTGTATTTTTGCTTGTTGACCGGTAGTCTTTATTTGTACAATTTTGGTCTTTTCATAATAGCTTTTTATTATTTTTTAGGGAGATGTTAGGATGAGAGTAAGGGCTCGTACAGACACTAGTTTTTCAAGTACGATTTCTATTTTTCAGGGATAGAATTTGGGGTTGTTCACATATATGTATATTTTTTGGGTCCAAAGTCATGGAGACATGTTCCAATTTGATCCGTATAATAGACCAACTCACTGATGTAAATCTAGGAGTTCGTGAAAAACACAGACAGCCCCCGATGCCATAAGAAACCTCCATCACTTTTTTTTCAGATGAGAAAAACTGATGAAATACTGAAAGTAAAAACTCACCAAACCCTGATCCAGCACACGGATGAAACTCGGACCGTTTTTTGCGTAGAACAAAACTGTCTGGTGTCTGAGTGAGCCCTAAATTATCAATTTTGGATTTTTTTTTTACGATGTTCACCATGAGAATATTTTATTAGTCTGAAATGTTATAGATTTTTGCACAAGAATGAGAATTGTATGGATTTGAAAATATTTTTTTTTCCGATTTCTGTTTAGGATTTTTCCATTGCATTCACCCTCATCCACTTGTACTATAAATTGCTGAACCATACCTCCGCCTGGTCTAAAGGGGGGCGCAAACTAATGAAAGAGACAACCCAAAGGAATGATAAAGTAAAACTGAAGTACCCTACTGTACGCTCCCAGTGGGAAAACCCTACTTTATAAGAGAATTAAGTAATGGCGCCTCATCTGTTTCCATCTTTTCAATTGTCATCAATATAACCCTCTGGATTTACGCTGTCATGTTTTTATGAGTTTTCCCTATAAAAGAACCTAAAAATATGTTCTCTCCTTTGTCCTCTTAATAAAAAGAAGCCTCGTCCCAGTTGGGGATGTAAATTAGGACCAGTTGTGCAGGGGCAACGTTGGGAATATTAACCACATGTGAACACCGGTTGCATCACTTGGCATGAAGGCATTCGGAGTTTGTAAATAAAACTGTAGGACAAACAGAAGAGACGTATGAGGCAGCCGCAGAGCGGAGGACGACTCACGCAACCGAGCCGAGATCATTGCATGTGAAGGACATGAACCAGGGATGAGGAGTCTTGTATTGGAGCAAAATACACTTCTTCAGCCAAGATCGTCCCGGCAGATGGACACCACTGGCATATGGACGACAAGGAGAGATGTTTATTTCACGTCTCTTGCACACAGCAATATAGCGGCTGAGTTGTTCGGAGCCGTAATTCAGAATTTATAGAGAAAAAAAATGTGGATTTCTCCATCTGGTGCTTTATAATGAAGATGATCTCTGTAATGTGGTGTTGTATGGATGTGAGCAATTAGGAGATCCAAGAGGGCCTCATGGTACAATAAATTATATATATATATATATATATATATATATATATATATATATATATACTGTACATATATACACTGCTCAAAAAAATTAAGCAAACGCTAAAGTCCCACATCCTAGATATCACTGAAATATTCCAGTTGTGAATCTTTATTCAATACATAGTGGAATGTGTTGAGAATAGTGTTGAGCGATACCGTCCGATACTTGAAAGTATCGGTATCGGAAAGTATCGGCCGATACCGGCAAAGTATCGGATCCAATCCGATACCGATACCCATACAAGTCAATGGGACTCAAGTATCGGACGGTATTCCTGATGGTTCTCAGGGTCTGAAGGAGAGGAAACTCTCCTTCAGGCCCTGGGATCCATATTAATGTGTAAAAGAAAGAATTAAAATAAAAAATATTGCTATACTCACCTCTCCGACGCAGCCTGGACCTCAGCGAGGGAACCGGCAGCGTTGTTTGCTTAAAATTCGCGCGTTTACTTCCTTACGTGAAGTCCCGGCTTGTGATTGGTCGCGTGCCGCCCATGTGGCCGCGACGCGACCAATCACAGCAAGCCGTGACGTAATTTTAGGTCCTTCAGGATTTTAAAATTACGTTCTGGCTTGTGATTGGTCGCGTCGCGGTCACATGGGCGACGCGACCAATCACAAGCCGTGACGTCACGGGAGGCTGGACACGCGCGCATTTAAGCGCACTGTCACATGTGCTCAGAGTGAACATGCTTTCATCTGTGAAGAGCACAGGGCGGCGCCAGTGGCGAATTTGCCAATCCTGGTGTTCTGTGGCAAATGCCAAGTGTCCTACACGGTGTTGGGCTGTGAGCACAACCACCATCTGTGGACGTCGGGCACTCAGACCATCCTCATGGAGTTGGTTTCTAACCATTTGGGCAGACACATGCACATTTGTGAAGAAAAATAACACAAAAATTGAGCTTAACTTGAGTTGGAACACATGCAGAAGTTAAACGCATGTTCACATTGGCCACAAAACATTAAAACCTACAAGAAAAAAAGTAAGCAAAAACGTAAAAAAGCAAAAGTACATTTAAATAACAGTTTTTAGTAATACTGTTTTTTGATCAAAAAATAACACAAAAGCCATCCCACCGCGTCAAGGTAACTCTGACGAGGACAGCCCTACACTGTCTAATATTAAAACCTTACCATGTGTAAATGTTGACCTCAGTGTGAATAACGGCAGACAAAAGGACTGGGCCCAAATAATGCCCATGCACATTTGTGGCCTGCTGGTGGTAATTTTGCAGTGCTCCTTCTGTTCCTCTTTGCACAAAGGCTGAGGTAACGGTCCTACTGCTAAGTTGTTGCCCAAATTAAAGCAAGATTCTTCTCGGAAAAGCAAAAAAGGATTGGAGTATGAAAGAAAAAATTTAAGAAAATATATAACAAGCTCTCCAATGGGATGTCTCATTAGATGTCATTAAAAAGTAACCTATTGGTTACAGAGGTTGTCCGGGCATATGACGTTCCAATATATATAATACTGATAACCCGAGGATAGGGCATCAATATCAGACAACGCGTCATAGCATTTACTTTAATTCAAATGTCGATGGACAGATCGCGCTGACAATGATTCACCCTGAGCCTGCTGGACAGCTTGAATTTCTTTGGAACTTGATTGGAGCTGCTTATCCACCATCCGGACTGTCCCGCGTTGCAACCTTTCATCATTTTTTCTCTGACGCCCAAGTCCAAGAAGAAAAGCTATAGTGTCATGGGTTCTATACTATTTTATTATGGTACATGCCGTGGACAAAGAAACATCAAAATTTTTGGAGATGGACTTGCAACGTTGAGATTGTTGATATGGTTCTCAAGTCCGAAGACAGTTTTCTTCTCCTCTTTCTGTTCTCCATGTTTAGTGTGGCCCACGATGCAAAGATTGAGTCAACTTCTCTCCATTTAATATCTGGTTTCAGGTGTGATTTTCATATTGCCCACATCTGTTACTTGCCACAGGTGAGTTTGAATGAGCATCACATGCTTGAAACAAAGTGTTTTACACACAATTTTGGGTGCAAACAATTTCGACCAGCCTATTTTGTTTTTTTTGTTGGGAATTATGTTCAGTTTGCCTTTTTTTCAATTTTTTTTTGTTTGCTCCAGTACACACAAAATAAATAAACATGTGTATAACAAAACATGTGTAACTGCAATCATTTTATAGGAGAAATACTTCATTTCTGGAACAATTTCAAGGGTGCCAATACATTCTGTATGACTGCACATATAGATAAGACATTCCCTTTAAAGCTACATCATATAACGTGATTAGAGTCATCTCACATCTCACAAGTGATCTTGAACTGTGTATTGTAAATATACTGAAATGTACGAAGGGGAAAAAAAAATTACGTCTAAGTATTTTCCTTTTGGACAACGTCCAACTTACAGTCAAATTCTAAAGTAACCAAATAAATGATTAACAAAAGCTACAAGAAAAAAAAAAGAAAAAAAGAAAAAACGACATCTAAAATAAATACAGTAAAAATATTGTTACCAGTTTGAAGAGCCAGATATTATGATTTAAATTAACCTCCCGGCTCATGCAAAACCCCGTTCTCCAAGGAACTATTCGTATGAAGTTCAAGATAAACAAGTCATTTGTTATTGCATGTTTGACAAATTGCTTTTGGTTAGCGCGTATTCCAAAATACATGTGCAGCAGACCGTAGCGTAAGAAGAGGGAAAGAACACGCAGTACACGAAGATGCTAACGATGCTTTTACACAATTGTTTGTAAATACGAATTGGTATTTATAGGTATTAGGATAAGTCATCAATATCAGATTCCTGGGGGTCCGAGACATGGCACTCCCACCCATCAGCTGTTACCAGAATCCGCAGCTGGCAGGAGTTCACCATATACCGACCCAGAACACCACAGCTCCCTACATGGCATAGTGGTCATTCTCAGGTACTGCAGCTTAGCTCCTATTGAATTGAAATGAAGTACCGGTGTACACTGACAAGGAGCTATGGTATTTCGGCTCTGTACACTGTTTACATTCACTGATCTGGTGGTGGACTCCAACCGATTTGTTATTCCAAGGATAAGTCATGAATATCTCAGTTCTGGAGAATTACTTCTGGACTGCCCATAGACTGTAAACATTGGGCAGTCCATACAAAGAGTCATTGCAGAGTAAGCATCTGTGGGAGCAGAGAGCTGGTTGTCAGACACAGCCAGACTCCCCACAAAGAAAATAAGAATGATTCCTTATCATGTTTATCTTCTCAATCACTACATACACAACCAGCTGTTGTTTATACAGATTAGGAAGCACTGATAGTGCTTCCTCCTCCGAACCCAATAGTCATGTGATCGCTAGGTGTAGGAAGGAAACAGAAGATACTTGGTCCTAGGAGATGCTGACAGCTATGCTAAGCAGCAAGGAGGATGAATTCTGCCTGTAACTTGGGCTAATGTACCAGCTTGAGTTACAGGGAAAAGATCAATAAAATGAATATATTAATATGCTAAAGAGAATATGTCAGCAGGTTGTTTCTATGTAATATGAGGACAGCATGAGGTAGGGGTTAAAACACAGATTTCAACGTTGTATTACATGTGAGGCTATGTGCTGTTGTTTACTTACAATTAAGGTTTTATCACTCTGTGATTATCATTGCCTGGAATGCAGCAGCACGTGCACCCCTCCTGTGATAAGCAGATCACTGTCTACAGACAATATAAATGCAGAGCCTGGTGTGGGCGGGAGTAGCTTTTTCAGGTCTGCTGCATTGCTAAATCTAAGAACTGATTGTGTGAGACTGGCTGCACCCAGTAAACTAAGTGATACATCACTGGATTCAGGGTCCCTTTTGCCTACATCAAGCTGCTCTCAGATTAGGTAACAAAAACCTGCTGACAGATTCCCTTTAAAATTACCCTCAAAGGTCTTTTAATATCTTATGAAGGTCACAGAGTGTGAAATAAATGCAAAAAAATTCAAAAAAAAGCACAAATAAAAAAAGCAAAAAGCAACACACTGAGAGCCCAAAATTATTGTTTCTAACCCCACGCCTATGAAAAAAAAATAAGTCCAATATATGATAATAATTTCTACATAAAGGGGAACACAATGTAAAATGTTTCTGGTGGTCACTAGTGATTATTTTTTATTTTTTTAAGTGAAAAATGGGCAAATGTTTCCTATTTTTGTTTGCATTTTCCCCTGACCCCAGCAAGAAAAATAAAAAAGTAAAATTTATATAAAAATTACATAAACATTAAGCCCCATATATTGTAAAAAAAAACAAAAAAAAACCACTAGAGCTTTGAAAAGCCCTGGTGTAATAAAACTTCAAAGTGTGCCTGGTTAGGGTTAGAGGAAACTTGGCCTGGTCCTGAACTGGTTAAAGAATTACAGCGCCAAACTGCAAAGTGTGTCATTAGTCCTGTCTACATCTATGGTGTGGAAAAAAAGGTCTCTATTGGTGACGGAAATACACAGTGCTCCAAATTATTATGCAAATTGGATTTAAGTGTCATAAAGATTTAATTGTTTTGTTTTTCAAATAAACTCATGGATGGTATTGTGTCTCAAGGCTCAATGAATCACTGAAATCAATCTTAAACACATATGATAATAGTTTGTAATTAGTTGATTCTAATTACCGTATATACTCGATTATAAGCCGAGATTTTCAGCCCATTTTTTTGGGCTAAAAGTCCCCCTCTCGGTTTATACTTGAGTTATACCCAGGGTTCGGCAGGGTAGGGGGAGCGGGGGCTGTCTAATTATACTCACCTGCTCCTGGCGTGGTCCCTGCAGGTCCCTGGCTAATCGGCGCCCCAGCTTCTTCCTGTACTGAGCAGTCACATGGTACCGCTCATTACAGTAATGAATATGCTGCTCCACCTCCCATGGTGTGGAGCCACATATTTATTACTGCAATGAGAGGTAACGGTGACCGCTCAGTACAGGAAGAAGCTGCCAGGCCGGGGAAGCAGGGACTGCAGGTGAGTATAATGGGGAGGGGAGTGCTGCGCTGCGCGATATTCACCTGCTCCTTGTTCCGGGCACCGCTCTGTCTTCAGCGTCTTCTGCAGTGACGCTCCGGTCAGAGGGCGCTATGACGTGGTTAGTGCGCGCCCTCTGCCTGAACGTCAGTGCAGGAGACACTGAATATGGAGCGGCACCGGAACGAAATCAGGTGAATATTGAAAGTGCCAGGAGCCTGAGCGGTGAGTATGTGATTTTTTTTTTTTTATCGCAGCAACAGCAAATGGGGCAAGTGTCTGTATGGGGCCATAATCCACGTTTGTGCAGCACTATATGGGGCAAGTATCTGTATGGAGTATCTTATGGGGCCTGAGGCAGACCACCCAAAACTGGCCCAAATCTGCGGTTAATCAGAAAAGAGGGTTTGGCTTCTTCGATGGAGATCGGGGTGGGTGGTCCCGTAATGAAATATGGAGGAGAAACGCAAAGGGGAGGGATGCATGCGCCAGTCAATGGTTCCAGGTCCCTACTTTGGTTTCTTAATGTAGTGAGCGGGGATGTCAGGGGGGCATACCGATGCCCTGTCTTTCGCCCTTACGGGGTAACAAATGTTCAACCCCACAGGTATGAACAGGGGGGAGGATATGTGAGGCAGTGACCCCTGTTACAGCTAGGGGGCGCTGTGTGTGCTCTGCAGAATGTGCATGGAAGCGTAGTGAGGCCATGAGGGCGTACTACAGACACAGGTGTGGCTGTAATTAGAATAGTGAAGCAGTGACTGATTAAAAAGCCCTGTAGTAGTGGGAGAGGTGTGTCAGTGTGTTCTTGGAAGCAGACAGGGCAGTTGTCTGCAGAGCTCTCTCTGTGTGGAGTAACACAGAGGCTAAAGGAACCAGAGAGACTGACACCCTGCGTCTTGGGCTGTCTTATGTGTACCCGGCTGCACACCAGAGGATAAAGAGTGCAGTGCGCTGAGTGAGTACAGAGACTTGTTACCGGCGTGCGGTCACCCAGGGAAACTGGACAGAGGGAAGTTCGGCCTGTGTATTGACTGCATCATATAGCCATGCGTTATTAATGGACTGTATGAAGAAGCCATATACTATATTGACTGTGTGAACTAACACAATAAAAGAACGTTTTGTTTGAACTTGCTTGGGTCACTCCCGTTTCACTGTGTATGGTCCTACCACTCTATCACAGGCCATAACGTTTGTGCAGCACTATATGGGGCAAATATCTTTATGGAGCATCTTATGGGGCCATAATTAACGTTTGTGGAGCACTATATGGGGCAAGTGTCTGTATGGAGCATCTTATGGGGTCATAATCAAGGTTTGTGCAGCACTATATAGGGCAAATATCTTTATGGAGCATCTGATGGGGCCATAATCAACATTTGTGCAGCATTATATTGGGCAAATGTGTCTATGGAGCATCTTATGGGGCCATTATTAACCTTTATGCAGGATTATATGGGGCATATTTTAAAATGGAGCATCTTATGGGGCCATAATGAACAGTATGGAGCATTATATGGGGCTCCTGATTCAATATGGATATTCAAAATCACTTAACCTACTGATGTCTCAATTAATTTTACTTTTATTGGTATCTATTTTTACTTTTGACATTTACCGGTAGCTCCTACACATTTAGTGTGATCTGTAAGTAAATTGATCTCCACTCTGGTACTGATTTAAAACAACCAATTTTATTAAAGCACAATTTTAAAAAGGTAAAATACAATTACTACATGTCAACAATGGTATAAATCCATAAGAGGGACCATCGGCCTGAGGATAATGCTTTCAGTAGATATAGGCTATATATAGTAATGATAGTAACACATTATAGGAAGTGCAGGTAAAGCTGACTCCCCTAATAGGGATGACTTGCATACACAATAGTAGTCCTAAAACCAGACTTCCCAAATGGTTTACAGCCAATATAATGTGAGATATAAAGGGTATATTACCTTGCCTGATAAGCCTAGAGCAAGATCCTCGGCGTCCCTCTGCCCCGACGCGCGTTTCGCTTTCGCTTCTTCTGGAGGCTTACCGGTAGCTGCTGCATTTTCCACCCTAGGCTTATACTCGAGTCATTAAGTTTTGTGGAAAAATTAGGGGGGTCAGCTTATACTCGGATCGGCTTATACTCGAGTATATACAGTAAATGAAAACTACTTAAAAATGATGTTCCACATTATTAAGCAGGCCACAGGTTTCAAGCAATATGGGAAATAAAAAGGATCTCTCTGCTAGAGAAAAGCGTTAAATAGTGCAATGCCTTGGTCAAGGGATGAAAACATTAGATATTTCATGAAAACCTAAGAGTGATCATCATACTGTGAAGAGATTTGTGACTGAAACAGAGCACAGACAGAGTTCATGCAGATAAAGGCATAATGAGGAAGGTTTCTGCCAGACAAATTCATTGGATTAAGAGAGCAGCTGCCAAAATACCATTACAAAACAGTAGTTATTTTAAGCTGCTGGTGCCTCTGGAGTCCCTCGAACCTCAAGGTGTAGGATCCTTCAAAGGCTTGCTGTGGTGCACAAACCTACTATTTGGCCACCCCTAAACAGTGTTCACAAGCAGAAACGGTTGCAGTGGGCCCAGACATACATGAAGACTAATTTCCAAACAGTCTTGTTTACTGATGAGTGTCGAGCAACCCTGGATGGTCCAGATGGATGGAGTGGTGGATGGTTGGTGGATGGCCACCATGTCCCAACAAGGCTGCGACATCAGCAAGGAGGTGGAGGAGTCATGTTTTAGGCCGGAATCATGGGGAAACAGCTGGTATGGCCTTTTAAGGTTCCTGAAGGTGTGAAAATGACCTCTGAATGAAAAGTATATAGAGTTTCTGACTGACAACTTTCTTCCATGGTATAAAAAGCAGAAACGTGCCTTCAGGAGCAAAATCATCTTCATGCTGACAATGCACCATCTCATGCTGCAAAGAATATCTCTGAGTCATTGGCTGCTATGGGCATAAAAGGAGATAAACTCATGGTGTGGCCACCGTCTTCCCCTTTCCTCAACCCTATAGAGAACCTTTGGAGTATCATCAAGCAAAAGATCTATGAGGGTGGGAGGCAGTTCACATCAAACCAGCAGCTCTGGGAGGCTATTCTGACTTCATGCAAAGAAATACAAGCAGAAACTCTCCAAAAACGCACAAGTTCAATGGATGCAGGAATTTTGAAGATGATATCAAAGAACGGTTCCTATGTTAACATGGAACTTGGCCTGTTAGGATGGTTTGGAGTTAAATAGCTTTTTTGCTCAGTGAATGTGACCTCCTAATGCTGCAAATTCCACAAATGAGCATTTTCAGTTCTTTAAAACATATCAAATGTTTAGAAATTCTACTGTGCCTAATAATTTGGAACAGTGCATTCTGAGTTTTTATTCATTTTGGAGATTATACTGTTATCATTGGGAGGTTTCTTCAATAAAACTCGATGTATAATCTAACGGGTGATGACTTTTATTAGACTGACTGTCATTTGCACCGACCATTTAGGAAAATCCGAGAAAAATATAATTTGCATAATAATTTGGAACATGGTGTAGATAGCAAAACAAATAGTGATGTTTCTATTTTTGCAGCTAACACCGAGCTATGTTGTGTTGCGGAAGACGTTCACAAGCTGCAGATTGACGTGGACGCATTTGGAATTTGGAAGTCAATTTGGAAAACGAGATTCAATGTCAACAAATGTAACGTTATTCATCTGTGCACTGATAATCTGTGTTTTAGGTCCCCATCACGTCTGTATAATACCGGTAAAGGAAAAAATGGTACCGGTGTCATGAATGTTTTGGATCAGTGTTTCATCAGTGTGCCATCCGTTTTTTTCCCCAATATGACTTAACAAAAATCCTTTCCAAAGCTTTTACTATACTTTACACTGTTAAACAAGTACAGCACACTAATGGACACACTCACTGTATCTGGCCAAAGTCATGTGTGAACAGGCTGTTATCATTGCATTATATCTAACTAGAGAAGTACGATTACACTAAATAATTTACCAGAGCGTCATCCATTGTTTTTCAGTTTTGTTACAATTACTTCAAGTTATAAACCTTGGAGAGTCAAATAAATTACCAATAGATATTGGTCGGGTTTACATTTTTTTAGAGTCTTTATTTTAGATGTCATGGTGCTCAACCCTTCCGCATTTTTCTCCTGGCCACTAGTCTCTTTTCTGTTCGTAGACACCAGTTTTCACTTCTACAGGCTCTCTAACTTACAGTTGTCTCTCCGCTAGTGGGTGGAAACTAGCCGCTCTGCCGTAGATTGCACACATATTGAAACTATGGGACTATGGGACTGCTCTTTGTACTGTATCTGTTGGCATTTCTTGACCATATCTTCTGGTCTACTGCATGCCTTGACACCCGTCTGTCTCAACCACAGACGAGAGCCTTGATTTCGTGATTTGGGGACACCAGTCTTTCCTCAAGCCAGATACTCTTTCCGGAGTTACTCTGACCCTGATTTCGGCCACATCATTTCCATTACCAATCCAGTGATTCCACCTTTGTAGGCTTCACGTCAGCTCTTTTCCAATCCAGACGACCAATTTTTTATGTTTGCTGTTGAATGCCGAAAACGCTGGTAATTATTCTCAATTTGAGGGAACACGCAGATCCTACGCAGAATGCAATTCCGTGATTTATGAACGCTCTGGTGTGGTAGACTATGGCGTTTTAAGAGGGTCAATGAAAGAACATGTTAATTTACTTGTAACAAGAGATCATATTTCCAACCCAAGCTTATGAACCTGTCCTTCTGACATTATATTGTCCTGGAATTCCAAGTAAAACATATCAGTTCAGATGTTTTTGGGTCACAGCCACACCTGTAGTCGGTGTCTCCATAGGCTCAGAACTGAACCGTGTTGTTGTTATATTATTTTTCATTTAATTGTAACCTTCTACACTAGAGATTATTTACGGCTAGTAAGCCCCGGTTGCATGAATGACACCCTATCCCATATCGTTGGAAGGTATTTCACTTCTCTACGACCCTCTCACTCCTGTCATTTTATTGGTACTCTCTCAATTTCTCTTTGTGTGCGGATAGTACCAAGAATGCAGAGATTATATTACACAGAATCTGATGAGGAAAAGTATCTGAATATAGTATTATAATATATCCATAGAAAGATGCAAAGATAACAAACCGGACAGCTCATTACACGTTACTTCAGTCTTAGTTATTGCTAATGATTTATATTTTTACACTTTTTTCATGAAATTCCTTTTTTGGAGACTCCTCTTCTTTATTAGGTCTCTTCTTCATTACACTTTTTGATGTCTAATTCTTCCTCTCATCTTTATCATCTTCAGATTTCCATACTGTAGAATCCTCCAAAATCAAATTTTATTTATAATTATTATTATTATTATTATTATTATAACGGCCTTTGGCTCGATCTCAAGCCATGGTGACTTGTTAGATGATCGCTTTTTAGGAAGCTTGATCTTGAGCAAGCCTAGATAGGTCCACCAGGGTCTTCTTCTGTTATCTTGATAGGATCAAGCCATCGGGTTGCTGTTCTTCCTCTTTGCCTTGTTCCTTTTATTCTTCTGATCATGATGTCCTGCTCCAGTGATTGCTTTCTTGGTATCATGTGTCCATCAATTTTATTTATAATTCTTCTTCTTATTATTATTATTATTATCATTATTATTAATGGCCTTCAGCTCGATCCCGAACCATGGTGACTTGAAAGATCAACGCTTTGTAGGAAGATTGATCTTGTGGAAGCCTAGATAGGTCCACCAGGGTCTTCTCTGCCGTTATCTTGATTGTATTAAGCCATCGGGTTGCTGATCTTCCTCTTCACCTTCTTCCTTCTATTCTGCCGACCATGATGTCCTTCTCCAATGATTGCTCTCTTCGTATGATGTGTCCACCAATTTTATTTATTTATTTTTTGCATTTTTCCCCTTTCTGCCATCTTATTTATTCTTCCTACCAAAGTCACACTTTTGCTATTATTTTAACCCTTGAAACACTTCTTCAACCTCTTATTTTATCCCTTTATGACAGGCTCACTCATGTTTTTTTCCTTCCTCTCTTCTAAGAGCCAATATAACCAAACGAGGGATTGTTATTTGCAATATCAGTTGTAGTTTTGAATTACACCATTCATTTTACCACATAATATATGAAAAAACTGGGAGAAATTTTTTTGGAAATGATGAAAAAAAAACAAAACAGCAATTTCAAAATTATTTTTTGGCTTTTATTTTTACTGTGTTCTGAGATAAAATTGACCAGGAAATATGATGCCTCGGGACAGTAGGATTACAGTAGATTTGTAAAGTTTTTTCCTTATTTTTAAGTGTTGGAATAAAAACCTGAAAGGAAAAAAAAAAGTTGGTTTGTGTCGCCACTTTCAAAGATCCGTAACTTTTTTTTTTTCCTAATGCCATTTTGAGGTATATACCGCATTTTCATTACGTACTATGGCATTTTTGGTATTAATATTTTTTTTCTTTACGGCTTTTACTAAACGGTCTAATTTTATATTTGGATTTTAAAGTTTAGTTTTTTAAATTACTTTACTCCTTTATTTTTAAAGATTTGAATTTTTCCATTTATATTTTTAGACGTTTTAAAAAAAAGTGGTTTTTTGTTGGTTTTTTTACACTGTTTTTTTAGTGTCAAGTTCACAAGCCGCGGATTTGGTGCAGACTTGCGGTGCGGATTACGCAGGGCCAATTCTCAGCAATTTGCAGTATAGGTTGGTACCTCCAAAATCCCAGTCACACATTGTGGAAATTAATCAGAAGGAATAAGTAGGCATGGTGCGGCTTTTAAATTTGCAGCATGCTCATTTTAGTTGTGGTTTTCACACTATTCGACGATTAGTAAATGGAGGGTGAAATTCGTGGCCAAATGCACGACAAAATTTGCAAGTGATACATGTGGATTTGTTGTGTATTCTTAACCAGATCTGCAGTGGAAACGTTTCTGCAATGCGTGAACATAGCACGAGTCTCCTTGCGGGACTTGGACTACTGATCGCCTTGATCTCGTATCCTATATACTGAAAAATAATAGTATCACTATGTAGAACTAAAATCATGGTGTTTTATAAAGCAACGACCAGCGTGCCCTCACTCCCACTCGGTCAATGTGTCAAAATTACAGACATTAGCCAACAATCATTGATGTAGCCGGGTAAACAGATGCCAGCAGGGGCACGAAGGCGAGCATCACTGCTTTCGAGATTTTGTTACCATTTTTCACTGTTTTTAAAAAGATTTTATGGAGCTGGAACTCTATTATTTCCCAGGCACAGCACACAAATACATAAGGGTGTTCCTGCTTCGCTTTCTCTATGCAGCACATATGCAGAAGCAATATGGAGGACATTATACAATACTACTGAGCAGTGTAGCTGTGAATCCAGTAATGGGAGTGAGAATAAACAATTCCTAGAAAGATTCGGCAACATTTCTCTGTCTGACTCACTCTGCATAGACTCTTCCCTCCCATTTACATAGACATCAATAGGCAGCTGTAATCTGATCTCTCAGTGAGCAGGCAATCTATCTTATCTTAACCAAGGCAGTTTTCATGAGTGAATGATGAGTTAGGGAGGAAAGGAAGAAGTGGCTCCTAAGTGGAAAAAGAAGCATATTTTTCTAGTACGATATATTCCAAAGTTTATTATATTTGCTTGTATTATTGGTTTATGTAAAGTTTGTTGAAACTACGTAGAACTAAGTACAATTCAATACAGAATTTAATGCATTCTGACACCCACGCTTGACAACACCGTATCTGGATTTTCACGGTTAAGTACAACAAGTCTTCAAAAGGATTTTCCTGCTGTGCCTCTAAAATGGATATGTTGTCTGCAACAGCTGTACCTTGTAAAAGAATTAATCAAAAAGCTCTGAGTGTCTCAACGCTCAGCATTCCTCGAAAATTCATAACATGCAGACCCCCGACGTGGAGCGCTGCAGGTGAGTATTATCACCTAGGAATTTATTGTCTCATGCTAATGGCCTAAGGTTACGCTGGGTACCAGGACCACACAGCTCAGCAGGTGCCTCGCTGCACAATCTGACCATACTAATAGACACATTACTGTAGCCTTTACTATTCATCGAGACTTTTTTTTCTTTAGCAACTAGTTGGATTTTAAGTAGCCAGGCAATAAGAACTCACAATAAAATCAATACAAGACACCAAAAAGTTGAGCAGTAAATCTTTAGGCACCCTGACCACTTGCCACCAGGGATTTCTACATTGCTAGAACATACTATACTATATATAGTATGGAGGATCCCTTTAAAATCAGACGTAAATAATAAACAATTAAGGCCCATTGAGTCTTTGATATAAAAAGCAGGACATGTCACATATAAAGTGTCATTGTGACCAGAGGATAGAAAAAAAAAAATAGAAAAAAAAATGTGTAGATCTCACCCGTTTGAGCTGTAGGGATGTCAAACTTCAAGGGGTTCCGTCAGCAGTAGAAGAGTTCATCCGATCTAACTACCCCATCATGCCCTTTGTGTTTGCCCAGTACCCAAGCGTAACGATCATGTTGTGTGGCAAAGAAAAAATCCCTCCTGACGCGTTTCTTTCTCAATAAAGAGAAGTCATCAGGGTAGTGTACTTGTCAAGGGGGAAAGGCACAGATAAAATGAGGCCCGGACGGCGCCAAAAGGAAAAACCCCAAAAAATAAATAAAAAATTAATGAAGATCCCACAGTGGTGATATCACTCTGCACCTTCATCAATGATACCCATGTATAATGGACACCACACTGATATAATTATGATCTATTGTAAAATCTGATTGCTACAGGATCAAAACCACCATCAGTACACGAATACATAACCAAGCTCAGCACAGCGATCAACTGCAGTTTCAGGTCTGCCACATATACAAGTGTACTGCATGACCGTACAACTCCCAGTATGTCCTTAACAATGGTAAGGAGATGCTGGGAGTTGATGCTGCCAGCCATCATCACACTGCAGACCATACACAGCATTGATTAGACGCAGGCATTAGACCTACTAAAAATTAAAAGGGAACCTGACAGTAGGTTTTATCCCTATTAACTAATTACAGTGCTGAATTTGTCATTAAGTCTACGTTCACATTAGCGTCGGGCGCCGCAGTGTCGGGCGCCGCAGCGTCACCGCATGCGTCATGCGCCCCTATATTTAACATGGGGGCGCATGGACATGCGTTGTGCTGCGTTTTGCGACGCATGGCCGCAAGCGTTGGGCGCAGAGAACGCAACAAGTTGCATTTTTTTTGCGTCCAACTTTCGGCAAAAAAGGACGCATGCGTCGCAAAACGCAGCGTTTTAGCGTGCGTTTTGTTGCGGTTTTGTTTGCGTGGTGCGTTGCGTCGCCGACGCTGCGGCGCACAACGCAAATGTGAACGTAGCCTAAAAGCTGATTTCTAGCAGCCCCAATGTTAAGGGCATGATATTGGCTGGCTGGGACGGACTACTCAGCACTACGTGCACGCCTGCCTAACTAGTCAAGCTAATTAGAATATGCAACAAAACAAGATTAAAATGCTGATTTAACGATTGTGCTAGCAACTTTCTGTAACATTGGGGTTGCTAGAAATCAGCGTTTAATGACTAATGCAGTAATTAGTTAATATGGCTAAATCCTGCTGTCAGGTTCCAATAAAGAATAACTTAACCTTTGAGCTTTTTTATATGTTTTAGGCTCTTTATTTTGAGTAGATCAGTGGAGATCCTAAGAACCCCCATCATTGCTCAAAAGACCTCTTAGAAGTGTGCAGCTCAGGAGACAGCAGCCTGTTTACTGCTTCCGCTCTCTGCTGTTTGTGCTCCTGTCTACTGAGCTGCACATTTTTAAGACGTCTTTTAAGCAATTGGTGGGGGTCTCCGAACCAGGATCCGCACTAATCTGCTTATGTGGCACCCCAGGAGTTCGGGTACCACAGTAGTGCTGCCTTCTTCTCGGGGAGGGTAGTGCTATGCCTGGAAACAAGAGGGATCTCTTTGGCAGGTAACCTCACACACACACCTTCTGAATAGAGGCCAGGAGGGGCAGCTTTCCTGAATAAAGATTCTGGTCTGGAGGAGGAGTCAGACAGTCTTGAGAGACACAGTGGACAGAGACAGTTGTCCGTCCAGAGAGACCAGTGAGTGCAGTTCAGTCTGGTGTAGACAAGTGATAGGAAAGGAGCACAGAGGAGAGAATAGGGCTCAAGGAGGCTGCTAGTGGGCCTTCGAGGAGCCAGAGCGCAGAGACCAGGTACCGGGAGCCGGAGGCTGTGGGGAGCTGCAAGCCCCATAGCAGAACTGGAGGGCAGCATTCTGGAGCCTGGAGTCACCGTGCAGAGACCCCAGAAGGAACAGCTCAAGCTGCCTGCCATACAGGTACCAGTCCCAGGACAGAGGAAAGAACCAGGACCTTGATAGGACACTTCAGGCAGCAAGGGACTTTTAGCGAGCGCAAAGTGGAAGGATCCCAACCTGACTTGCCAAGGGGATTTCACTTGTTTCAGGGCTGCCTGGAGTCCTAATGTACCTGTTGCCTGGACTGAGGCCTGTTACATCTTCAGTAAACCAGGTAGCGCTGTGTCCTTCACTCATTGACCGGCATACACCATCATCGCCACACACCTTGGGAGCCCTGGGGACCCCGCTTCACCTGTGGGAAGCGTCACCATCATTGCTGCAATAATATCCAGAGGACCCCTTTAAAGCAGCGTTGGTGCCCCTATTGACCGAACTCCACAGGTGGTGTCACGACAGACTTTATCACAATCCCTTTAAAGACCGTTCCCCTTTTACAGTGAGTCCAAGGGCCACTGACCGGGTTGCAGCCACTGTGACATCCTCTTTAATAGCGACCGGACCTGATGCCGAGTACCCCGCTGCCCTGGTGGGCGACTCACTTAGAATTAAAGAGCAAACAAAAAAATCCCCCAAAAGTTTAGTTACTCTGTAAAGTGCAAAAAAAGAAGAGAATTTCACAATCGGATGTAGTAGGTAAGGAGAAGAAGAGTAATCTGGAAGAAGAGTACACGCTTCTTCCAGATCACTGTTCTGCTTTCCTTCTACTTACCAATCGTGAAATAAGCTATCTAGAAGCTGAGCAACGAAAACTGCTGCTGCTCGTTCTTCTGCTGTCTCTGGTTGTCATCCCATGACCAAATAAAGCTACCTCTTAGGGTATGTGCACACGTTGCAGAGATGCCTGCGGATTTTTCTGCACTGAATCAGCTTCTCTTGGCAGAAAAAGCAGGTGTGATTTTGATGCATTTTTTGCGTGTTTTTGATGCGAGTTTTTGTATGCGTTTTTGAAAGCTAAATAAAGATACATAAATAATACATTATTGAGCAAAAAAAAAAAAGATTTCTGATGTTATTTCTTGTCCAACCGCCGGAAACAGCTTTTCTGACGGATCCGGCAAAAAACAGATGAAACGTGTGGCCATCAGGCGCAATATGGAGCTAATACAACTCTATGAGCAAAAAACGGATCCAGCGGGAAAAAAAACGGATCGTTTTTTTCAAACTCGCCAAATTGTGCCTGACGGCAAAAACCTGATGTGTGAAAGTAGCCAGATAGATATATGGATAGATATATCTATGTATCTATAGATATATCTATCTATCTA
The DNA here is from genome assembly GCF_051348905.1 of Ranitomeya variabilis. Classification (NCBI taxonomy): domain Eukaryota; kingdom Metazoa; phylum Chordata; class Amphibia; order Anura; family Dendrobatidae; genus Ranitomeya; species Ranitomeya variabilis. The sequence goes on from NC_135233.1 coordinate 1,057,138,586, forward strand.
TAAATATATCTATAGATAATAATAATAATCTTTATTTATATAGCGCCAACATATTCCGCAGCACTTTACAATTAAGCGGGGACATGTACAGGCAAATTCAATACAAGTTAAGACAATTTAAACAGTGACATTAGGAGTGAGGTCCCTGCTCGCAAGCTTACAATCTACAAGAAAATGGGCGGGACACAATAGGTGAAAAGTGCTCGTTATTTCAGGTCTGGCAATTATAATACATAGGGATTTTCATACAAAGTTGCATGATCCGGTCATCAGCCCATGTGTTTAAGCGCAATAGTCAAGTATCAAGTGCAGTTATCGTGTGCATGGAGGGTGTGGAGACAGATGAATAGTAGGGTGCAGATTCAGAGTAATATTTGGAAGGAGGGAACAGGGCAGAGTTAGTTTACTGAGTAGTTGATGTGGTAGGCTTGTTTGAAGAGATGGGTTTTCAAAGTGCGCTTGAATAGGTCGGGGCTAGGTATCAGTCTGATCGTCTGGGGAAGTGCATTCCAGAGAGCTGGCGCAGCACGAGAGAAGTCTTGGAGACGGAGGTGCGAGGTTCGGATTACGGGGGATGTTAGCCTTAGGTCATTTGTAGAACGGAGGGCACGTGTAGGGCGATAGACAGAGATGAGAGAGGAGATATAAGGCGGTGCAGAACTGTGGAGAGCTTTGTGGGTGAGAGAGATGAGTTTATACTGGACCCTGTAGCGAATGGGTAGCCAGTGTAATGACTGGCACAAGATGGAGGCATCGGTGAAGCGGCTGGACAGAAATATGACCCTGGCTGCCGCATTCAATATGGATTAGAGAGGAGAAAGTTTGGTAAGAGGGAGACCGATCAGAAGAGAGTTGCAGTAGTCCAAACGAGAATGAATAAGAGCGACAGTAAGAGTCTTAGCAGTTTCAAAGGTGAGAAAAGGTCGGATTCTGGAGATGTTTTTAAGATGCAGGTGACAAGAGCGAGTGAGTGATCGGATATAGGGAGTAAAGGAAAGATCGGTGTCGAATATGACCCCAAGACAGCGGGCATGCTGCTTGGGAGTTATGGTTGAACCCTCCAGGGTAATTTCGATGTTGGGTAGAGCGAGGTTAGTAGAAGGGAGAAACACAAGAAGTTCCATTTTGGAGAGATTTAGTTTCAGATAGAGGGAGGACATGATGTTAGAGACAGCAGACAGACAATCCTTGGTATTTTGAATTAGGGTAGGGGTGATGACAGGGGAAGAAGTGTATAACTGGGTGTCATCAGCATAGAGATGATACTGGAACCCAAATCTGCTGATTGTTTGTCCAATAGGGGCCGTGTATAGAGAGAAGAGGAGGGGGCCTAGGACTGAGCCCTGCGGAACCCCGATAGTAAGGGGACGAGGAGAGGAAGAGGAGCCGGCAAAATAGATAGATATATCCATAGTTATATCTATAGATATATCCATAGATATATAATAGCAAGGCCGATGTTGATTAATAAACATGTTTAATTTTAAAAAAAAAATAGCGTGGACTCCCGCGCAATTTTCTGCGCCAGAGGGGGAAAGCCAACGGCCGGGGGCCAATATTTGTAGCCTGGGAAGGGGTAATACCCATGGCCCCTTCCCAGGCTATGAATATCAGCACGCAGCTGTCTGCTTAGACTTTACTGGCTATTAAGATAGGGGGAACCCCCCCAAAAAATGACGTGGGGTCCCCCTATGACGTGGGGTCCCCCAGCCGCCCCAGAAAGATGTGCCAATTCCGGCACTTAGCCCCTCTTTTCCCACTCCCGTTTTCCAGACAAAATTGTAAACAACCTCTACTATTACTTGTTAACAGCTGGTTGGTTGGAGAATATTAAAACTTAACCTTTATTAAATAAATTAAAAAAATATATAAAGTGCGTGCAAAAAAAGTGCTTGTGCTTCAACCATAAGTGCAGCATAAAAACCAAACAAGTAACGATTGCACATACCACGTATCTACTTAAAGAGCAATGGTTCCAATCATTATGCAAGGACAATGGATCTATATCCTGCAAATCGAAGATTACTCTTTTTGGGTCTTCGTATGATCAGTCACACCATAGAAATGCCACTATATTTATACCCGCCTTGTAAGTACAACAAGGCCACAGAAAAATGTATCTACATATACAGGTATCAGCGCAGTCAATATCTGACCTTCAGTTGCACTTTTATACGAAGACCCAAAAAGAGTGATCTTCGATTTGCAGGAAATAGATCCATTGTCCTTGCATAATGATTGGAACCATTGCTCTTTAAGTAGATACGTGGTATGTGCAATCGTTACTTGTTTGGTTTTTATGCTGCACTTATGGTAGAAGCACAAGCACTTTTTTGCACTATTTCCTCGGACTTTATATATTTTTTAAATTTATTTAATAAAGGTTAAGTTTTAATATTCTCCTTCCCACTCCCGTGTAGTGGTGGGATATGGGGTAATAAGAGGTTAATGTCACCTTTGTATTGTAAGGTGACATTAAGTCTGGTTAATAAAGGAGAGGCGTCAATAAGATGCCTATCCATTATTAATCCTATTGTAGTGAAAGAGTTAAAAAAAAAGACACAGCCAGAAAAAAAGTATTTTAATATTCTTAATTTCACTATACTTACCATACTCGATCGCCTGCAAAAAATAAAAAATAATAAACCAACCGTATACTCACTTTCTGCCGTAGTCCAATTAATAACGAGTGTCCCACGACGATCACCCCTATAGAACAGTGACATCGGGTGATGTCACCGCTCTATAGGCCTCCAGTGACACACTGACAGGAGACAATGGCTCCTGCAGTGCATCACTGAAGAGGTTAACTTAGTTCATTGGTCTCACTTTATGGCAAAGCTGCGTTGGAATTTTCCCACACAGCAGTGCCACAAGTGAGCGTAGGAACTATGTCTCACAGCGGCGGAGGGATACAGTGCGGAAGGATACCTTCCGTCATTGTATCCCGGAGCCACTGGAGAGCGGTCACATCAGCTGATGTGGCAGCTCTCCACGGGAGATCGTCGTGGGAGACTCGTATTAATTGGATAACTGCGGATCAGAAAGTATATTGTTTGTTTATTATTTTAATATTTTTTACAGGTGATCAATGGCTTCAGGATCAAGGTGATTGGTGAGTATGTACTCTATGTAGTATGTACAGCGCGCCGATACAGTTACCTTCTGTGGCAGAGCAGGGAGAATCGATCTCCCTGCTCTGCTGCTATGTGGCCCCTGAGCAGGCGGGGGGCCCAGTGCCAGCAGTGGGCCCCCCCGCTGTCATCGGAAGATCAGCTGTACCTGCATTTAGCCGATACAGCTGATCGCAATGATGGGAGAAGGAACGCTGCGCTCCTTCTCCCATCATCCCCTGTCAGTGTCGGCGTCTGTAGTCGCCGACACTGACAGCGGGTGCGATGACGTCACTGCCCGGTGCCCGCTGTCAGGAGATCAGCGGGAGCAGCGCAGGAACCAGGAAGAAGAGAGGCGAGTATTTTTTTAATGGGTGCTGCTGCCTTATTACAGGGTCTGACTATGGGGGCTGCCTTATTACATCATTCCCCTTGAGAAAGCGGGGCTTTTTACCCGCGAAACGTGCGTCGGGAAACTCACACCGGTCTAGGACTCCAGAACCTTTGTCCCTGGTAAGCAATCGACCCCCCATGCTATTTAACTTTTGACACAATGTCTGTGATAGTGTTGTGAATTCTGCTCTTGGGCTCCCTCCGGTGGTTGTTAGTGGTAGTGCAGTTGTCTTGGGGTTGTAATCCAGGGCAGGTGTTTCTGCTGATTGCAGCTTTACTAGGTATTTAGGTGTGCAGGATCCATTACTCCTGGCCAGTTGTCCATTGTTCTTGGAGGGATTGCATCTCTCTCTGGTTCCTCATGCTCTGCTGCCAATTCAGCTAAGATAAGTGTCTGGTTTTTTGTCTCTGTGCACACATGCAGTGTGCTTTGCAATTCAGTGCAATTCATTGTGTTTTTGTCCATCTTAGAATTTGTTTGGATTTTTCAGTCATGTCTTTAGTTAGATGTAGTATATTGGTATTTTCTGCTGTGGATATTTTTAGGATTTTAATACTGACCGCTTAGAATTCTGTCCTATCCTTTTCTATTTAGCTAGAAGTGCCTCTTTTGCTAAATTCTGTTTTTCTGCCTGCGTGTGTCTTTCCTCTTATACTCACAGTCAATATTTGTGGGGGGCTGCCTATCCTTTGGGGTTCTGCTCTGAGGCAAGATAGAATTCCCATTTCCACCTATAAGGGTATTTAGTCCTCCGGCTGTGTCGAGGTGCCTAGGACGTGTTAGGTACACCCCACGGCTACTTCTAGTTGCGGTGTCAGTTTAGGGTTTGCGGTCAGTACAGGTTTCCACCTACTCCTGAGAAAGTCTCTCATGCGGCTCCAAGGTCACCGGATCATAACACTTAGTGACTATGGGGTGAACGGGGCTGCTGCTTATGTGCAATTTTGGTACTGCACGTGCACTTTATTTAATGTGTCTTTTTTGCACAAAGTGGCCAGGTACAAATAGTGGAGTTCTTTCCCCTTTATGGTGTTCTCTCCTGCATCTAATTTTGTGACTTATTGTTGTTATGTAGCATCTAACTTGTGTGGAGTTTGTGTCAATAAATTTTCTATTTTTATTATACCTGATTGCTCTGATGTTCCTCCGTTTTTGAGACATACAATTTAGAGCGGGTTTGTTCTGATCTTTTGGCATATGGGCTAATGGTATAGCCCTATACGTGACATTTATACAATGCCACTGAGATTTTTGTGTTCACTTATTACAGGGTCTGCCTATGGGGAGCTGCCTTATTACAGGGTCTGCCTATGGGGGCTGCCTTATTACAGGGGCTGCCTTTTTACAGGGTCTAACTATAGGGGTGCTGCCTTATTACAGGGGCTACCTTATTACAGGGTCTAACTATGGCGGGCTGCCTTATTACAGGGTCTGACTATGGGGGACTGCCGTATTACAGGGTCTGACTATGGGGGCTGCCTTATTACAGGGTCTGCCTATGGGGGCTGCCTTATTACAGGGTCTGCCTATGGGGGGGCTGCCTCATTACAGGGTCTGCCTATGGGGGGGCTGCCTCATTACAGGGTCTGACAATGGGGGCTGCCTTATTACAGGGGCTTCCTTTTTACAGGGTCTGACTATGGGGGTGCTGCCTTATTACATGGTCTGACTATAGGGGTGCTGCCTTATTACAGAGTCTGCCTATGGGGGCTGCCTTATTACAGGGTCTGCCTATGGGGGGCTGCCTCATTACAGGGTCTGACTCAGGGGGCTGCCTTATTACAGGGGCTGCCTTTTTACAGGGTCTGACTATGGGGGTGCTGCCTTGTTACAGGGGCTGCCTTTTTACAGGGTCTGACTATGGGGGAGCTGTCTTATTACAGGGTCTGACTATGGGTGCTGCCTTATTACAGGGTCTGACTATAGGGGTGCTGCTTTATTACAGGGTCTGCCTATAGGGGTGCTGCCTTATTACAGGGTCTGACTATGGGGGCTACCTTATTACAGGGTCTGAATATGGGGGTGCTGCCTTATTACAGGGTCTGACTATGGGGGCTGCCTTATTACAGGGTCTGCCTATGGGGGTGCTGCCTTATACTACAAAGTCTGCCTATGGGGGTACTGCCATATTACAGGGTCTGCCTATGGGGGTGCTGCCTTATACTACAGAGTCTGCCTATGGGGTGCTGCCTTATTACAGGGTCTGCCTATGGGGGTACTGCCTTATTACAGGGTCTGCCTATATGGGGTGCCGCCTTATTACAGGGTCTGCCTATGGGGGCTGCCATATGCTATAGAGTCTAATTATGGGGAGTGCATTATACTATATTGTGGACTATTTGGTGCATTATGCTACTGTATATGGAGGCTATCTAGGGGGCCATCATACAGTATGGAGATTACAGTGTGGGTGTCATTATACAGTGTTGGAGCCATCAAACAGTTTGGGGGCTACTAAGGAGTCAGTGTACTGTGTGGGTGCATTATACTGTGTATAAGAGAGCATCATGCTGTGTATAGGGGAGCTGTACAGGGGGAGACTGAGGACTTTATTAATTTTAAAGTGGGCACTTATTGTTATAGGGGAACTCAGGTTACTGTGGCTGTCAAAGGGGCACACAGGGCATTATTACTTTCTAGGGTCAAAATATGGGCACTGTTTTCTCAGGCACTTGCACCCAGCATTACTATATTATAGAGGGGTGCTTTAGAATTTAGAGGGCACAGACAACCACACAGCAGGGGCAGTAATAGGGTCACATATGGCAGGAGCGGCTCAGTATTGGGGTATCAGGGGCAGTAATAGGGACACATATGGCAGCAGTGGCTCAGTATTGGGGCATCAGGGGCAGTAATAGGGTCACATATGGCAGCAGCGGCTCAGTATTGGGGTATCAGGTGCAGTAATAGGGACACATACAGCAGCAGCGGCTCAGTATTGGGTTATGAGGGGCAGTAATAGGGTCACATACGGCAGGAGCGGCTCAGTATTGGGGTATCAGGGGCAGTAATAAGGACACATACGGCAGCAGAGGCTCAGTATTGGGGTATCAGGGGCAGTAATAGGGACACATACGGCAGCAGCGGCTCAGTATTGGGGTATCAGGTGCAGTAATAGGGACAGATACAGCAGCAGCGGCTCAGTATTGGGGTATCAGGTGCAGTAATAGGGACACATACAGCAGCAGCGGCTCAGTATTGGGGTATCAGGTGCAGTAATAGGGACATATACAGTGCCTACAAGTAGTATTCAACCCCCTGCAGATTTAGCAGGTTTACACATTTGGAATGAACTTGGCATTGTGACATTTGGACTGTAGATCAGCCTGGAAGTGTGAAAGGCACTTCAGCAAAAAAGAATGTTATTTCTTTGTTTATTTTTTTTTAAATTGGGAAAAGTTTTTTCAGAGGGTCAATTATTATTCAACCCCTCAACCCACCATAATTCTGTTTGGTTCCCCTAAAGTATTAAGAAGTAGTTCAGGCACAAAGAACAATGAGCTTCACATGTTTGGATTAATTATCTCTTTTTCTAGCCTTTTCTGACTATTTAAGACCCTCCCCAAACTTGTGAACAGCACTCAAACATAGTCAACATGGGAAAGACAAAGGACCATTCCAAGGCCATCAGAGACAAGATCGTGGAGGGTCACAAGGCTGGCAAGGGGTACAAAACCCTTTCCAAGGAGTTGGGCCTACCTGTCTCCACTGTTGGGAGCATCATCCGGAAGTGGAAGGCTTATGGAACTACTGTTAGCCTTCCACGGCCTGGACAGCCTTTGAAAGTTTCCTCCCGTGCCGAGGCCAGGCTTGTCTGAAGAGTCAAGGCTAACCCAAGGACAACAAGGAAGGAGCTCCGGGAAGATCTCATGGCAGTGGCGACATTGGTTTCAGTCAATACCATAAGTAACGTACTCCACCACAATGGTCTCCGTTCCAGACGAGCCCGTAAGGTACCTTTACTTTCAAAGCGTCGTGTCAAGGCTCATCTACAGTTTGCTCATGATCACTTGGAGGACTCTGAGACTGACTGGTTCAAGGTTCTCTGGTCTGATGAGACCAAGATCGAGATCTTTGGTGCCAACCACACACGTGACGTTTGGAGACTGGATGGCACTGCATACGACCTCAAGAATACCATCCCTACAGTCAAGCATGGTGGTGGCAGCATCATGCTGTGGGGCTGTTTCTCAGCCAAGGGGCCTGGCCATCTGGTCCGCATCCATGGGAAGATGGATAGCACGGCCTACCTGGAGATCTTGGCCAAGAACCTCCGCTCCTCCATCAAGGATCTTAAGATGGGTCGTCATTTCATCTTCCAACAAGACAACGACCCAAAGCACACAGCCAAGAAAACCAAGGCCTGGTTCAAGAGGCAAAAAATCAAGGTGTTGCGGTGGCCTAGTCAGTCTCCTGACCTTAACACAATTGAAAACTTGTGGAAGGAGCTCAAGATTAAAGTCCACATGAGACACCCAAAGAACCTAGATAACTTGGAGAAGATCTGCATGGAGGAGTGGGCCAAGATAACTCCAGAGACCTGTGCCGGCCTGATCAGGTCTTATAAAAGACGATTATTAGCTGTAATTGCAAACAAAGGTTATTCCACAAAATATTAAACCTAGGGGTTGAATAATAATTGACCCACACTTTTATGTTTAAAATTTATAAAAATTTAACTGAGCAACAAAACTTTTTGGTTTGTAAGATTTATGCATCTGTTAATAAATCCTGCTCTTGTTTGAAGTTTGAAGGCTCTAACTTATTTGCATCTTATTAAACCTGCTAAATCTGCAGGGGGTTGAATACTACTTGTAGGCACTGTACGTCAGCAGCGGCTCAGTATTGGGGTAATAGGGGCAGAAATAGGGACACATACGCAGTATTGGGGTATCAGGTGCAGTAATAGGGACACATACAGCAGCAGCGGCTCAGTATTGGGGTATCAGGTGCAGTAATAGGGACATATACGTCAGCAGCGGCTCAGTATTGGGGTAATAGGGGCAGAAATAGGGACACATACGGCAGCAGCGGCTCAGTATTGGGGTATCAGCAGGATGAGGAGTTTGTGCAGGTTGGGAATAGATGTGATGGGGCTGGAATATGAGATGTGAAATGTGTCTTTGTTATATTCTCTGCAGCTGAGTTGTTGCTGGATAAAGTTGTCATGTTGGTCTGGGCCAGATGCAAAAGACTGGAAAAATGAACGATTCCATCAGATACAACGTCAGCGGTAAGACATTATCTGTAACTGTGCTGTGATCTATGTTCTGTAGGACTGGTATCTACCACTGACCATATGGTGGTAATATCCATGTTGGTCGTTATATAGAGATTATCTTCAGTAATAGCGCGGTCATCTGCTGAGGTTCTCCTCCACTATTAGGGCGCATCACTGAGTTGTAATCAAGGTTACTTGGTTAGGGGCTCACTCAGAAGCTTCGCCCCCCCCCTGGACCAAAACCATAGCTACGCCTCTGCCATATATTAAATATAGTAAAAAAATAAAAAAAATTGAAATGCCAAAGTTGCCACTTTTAATCACCACCCCAAAAAATACAAAACAAAATATTCAAAACGTCATATGTACCCCAAAATGTCATCAATAAAAATGTTAGCTCTCCGAGGAACAAACCGCGCCCTCACAAAGCTCCAATAAAAAAGTTACAAATCTCAGGAAATGGCAATATACCAATTTGCATTATTTTTTTTAAACTTGTAAAATAATCATAATAATAATAGTAAAAAAAAAATTTAATTATAAAATATGTACACGTTTTTATAGCCATGATCGTTCTGGCCTGTACTATTATATCGCCAGGAAATTTTTAACTGCTTGTTAAACACCATAAAAAAAGTTTATGGCGGATCCCCCACTCAAAACTGTGCTTCCAGTGACTGATGGACGGATCAGTCAGTAGTATGTGGAGCAACCATCCTGATTACAATACTTTAGGAAATTACTATTAGGCTGGAGTCACACATAACATATAAAAAATCGGTCCATTTTTCATGGCCGAGAATCGCAACAATGTTCCCTGAACAGTGATTGGTATGTCATCCGTGTGCAATGCGAGGATGCGTTTTTTCACATCTAAGCATCCATGTGATATCCGTATGGCATCCGTATGGCGAGAGTTTCTCGCCGGCTTGCAAAATGGACATATAATGGATAATGGCCCATAAAATCATGAATAAATAATGTGGAAGCCTATTTATTGGCTCCACAAGTTCCGTCCTACAAGCAAAAAAAATTGCGTGGTCTCCCGCAAGGAAAGCCGACGGCCGGGGCCGATATTTTTAGCCTGGGAAGGGGTTAATACCCATGGATCTTCCCAGGCTATGATATCAGCCCGCAGCTGTATATTTAGTGTCATAGTATAGGACATGGTTCATGTCCTGCTCTCTCAGGGTTAATGTTGCTGGCCTCCCTTTGGATCTGGGAGGGGTATTTATACACACTCCAGACTAGAATTCCCTGTCAGCTATACTTTTGTTTAGTCTGTGTGTCTGACCCCTTGGGTGTGTGCTCAGTTTGCATTTGTTTGTTTTGCGCTACGTGCGTTACTCTGCTTGTTTTTTCTGCTGGTTTTCTGACCTTTGGCTCCCTTTCTGACTATCTCCTCATCCTTGGTTACCTTGTTATCTCCTGGCTTGATCTTGGCACATTTAACTACTCTCCAGTGTACATCGTCTCCTCTGCACACCGGCGTCTGGCGCCGCCCTCGACCACCTTCTTCCCTGTCACGTGGTTCAGGTCCTGTTTGCTACCTGACGAGTTCCCCGCCGCTCTGCTCTCAGCTCTCTTGCTGTGGCGTGCAAGCTCTCCCTGCAGCAGTAGCACCCGGGAGTCGTGACATTTAGACTTTACTGGATATTCTAATAGGGATACCCCCCAAAAAATGATGTGGGGTCCCCCTTTAATTTATAGACAGAAAGACTACGCAGACAGCTGCGGGCTGATATTCATAGCCTAGGAAGGGGCCATGGATATTGACCCCCCCCCAGCTAAAAATACCAGCACCTAGCCACCCCAAAACAGGCGCATTTATAAGATGCGCCAATTCTGGCACATAGCCTCTCTCATCCCATTGCCGTGTAGCGGTGGCATATGGGGTAATAAGGGGTTAATGTCAGTTTTGTAAGGTGACATTAAGCCCGGTTAATAATGGAGAGGTGTCAATAAGACACCTATCCACTGTTAATGCAATAGTATGAAAGGGTTAAAAAAAATACACACACATTAAGAATAAATTCTTTAATGAAATAATTAAACACACAGGCTTTTCATCTTTATTACATTCTCAATCCAAGCGAAGCCCTTGTTTTCCTGTAAAAAATCCAAAACAAAAAAGCAACAATATCTCATACCTGTCCGCCGTTCAGTCAAGTCCCACGCTGCAATGGTCCCTTTCTAGGCTATTAATATCTGCCCTCAGTCACTGGCTTTCCCTCTCTGGCGAAGAAAATTGCGCGAAAGCCCAAGCAATTATTTTCACCTGAATATATTCGTTAATTTAACACCTACATCTCCATTTAACACACACATAGTACTAACATTATTAGTCAGGGACATATAGAAATCTAACTGATATGCAATGGTTTTACTGTATGTAAACCATGTGTCATATCCTGTCGGCTTCTGCAATGATTTTACAGAAGCCGACAATTGAAATATCGGCTATTCGGCTACCTAAATCTCTATGAAATATAAATATATATATATATATATATATATATATACCGTATATATATATATATATATATATATATATATATATATATGTGTGTGTGTGTCAATGACATATTTATATATACTTATACTATGTGTATACATTTATTTTATCTAATCTATTTTAACCTGTCAACGTGATTTTACATTACAGTGCCCTGAATTGCTGGCTTTTCTAAAGGACACTGATGAGTATTTCTCGCAAGTCACACTGATGGTCCGTGTCTTCTGCATTTTTTCCTCACACCCATAGACTTGTATTGGCGAGAAAAAAACGGATGATGGGAGCTGCCCCATAGATTAACATTGGGCCGAGTGCTATGCGATTTATTCTAGCATAGCACTCGTCCGTATTCCTCTCTAGTGTGACTCCAGCCTTAGGTATTCTCTACAATTTAATCAATATGTCATCATTGCTTTACGGGTCAGCTATTTGTGACGAAAGCAGAAGATGAGAAGACAATCAGATCAGGGAGAGGAAGAAGGTTCTCCGGTAGCTCGTATGGTCACAGTGGTCGGTCAAGGTCATTTGTTCCTCCCTGTGAATGACATCTCACTAACTCCTATGTTACTCCATGACTGACACGTCCTTCTTTCTCTACAGCTGAATTGCAGCCTGGCGGCCAAAGATGACCTGGGTGGCTCTCATCTCATCAACCATTTTCACACCTTTTCATTGAGGAGGAGAACATTCCGACAAGCCACAGGGCTGGCCAAGGAGGACGCCAACAAGTGAAGATCTAGAATGTCTGACCTTATGGTCCTAGTAGCGTGAGAATCTGTGCTCAGCTGGTTTCTGGGGCACAAATTGTACATTTAAATCATTTACAAATCATTCAGACTTTCATTTTTTGTCGATTGTTTTATTTTATCTGATTTGCAACTATTTTTGTTCCATATTTACTGTACATTTTTACAATCTGCGTGATATTTCATATGTAAAAACAACCCCAATCTTTCTAAGCTTTTTCTTGTAAGCAGTAAAAACAGCTCAAAAACTGCATACAATGTCATGGTTTTTTTCCACCGATCAACAGACTTGATGTGAAAAACAAAGAGAGAATCAAATGTCTTAGTGCCCTCACAATAGAAAGTCCTGGAGAATGTTCAAGCACAATCACTGGGATACTGAATATACAGGTACAGATTACTGTGCTACTGAATGTACAGGCATAGATCACTGCTGTCATGATCCAGTCCGGAGTTTATTTTCTGTTACCCCCTCTCTGGACTGGTCATGCGGGGGTTAACACCCTCTGCCTCATTTTGGAGCTGGCTGGCCTTTCTCAGTCCTCTGCAGTCTGCTGGCCTGCATCAGTGATAGTTCATGCTTCCAGGCAAGAGCAGCTGACCTGTATACCCTGGGGATCCTTCTGCCTCTGACTTCCAGTATTTGTGCGAGACCGTTCCCTATCCCTGATGTAGTGTTCGTCTAGCGGTTTTCCTTACAGTGTATGACTCGGCCTGATCTCTGTACCCCGCCTCTTGCTTTCCGTCTGATACCGCGTTCCCCGACCGGCTTTGACTTCTGGCTTGTACCCCAACTTCATCTCACGTCTCACGTTTTGGATACTGCACTCCCGTTTGGCTCTGACTTCTGGCTTGTCTCTGACGTCGTGCATGCTGCAACCTCTGGTACTTCTGCTCCTGACAGTTTCTGACTCTGCTCGTCTGACCACTCTTTCATTACCTGTGACACCTGCACACTGTTGCTACGCTGTGAGTGTGCAACCTCTCTTCCCTCACCAGCACCCCCTGGTGGAGGTTGCGCTACACTAAACTGCAGCCGCATCACATTATCACTGACCACACATTTAAAAGGGGATTTTGCATTTTTTTTCTCTGGTCATGGATCCGCTCGGTAACTTGGTGGATCAAGTGTCCAGTTTAACACAGATGATGCAGGATTTTTCGGTGGAACATCAGACCCTTGCCACTTCTCACATTCACTTAAGAAAAAAGCTGACAGGAACTGTTAACACCGTGTAGGGAACCACCCCTCATGCTGTTAGTCGACCTGGTGATTCAGTAGATGTTGTTTTGCACTCTCCAAAACCCTCAGTTAAGCTTCCTGACACCTTTTCTGGCGAAAGCGGGTAAGGATTATTATCTCCTTACTCAGGGAGGGTCCCCAATCTTGGGCTTTCTCGCTGCCCCTACTGCTCCTGAACGGATGTCGGTAGATAGGTTCTTTGAGGTCCTAGGACTTATCTATGATGAACCGGACCGTGTCAGGTTGGCAGAGGACACTATTATAGATCTGGTTCAAGGAAAGCGCTCAGCCGAGTGGTACAGCTCCGAGTTCGGTCGATGGTCCACTAAGGTGTCCTGGAATGACTCCGCGCTGAGATGTCAGCTCAGGCTCAGGAGTGGACTGTCGGAACCCCTGAAGGATGCTCTGGCTCTCCATCCACCTCCAGCTCACTGGAGGAAGCTATGACTCAGACTATCCATATGGATCGGAGGTTGCGAGAGAGAGGTGTTACACAGCGGGAGGTTCTGTTGCTCCTTGCTGGTTCTGTTGTTTTGCCTCCGTCTGAACCTATGGAGGTGGGAGCCGCCAACCGTGAGGAGAAGGAGAGGAGACGGCGACATGTAGAAAAACTGTGTTTTTACTGTGGAGACCCCGGAAATTGGAAAAAAGACTGCCCCTCCTGTCCACCGACTACCAAGCGGCTGAGTCTGGGTGATTGTCGTGGAAGTCACCAAGACTCTCAGGTACCTTTTTCTACATTATCAAAAATTTGGTTAGAAGTGGAACTTTGTTGTGGGAGTGGCTCCGTGCATACTTCTGCCTTCGTGGATTGCGGGTCATCCATGAACTTTATTGACTCTGACTTGGTGTCCAAGTGTAAGTTAGGGACAGTTAGGCTGGAGACTCCTATTCATGTTGTTGCCATTGACAAAACACCACTGGCTAAGAATGTCATCAAATGAGTTTCTGAGGAGTTTCTCCTTAAAGTGAGTTCCCTACATCAGGAACGTATTTCATGTTTTGTTATGGACAATCTGCCTGTGGGACTGGTGTTGGGGTTCCCCTGGCTACAATTACATAATTCTGTGATAAACTGGGAATCTCGGGACATTGTTAAATTGTAGTAAATATCGCCTCACTACTGTACTTGTGTCATCCATCTGTCTGGAGGGTATTCCAGAGTACCTGAAGGACTTTGAGGATGTGTACTCTGAAAAGGAGGCTGAGGTTCTACCACCACACTGCCCATTCGATTGTGCTGTTGATCTTGTTCCCGGTGACAAATTGCCCAAAGTCCGTTTGTACAACCTTTCCGACCCTGAGCGGGCAGCTATGAAGGAGTATATCTCTGATAGTCTCCGTAAAGGGCACATTCGGCCATCTGTCTCTCCTGTGGCGGTGGGGTTCTTTTTGTGAAGAAAAAGGATGGTGGTTTACTCCCATACCTCGATTTTCGAGAACTGAATAAAATCACTATAAGAAACACTTATCCCCTCCCATTTGTACCCAATTTGTACAATCAATTGCCGGGGGGCCAGGTGGTTCTCTAAGTTGAACCTCAGGGGAGCATACAATCTCATCCGTATGCGTGAGGGGGATGAGTGGAAAACTGCATTTCTCACCTCTGAGGGTTTGTTTGAAAATTTGGATATGCCCTTTGGCCTGAGCAGTGTTCCAGAATTTCATGAATCATGTTTTCTCAGATTTTATTGGGCGTTTAATGGTAGTTTATTTGGATGACATCCTCATATATTCTTCTGACAAACAGTCACATGGGCCACTTCCGGGCGGTTCTTCAGAGGCTTAGGGAGAACTCACTATTTGCTAAACCGAAGAAGTGTGCATTTTTTGCTCAAGAATTGTCCTTTCTTGGGGTTATATTGTCTGCTGAGGGCTTTTTGTAAAAGGCCGGGTATCAGTCTGACCTTTTCATCGGCCTACCATCCCGAGACCAACAGTCAGACTGAAAGGACCAATCAGTCTTTGGAGCAGATATTACGGTGTATTGCCACGTCTAGACAGGATGATTAGTGCTCTGCGGTACCCATGGGGGAATTTGCTTTCAATTATCATGTCAATCAGTCCACTGGTACTTCCCCGTCCTTCTGCAACTATGGGTTTCACCCCCACTTTGGTGAGTTTTCCCAAATGGATTTGGGGTGTCCAGGGGCTGTTTCAGCCTTCCTGCTATTGGGGGAGGTCTAGAGGGAGATTCAGAGAAACATTGGGGGAGGCTCAGGGCAAATATAATTTTGTTTGCATATAAACGACATTCTGTGGGACTGGCTTACCAGGTGGGGAATAAGATACGGTTATCCACCAAGAATATAAGATTGAGGATTCCCTCTGCTAAGTTGGGTCCCAAGTTTATTGGCCCTTATGAAATTTTAGAGGTGGTTACTCCTGTGGCCCTTCGTCTGCGCTTGCCTCCATCGTTGCGGATCCCCAATGTGTTCCATAAGGCGCTTCTGAAGCCGTCGGTGCCTTCCCAGGTGAGTCTCCCTCGCACCCGCCGCCTGTTGCGGTGGATGGCCAGATCGAGTATGAGGTGGAAAGGGTGGTGGATTCTCGTATGCTCCGCCATTCATTTCAGTACTTGGTCCATTGGAAAGGCTACGGTCCTGAGAACTGGTTGTGGGTGCCGGCGCGTTTGGTCCATGCGGATCAGTTGGTCCAGGCCTTTCACGCTCGTTGTCCAGGGCAGCCTGGGGGTCCTGTGGCCCCCATTGAGAGGGGGGTACTGTCATGATCCAGTCCAGAGTTTGTTTCCTGTTATTCCCTCTCTGGACTGGTCATGCAGGGGTTAACACCCTCTGCCTTGTTTTGGAGCTGTCTGGGCTTTTTTCAGTCCTCTGCAGTCTTTTGGCCAGTGTCAGTGATAGTTCATGCTTCCGGGCTAGAGCAGCTGAGCCGTATGCCCGGTGATCCTTCTGCCTCTGACTTCCCGTATTTGTGTGAGACCCATTCCCTATCCCTGTCACAGTGTTCATCTGGTGGTTTTCCTTACTGTGTATAACTCGGCCTGATCTCTGAACCCCGCCTCTTGCTTTCCGTCTCTGATACCTCCTTACTTTTGACTTCTGGCTTGTACCATCGACTTCATCTTACGTCTCACGTTTTGGATACCGCACTCCCGTTTGGCTCTGACTTCTGGCTTGTCTCTGACTTCGTGCATGCTGCGACCTCTGGTACTTCTGCTTCTGACAATTTCTGACTCTGCTCGTCTGACCATTCTTTCGTTACCTGTGACACCTGTGCGGCTGCTCAGTGTTCCTACGCTGTGAGTGTGCAACCTCTCTTCCCTCACCAGCACCCCCTGGTGGAAACTGCAGTGCAGCCGCATCACAACTGCGCTACTGAATGTACAGGCACAGATCACTGCTCTACTGAATGTCCATGCACAGATCACTGCACTACTGAATGTACAGGCACAGATCACTGGGCTACTGAATGTACAGGCATAGATCACTGCGCTACTGAATGTACAGGCACAGATCACTGCACTACTAAATGTACAGGCATAGATCACTGCGTTCCTGAATGTACAGGCATAGCTCACTGCACTACTGAATGTACAGGCATAGATCACTGCGCTACTGAATGTACAGGCAAAGATCACTGCATTCCTGAATGTACAGGCATGATCACTGCACTACTGAATGTACAGGCATAGATCACTGCACTACTGAATGTGCAGGCACAGATCACTGCGCTACTGAATGTACAGGCATGATCACTGCACTACTGAATGTACAGGCATAGATCACTGCACTACTGAATGTGCAGGCACAGATCACTGCGCTACTGAATGTACAGGCATGATCACTGCACTACTGAATGTACAGGCATAGATCACTGCACTACTGAATGTGCAGGCACAGATCACTGCGCTACTGAATGTACAGGCATGATCACTGCGCTACTGAATGTACAGGCATAGATCACTGCGCTACTGAATGTACAGGCATAGATCACTGCACTACTGAATGTGCAGGCACAGATCACTGCGCTACTGAATGTACAGGCATGATCACTGCACTACTGAATGTACAGGCATAGATCACTGCACTACTGAATGTGCAGGCACAGATCACTGCGCTACTGAATGTACAGGCATGATCACTGCACTACTGAATGTACAGGCATAGATCACTGCACTACTGAATGTGCAGGCACAGATCACTGCGCTACTGAATGTACAGGCATGATCACTGCGCTACTGAATGTACAGGCATAGATCACTGCGCTACTGAATGTACAGGCATAGATCACTGCACTACTGAATGTACAGGCACAGATCAGTTCCCGACCAACTCAATGCCCTAAGAACCCAATGCCCTACCTAAGTGTGATAGTAAACAATGCCTGACCAACTCAATGCACTGCCAAAGTCTTAGGTAAATTATGCTCAACCAATTCAACTCCCCTCACTGTTACATTTGTAATTGTGTATTTTTTCACAAATTCATATGAACTTTTTTGCTCAGAATAGTTACTATTTTTCAGACATAAAAACCTTTTTCCACTAAATAATTTCATATTACAATGTTTATTTAAAAACAATAGAACACGTAATTAGTAATTAGCTATTTGCACCCTGGCCACTAGTACTAAGGTCTGACTATTGTGGCCATGTACAGGTGTTATTTCCTGAATCTATAGGAAGTTACAGTCTAGACACTTTAATACTAAAGATCAGGATAAGATTTGAACATTGTAGCCATGTACAGGTGTTGTTTCCTGAATCTATAGGAAGCTACAGTCTAGACATTTTAATATCAATGATCGGATTGAGGTCTGACAATTGTTGCCATGTACAGGTGTTGTTTCCTGAATCTATAGGAAGCTACAGTCTAAATAAAAGCGCCAGTGGTCGGTGTGATAATTGCAAAAATTCTATTATTTTGATATGTAAAAAGAAAAAAAATTGCAAAATTGAAAAAACCCTGATTTATACAACGTATTTTCTTCAGACAGCTTCACTTTAATAACACTATGTGATAGTAGATATCGCCCCATGACTGGAGTTGGCCTTGACATCCATTTGTAACGTGATTATTCTGGTTATGACTGAGGCAAGGTGGAAAAGCGTGCATTTCTATAGCTAAAAGTCATTAGTCAGGCTGTCATTCCGGCACTAGCACAGCATCCAAGACAAGCAGACTCCACGCGCTGATTGTGTGTTTTACCCGACAGAGTGAGACCATTATCTGACGTTGGCTTCGGGGCAAGTCAGTGATTCTTGTTGGAAGCAAGTGTTTAAAGTACTGACCTGTCTATGCTGATTTGGAACAAATGACATACAGTGCTGCGAGTAACCTCAGTCATAATATACACTTCAGCTTTAATTTGCTAAAAACTAAACACAAATTATCCCCTGTGAGCAAAAGAGGACATCAAAGCTTACGAGGAGTGTTTTCTCCCTCTCCGGAAACATTGTACTAATGACCTCACCCATTAGTATGCCGGGATGTATTGTGATTCACACACTGAGGTCGGGATAGAAACAGAGGCAATGCAACAGCAAACAGTACAAAGCATAGTAATACAAAATAACGACTCAAAAAAAAAAGTTTAAATAGTTAAAATTTTCAACATACCGAAAGTTTTCTTGATTGGTGTGAGACCGGGAGGTGAAAGTCCCACCAATCTCTAACATTATAGAGATTTTCTCCTCCGAGGCTAGATTCAAGATGGGGGAGATTAATTAAACGTTTTTTGGGGGGCTTCAGCTAAACTTCTGAAATCACTCAATGAGCACACTGTCAGGATTCTGCTCTGCTGCATGCTCGAGAGGGTAGTCACATGACCATAACTATGCAATTTGCATAGTTGTGGTCATGTGCCCACTATCAACTTTTCCTGCTTCTCTCAATATTTAATGAGAATCTAGTTGGCTAGTAACCACAACTACACAAATCACAGTCACATGACTGGCTGATCGAGCAGGCAGGAGAGCGGCATCCGGACAGTGTGCTCATTGAATGACTGTATAAATTTAGCTGAAGCCAGAAAACACCTTTAATAAATTCCTCCCCCTATTCCATCTTAAAACCATCAGTCTCAGAGGAGACAATCGCCATAGTTTTAGCAATCATGACAGTGCGCACATGGCATACTGTCAAGATTCAGCAATCTGCAAAAATTTAGCTCAAGGCAGAAAACACCTTTAATAAATTCCTCCCCCCATTCCATCTTAAAACCATCAGTCTCAGGAGAGACAATCTTGTTTACTGTAAACGATATCTATAACCCTGTATGTAACCGCTTTCTCATGTACAGCACCATGGAATTAATGGTGCTATATAAATAAATAATAATAATAATAGTTTTAGCAATCATGACAGTGCGCACATGGCATGCTGTCAAGATTCAGCAATCTGCAAAAATGTAGCTCAAGGCAGAAAACACCTTTAATAAATTCCCACCCACAATATTAAATCCATCAGTCTCAGAGGATATAATCGCCATCATTTCAGCAATCATGACAGTGCGCACATGGCACACTGTCAAGATTAAAAAAAATCTACAAAAATTTCGATCAAGCCAAAAAACACCTTTAATAAATCCCCTTAAACTTATTAAATGCAAGCCTTTTAATAAATGTAGTGCATCTCTGATCGTCCAAGCTACCCGTAAAATCTACACCAGCCCAGCTATGCTAAAATTCTGGAGTAAATTAGAACAATTTTCAAAAATACTTAGAGACATGTCAGAAAAATTCATTGACGGGAGTGGGGTCCAGGTTCTAAGACCCCAACTGAACGGAGGAGCAGAAGCGCTAAGCTGGGCGTTCCTCTGCTTCGACGCTGAAGACTTGAACTCCCCATAGAGGCCATCTTCAGAGGTCAGAGGTGAGCAATTAGATCAGTGGCAGTCTCGGGATCGGGAGCCCCATCGATCACGTCAAAAGTTAGAAGGAAAAGATTGTGAAGTGACAGGTTAAAAGAGTTCTACAGCATGAGAACCCCATCATACAGCTCCCGATATCTCAGCTTTATGCTTGCATGACGGGAAGAGGAATTTTAGGGTTAAACTTTCACATCTGGATTCTCATGTATAGAAGTATAATAGAGATAGACAGCGCATGCATCAATAATGAGCGGCGTACCATCAGTCATATCCATGCCCGTGGGCGGAGAGCAGTGGCCCGCGTGGCTGATCGCCCATACCGGATATTTTCTGTTAAATCCACAATAAAGTGATTGCATGAAGGTTTTGTAGAATCCGACTACTCCAGGGTTACCTGAAAAATTAAAAGTGCAATAATATTAATAAAATCTTATAAGATTCCTTAAATAATACCTCTCACACAAAACCTGTAGACAAGCATGGCCCTCACCTCCCAAAGCATTTTAATAAAACTGCTTTTGGTGCACATATCAGACTAATATTTCCAGGAACTGTCCCGAATCTCATTCTCTGTAACGACCCAATGTGGGTGGTTCCTCTTTATCGGAATTCTGCCAGCACTATAGGAGCTGGAACTTCCTTTAGCCCCTCAATTCACAGCATGCAGTGCTCCTGCCACTGACCAATGGTTTGCCTGTCCCAACTCTCTAATATGCCTGTATGTAGTGTGACAGGAGAGTAGGAACAGAAAGGAAAACACTCGCCTCATGTCCTGTAATCCATCTCAGCGTCTGTGTGCTGGAGACTCATTACACTGGAAAATGATCAATGGACAGCAACTTAGGCAAAAGGGAAACACCTAGTGGTCAGCACTCTGGAGGGATTATTTGTGAATAAGAGCAGATCATTTTTACATGAATTGATTTGCAGATTGTTTATTTATTATTCAATTAAATGAGATGAAGCTGTCCAAAAGTGCAGAGACCCTTTTAAAAAAAAAGAAATACTAAACAAAATGGAGTCAGTAGAATACTAAAATAAGAACTGAGAAATTCTCGAGAGGAAATAGAAAATGACTGACCAAAAATAATTGACTTTTGCCTTAGTTGTGTCAAACTACTAGGCATATTGACTTCCATTAATCAGAGGAGAAGTGAGCTGCTTCCTCCATCGATACTGTGAATCACGCACTGTGATTGGGCACGCATCGTTATTAAGGACGTGGCACGTACTGTGATTGGGCACGCATCGTTATTAAGGACGCGGCACGTACTGTGATTGGGCACGCATCGTTATTAAGGACGCGGCACGTACTGTGATTGGGCACGCATCGTTATTGAGCACGCGGCACGTACTGTGATTGGGCACGCATCGTTATTGAGCACGCGGCACGTACTGTGATTGGGCACGCATCGTTATTAAGGACGCGGCACGTACTGTGATTGGGCACGCATCGTTATTAAGGACGCGGCACGTACTGTGATTGGGCACGCATCGTTATTGAGCACGCGGCACGTACTGTGATTGGGCACGCATCGTTATTAAGGGCGCGGCACGTACTGTGATTGGGCACGCATCGTTATTAAGGACGCGGCACGCACTGTGATTGGGCACGCATCGTTATTAAGGACGCGGCACGCACTGTGATTGGGCACGCATCGTTATTAAGGACGCGGCACGTACTGTGATTGGGCACGCATCGTTATTAAGGACGCGGCACGTACTGTGATTGGGCACGCATCGTTATTAAGGACGCGGCACGTACTGTGATTGGGCACGCATCGTTATTAAGGACGCGGCACGCACTGTGATTGGGCACGCATCGTTATTAAGCACGCGGCACGCACTGTGATTGGGCACGCATCGTTATTAAGGACGCGGCACGTACTGTGATTGGGCACGCATCGTTATTAAGGACGCGGCACGTACTGTGATTGGGCACGCATCGTTATTAAGGACGCGGCACGTACTGTGATTGGGCACGCATCGTTATTGAGCACGCGGCACGTACTGTGATTGGGCACGCATCGTTATTAAGGGCGCGGCACGTACTGTGATTGGGCACGCATCGTTATTAAGGGCGCGGCACGCACTGTGATTGGGCACGCATCGTTATTAAGGACGCGGCACGTACTGTGATTGGGCACGCATCGTTATTAAGGACGCGGCACGTACTGTGATTGGGCACGCATCGTTATTAAGGACGTGGCACGTACTGTGATTGGGCACGCATCGTTATTAAGGACGCGGCACGCACTGTGATTGGGCACGCATCGTTATTAAGGACGCGGCACGTACTGTGATTGGGCACGCATCGTTATTAAGGACGCGGCACGTACTGTGATTGGGCACGCATCGTTATTAAGGACGCGGCACGTACTGTGATTGGGCACGCATCGTTATTAAGGACGCGGCACGTACTGTGATTGGGCACGCATCGTTATTAAGCACGCGGCACGCACTGTGATTGGGAACGCATCGTTATTAAGGACGCGGCACGTACTGTGATTGGGCACGCATCGTTATTAAGGACGCGGCACGTACTGTGATTGGGCACGCATCGTTATTAAGGACGCGGCACGTACTGTGATTGGGCACGCATCGTTATTAAGGACGCGGCACGTACTGTGATTGGGCACGCATCGTTATTAAGGACGTGGCACGTACTGTGATTGGGCACGCATCGTTATTGAGCACGCGGCACGTACTGTGATTGGGCACGCATCGTTATTAAGGACGCGGCACGTACTGTGATTGGGCACGCATCGTTATTAAGGACGTGGCACGTACTGTGATTGGGCACGCATCGTTATTAAGGACGCGGCACGTACTGTGATTGGGCACGCATCGTTATTAAGGACGTGGCACGTACTGTGATTGGGCACGCATCGTTATTGAGCACGCGGCACGTACTGTGATTGGGCACGCATCGTTATTAAGGACGCGGCACGTACTGTGATTGGGCACGCATCGTTATTAAGGACGCGGCACGTACTGTGATTGGGCACGCATCGTTATTAAGGACGTGGCACGTACTGTGATTGGGCACGCATCGTTATTAAGGACGCGGCACGTACTGTGATTGGGCACGCATCGTTATTAAGGACGCGGCACGTACTGTGATTGGGCACGCATCGTTATTAAGGACGCGGCACGTACTGTGATTGGGCACGCATCGTTATTAAGGACGTGGCACGTACTGTGATTGGGCACGCATCGTTATTAAGGACGCGGCACGTACTGTGATTGGGCACGCATCGTTATTAAGGACGCGGCACGTACTGTGATTGGGCACGCATCGTTATTAAGGACGCGGCACGTACTGTGATTGGGCACGCATCGTTATTAAGGACGCGGCACGTACTGTGATTGGGCACGCATCGTTATTAAGCACACGGCACGCACTGTGATTGGGCACGCATCGTTATTAAGCACGCGGCACGCACTGTGATTGGGCACGCATCGTTATTAAGCACGCGGCACGCACTGTGATTGGGCACGCATCGTTATTAAGGACGCGGCACGTACTGTGATTGGGCACGCATCGTTATTAAGGACACGGCACGTACTGTGATTGGGCACGCATCGTTATTAAGGACGCGGCACGTACTGTGATTGGGCACGCATCGTTATTAAGGACGCGGCACGTACTGTGATTGGGCACGCATCGTTATTAAGCATGCGGCACGCACTGTGATTGGGCACGCATCGTTATTAAGCACGCGGCACGCACTGTGATTGGGCACGCATCGTTAAGGACGCGGCACGTACTGTGATTGGGCACGCACTGCGATTGGGCACGCACGGCGATTGGGCACGCACGGCGATTGGGCACGCACGGCGATTGGGCACGCATTGCGATTGGGCACGCACTGCGATTGGGCACACACTGTGACTGGACACGCACTGTGATTGGACATGCATCGCTATTGAGCACGCGGCACGTACTGTGATTGGGCACGCACTGTGATTGGGCACTCACTCCGATTGAGTACAGACTGTGATTGGGCACTTACTGTGATTAAGCATGCACTGCGATTGGACACACTATGATTGGGCATGCACTGTGATTGAGCACGCACTGCGATTGGGCACGCACTGCGATTGAGGACGCACTGCAATTGGGCACTCACTGCGATTGGGCACTCACTGCGATTGGGCACGCACTACGATTGAGCACGCACTGTGATTGGACACGCACTGCGATTGAGCACGCACTGTGATTGGACACGCACCGCGATTGAGCACGCACTGTGACTGGGCATGCACTGTGATTGAGCACGCAGCACGTACTGTGATTGGGCATGCACCGTGATTGAGCACGCACTGTCATTGAGTACGTGGCATGCACTGTGATTGGGCACGCACTATGATTAGGCACGCACTACGATTGAGCATGGACTGTGACTGAGCACACACTGTGATTGGGCACGCACTGTGATTGGGCACGCACTGTAATTGGACACGCACTGTGATTGGACACGCACTGTGATTGGACACGCACTGTGATTCGACACGCACTGTGATTGGACACGCACTGTGATTGGACACCCACTGTGTGACCAATTTTGTCATGGTTTGGCTTTTATACTGTATGGAGGGTCATTTAGTTTTTTTTACATTCCTATTTGTTCTCCAGATATTACTTCTTTTTTTATTATAATATTTACTGCTCATTGTTAAGGGGACGGGCTGCTATCTAGCCATGGTGGCAGAATATGTATAGTTCTTACAAGCTGTTTGATGCTGAACTTACAAGCACTGCTCTGGGATTGGCCAGAATTACTTGATCACACTGTTAGCTCCTGATCCACACCAGCTTCAGTCCCTCAGTACTTCCAATGCTACAGAGGCAAAGCTGCCTCATGTAGTAGCGTTAAAGCACACACAAATGAAGCCATTGGCATGACAATGCAGCTGGCCTAAACACCCACAAGATGGCTGGCTTGTGTGTTCCGAAAAAGCCGACGTGGGACAAACCCTTTAAGGTGGTCATTAGATGAACGTCAGCTAAACTATCCACTTCTAAAGTGCATAGTGGTGTCCTGATTCTCCTTCAAAAGCAAATTTTGGAAAATAAATAGTTGGGCATAATGGATTTCAACATGCCCAATCCTTTGATTTTAAGAGAGATACGCTGTCATCAGAGGTGTCTGGCCACTGTTTATTCTTCTTCCCTCTATTAAAGTGATTGTCCGGCATTAGGGTACAAGTCTGCACTCACTCTATGTGATACTCCGATGCCGGGAGCGGCAGGCACGTGCTGCAAGTATGTTATTTGCATACATGCGGTCACAAGCTAACTAGATGTGAGCGGCCTCACTCAATACAAGTGAATTGAGTGATGCCGGACACGTCTAGTCGGAATTTGGACAGAAGTATGCAAATCGAATATGTGCGTACACATGAACACTGACATTGGAGAATCCTCACAGCACAATCTGAGCTTGCATGTATATGCAGGAGTCGGGAAGAATAGCTGTCAACCGAGCAAGCTGCTCAGCTTATATCGAAAGCATAAGAAGTCTGGAGATGGGAACATGGACTAGCATTGGAAAGTTAAGCATTTAACAAACTTTTTTTTTCTACTTTGAAGTCTAAAAAAAAGCTTCTAAAAAATACCTAGAAGACCCCTTACCAGAGCTTTGATTTAATTTCCGATGCCTCAAATGTCTACTGAGCTGTTCAATCTCTAAAGCATAATACTTGGACCCAAAATGGCTTCTTTAAGGTCCTAAATTATGTATCTGAAGCCACTGCAAGTGCACCTAAAATCCAAGATATGTAGCATGGGTCAAAAGCAGTACAGATGCTGTACAACAAGGATCCACCAGGCCGTGTTCATGAGGACTATAGGGAATTGTGTAGCAAAAATAATATATAAAAATAAGAAAAAGTACAAAGGAAAATATACTTAAACCAATTTCCAGAGCTAGAACACATGTGCAGCGTAATATTAACCTGCCCTGCGCCTGTTATTCTGCTTAATACGAGAGCTAATCATAGGTGTTGCAGTGAAATCGCGATACGTCGTTGCACCTTACCGCCGGGATTTCATTTGCCTAAATTAAATACATTTGTTAGCAATTCAGACAGTAGTAGACGAGAATTACCTTATTGTTTGGATTGTAAAATCCACATCTTAGCTCACCCCGGGCACCCCCCGCCCAACCTCCCCTTCCCTGGCCCACCTTTAAATTTAGTGCACTTTGTGGATTTGTTTTGGCTACAAAGTATTTTTCTTGAAGTCCAGATGAGCACTTCCAAGTCTTTTCAAATATTTTGTAGGAAATGTTAGGCATTAAATCCTCATCACATGAAATTCGGAGAACAGCTGTTGAGAGCAGCTGAATGGAAGCAAATGTTTCCGAGGCTGGTGGTACTAGGTGACCGCGTCGAGGGGAGCTGCTGAAAGTAACAACCCAACGCAATGCATTAAACTGTTTACAGTCAACACAACGGACCTGACCCCTAAACAGTTTTTTCCCCCCTTAACACTGCAATTACAATATCCACTTTCAACCAACCACTAAATTCTATCATTCTTTCCAAGAACCAAAAAAAAAAGTAGCCCTCTCTAATTTCTTGAAACAAATAACGTGCCCTCAGGGGCCATGAGGTCGGAGGAGAAATTCCCAAGCTCTAGTGGACGGGCAGTGAAAGTAGAGGAGGCGTAGTGCCCACCTGTCGGGATCGAAGGTAAACTTCGTACAGATGACGCACCTGGGACCGATGTTGGCTCCAATATATATTACCCCACCCCCATCTTTGGATGTGAAAATATCACACTATTTAATAAAAAAAATTCCCATAATTCTCTAAAAAAACATTGATCACCCCCCAAAATAATGATATGTTTGAAAATAAATTACAGATTTCTATACCTAAATGACAAATAATATAATTCAAAGCTTAACAATTATACAATATAAAAATATAATTTAAGTCAAAAATATAATATTAATTAAGAAGTGTGTACAAAAAGTAAAACGATAATGAATTCTAAAAGAAAATAATTTTAGGGCCTAAAAGATAAATGAAAAACAAAGTCAAATATCATTAACAAGTTTGTAAAATAGTAAAATAGTTATGAATTCATTCAATAAATACATTTTATAATAATTAAGTCATAAAAATACGCTAAACATTTTCAAAACACGTTACTTTTGAATAAAAAAGTTATTAAAGAATGAAAATAATTTGAATATAAAAAATATTAACAAATGTGTTAATTATAAAATTATAAATTAAATACTTAAGTAATAAAAATACACAAAAAAATAAAAAAAGTAAGTATTTAAAATAGTAAAATTATTGTGAAAAATAATAACTATTAAAGCATTAAAATATGCTAAAAGTGTACGGTATATTTAAAAAGTTAACAAATGTGTAAAATAGTATACTGATGAGAAATTCTGAAAAAAAAAATTATAAGTACAATAAATATAATAATAAATTAAAAATTATCATTACTGCACGCACATGGGAGATTCAATACATGAAAATTATTTTAAAAAAATAAATAAAAATCAATTACAGGTACATAAAACTTATGTAAACATATCTAATAAAATGAAAGCTACCTAATACCGTAATTCCTCCATAGTATTCATAATACAGGTGTAAAAAGTTACATACTAGTCAGATAAGATGTATTGGATATGGTATATGTCGAAATTGTGATTTCTGTACTATTGAGCGATCACTGAAACAGAAGATTTTTTTATTAACTATTTTTTTTCACTTTGATTGTTGAGTATTTGAAGTGTTTTTGAGAATGTGTTGTAGCAATGGAGGAAGCAAGATGAATTTAGAAACCTACAAGGCTAGGTTCCCAAGATGAGCATTTGGTGAGTTTTCGTTGTTGAAGATTCTATACACCATTTTTTTGCCCATTAAGTAAAATAAGTTACTTGCATTTTTTCTACAAAATGCAGCTTAAAAAATCACCAAAAACTCATCGTGGGAACGTAGCCTAAGGGTGCATCAATGTGCGGAGGATGTCGTCACGTTTTGGTGCAGATTTGCAACAGATAATCCACAGCGTGTCCGCCTACAGGTACCTTCACATGGAGTTTGTTTTAATCTCATATCGATTTTGGCACTGAACTTGCTCTAGAAAAAAATGTGCACGAAAAGGAAACGAGTGTCTCAAACTGGGAAGCTGCAGTTCGTAAAGCCAGTCAAAATCAGAGGTGGTCTCCAAAACAAATGCATGTAGGACTTTTTAAATGAAAAATCTGCCATGTGAACATGCTGAACCCAAGAGGTGTGATTTAGGGATGAGCGCAAGTGTATGTCAGGCAATCCCAGCATGTTTTGTGGCTGCCTAACAGCTGCGAAACATGAGGCCGAAAAGACGAGAACATCTCATACGAGCACCCGCGATACTCGATGCATACCCGAGCACCCTGGGCAAACTCAAGTAACGAGCACTTACGCTCATCACTAGTGCTAGCTCCTATCTTACCCAATTGTTAGTTGCCACAGCACGGCCTCTATCTTACCCAATTGCCACAGCACGGCCTCTATCTTACCTAATTGTCACAGCAAGGCCTCTATCTTACCCAGTTGTCACAACACGGCCCCTATCTTACTCAATTGTCACAGTAGGGCCCCTAGAGAATCAGGAGGATTGGGTTACCTACTTACCTCTAACTGAAGTTGCAGTAAATAATCATTGTCATGAGTCTATTACTGGTAAATCCCCGTTCTTCAGGGCATACAGGTTTCAACTTCAGCTTAGCTCGTTTATTAGGAATCGCTCTTCAAGAAGACCTGAAGAAGAACGGCTTCCATCATCAATTACGGCTATGTGGCAAGGGGCTCTTGATAATTTGAGGAAGATGCAGTCAAAATATAAGACTGTGGCTGATTGGAGACATTTTGTGGGGCCAGACCTGTTTATTGGCGACTTGGTCTGGTTACCCTCAAGAAGCATTAAGTTGAACGTTCCCTCTTGGAAACTAAGTCCCAGGTTCATCAATCCTTATAAAATTGTGACCGTTGTCAATCTTGTAGCATTCTGCTATCCTTTTCGGCCCACCTTTAGGATTCATAATGTGTTTTATCGATCTCTACTCAAAAAATATGCTACGTCCTCTGTGACATCATCGCTATCGCCATCTCAAGACATTGTGGCTGGAAACTTGGAATTTCAAATAGCTAAGATCGCCGATTCTTGTTTAGTTCATCGGTCGCTTTAGTATCTGGAAGGGATATGGTCCTGAAGAGAGGATGTGAGTACCAGCATCTGATGTCCATTCGGCCAGTTTGAGCAGGTCTTTTCATGTGGCACACACTGATAAACCCAAATCTGAGTTTCAAGAGGCCACTTGAAGTTGGAAGGGGTACTGTCATGGGTTTACCGCAACAGAGGGGAGCCAGAAGACCGCAGCGTCTAAATTCTCCTACTCCTGCACTGTTTAGAAGCACTTCACCTTCATATTAAATGGTGCAGGTATCTTTTAGAAGTGCTGGAGTTAATCTGCTCAGATGAGAACTCTTGGAAGCTTTCCTGCATTAAGGCTCTCGGATGTTCACTGTTTGCCACTCCCCTCTCCTATATATTCAGGACCCTTGCAAGCACTCATTGCCAGAGGTAGCTTCATGCTGCATGGTTAGGAGATGGTGGTTTCTTGTTGTTTGAGAAAGCATTTGGTGGATTTATCTGAGACTGTTGCTAAGTTTTTGTTGTGTGCTAATTCCCTTCCTTCACCTGCTTTGGTTTTACCCCATCCTCCACTCCCCACTGTTTACCTCCGTTGCTTGTGTGAGTATATTTGTATGAATGGTATTTTCCTTTATACCTATTTATATTACCTTGTTAGTCTGCTTGGTGTATAATGGTACAATACTACTCCCCTCTTCCCTGGGTGAGAGAAGGGTACAGACTGAGAGCGGATTCGGGAGCTATGGCAAGTTACCTGGCCCGGCGTCCTCACCATCAGAAGTACCGTATATACTCGAGTATAAGCCGAGATTTTCAGCACACTTTTTTGGGCTGAAATTGCCCCCTCGGCTTATACTCGAGTCATACCCGGGGGTCGGCAGGGGAGGGGGAGCGGGGGCTGTCTAAAAATACTCACCTAGTCCAGGCGCGGTCCCTGCTTTCCCAGTGCCGGCAGCAGCAGCTTCAGCGTCTTCCTGCACTGAGCGGTCACATGGTCCCGCTCACTGCAGTAAATGAATATTCGGCTCCACCTCCCATAGGGGTGGAGCCGCCTAGTCATTACTGTAATCAGCGGTACCATGTGACCGCTGAGTACAGGATGAAGCGCTGCAGCGTCGGAGAAGCAGGATCTACACAGCGGCAGGACCAGGTGAGTATACGGGGAGGGGAGCGCAGAGCTGCACGATAGTCACCTGCTCCTCGTTCCGGGCGCCGATCTGTCTCCAGCAGTGACGCTGAGGTCAGAGGGCGCGGTGACGTGGTCAGTGCGCGCTGTCATGATTCTCAATGGCGAGAGAACATAGCCCAGCATATATGAGAACTAGCTCTTGGAAGATGGAAACTATACTGACCATGAACTAAACCTGCCGCACAACTAGAAGTGGCCGGGTAGCATGCCTACGTTTTTTGACCCTAGATGCCCAGCGCCAGCCGGAGAACTACCTAATCCTAGCAGAGGAAAAGACAGTCCTGGCTCACCTCTAGAGAAATTTTCCCAAAAGGCAGACAGAGGCCCCCACATATATTGGCGGTGATTTTAGACGAAATGACAAACGTAGCATGAAAATAGGTTTAGCAAAATCGAGGTCCGCTTTCTAGATAGCAGGAAGACAGAAAGGACACTTTCATGGTCAGCAGAAAACCCTATCAAAACACCATCCAGAAATTCCTTTAAGACTCTAGCATTAACTCATAACACCAGAGTGGCAATTTCCGATCACAAGAGCTTTCCAGACACAGTAACGAAACAGCAGCTGTGAACAGGAACAAAATGCAAAAACACACAAGGACAAAAGTCCAACTTAGCTGGGAGTTGTCTAGTAGCAGGAACAAGCACAGAAGGCTTCTGATTACATTGTTGACCGGCAAGAAACTGACAGAGGAGCAAGGTTATATAGCGACTCCCACATCCTGATAGGAGCAGGTGAACAGAGGGGATGATGCACACAAGTTCAATTCCACAAGTGGCCACCGGGGGAGCCCAGAATCCAATTTCACAACAGTACCCCCCCCTCAAGGAGGGGGCACCGAACCCTCACCAGAACCACCAGGGCGATCAGGATGAGCCCTATGAAAGGCACGGACAAGATCGGAGGCATGAACATCAGAGGCAGTGACCCAAGAATTATCCTCCTGACCGTATCCCTTCCATTTGACCAGATACTGGAGTCTCCGTCTGGAAACACGAGAGTCTAAGATCTTTTCCACAACGTACTCCAACTCACCCTCAACCAACACCGGAGCAGGAGGCTCAACGGAAGGCACAACCGGTACCTCATACCTGCGCAACAATGACCGATGAAAAACATTATGAATCGAAAAGGATGCAGGGAGGTCCAAACGGAAGGACACAGGGTTAAGAATCTCCAATATCTTGTACGGGCCGATGAACCGAGGCTTAAACTTAGGAGAAGAAACCCTCATAGGGACAAAACGAGAAGACAACCACACCAAGTCCCCAACACAAAGCCGAGGACCAACACGACGACGGCGGTTGGCAAAAAGCTGAGTCTTCTCCTGGGACAACTTCAAATTGTCCACCACCTGCCCCCAAATCTGATGCAACCTCTCCACCACAGCATCCACTCCAGGACAATCCGAAGATTCCACTTGACCGGAGGAAAATCGAGGATGAAACCCCAAATTACAGAAAAACGGGGACACCAAGGTGGCAGAGCTGGCCCGATTATTGAGGGCGAACTCCGCCAAAGGCAAAAAAGCAACCCAATCATCCTGATCCGCAGACACAAAACACCTCAAATATGTCTCCAAGGTCTGATTAGTCCGCTCGGTCTGGCCATTAGTCTGAGGATGGAAAGCAGACGAAAAAGACAAATCTATGCCCATCCTAGCACAGAATGCCCGCCAAAATCTAGACACGAATTGGGTCCCTCTGTCAGAAACGATATTCTCAGGAATACCATGCAAACGAACAACATTTTGAAAAAACAGAGGAACCAACTCGGAAGAAGAAGGCAACTTAGGCAAGGGAACCAGATGGACCATCTTAGAGAAACGGTCACACACCACCCAGATGACAGACATCTTCTGAGAAACAGGCAGATCCGAAATAAAATCCATCGAGATGTGCGTCCAAGGCCTCTTCGGGATAGGCAAGGGCAACAACAATCCACTAGCCCGAGAACAACAAGGCTTGGCCCGAGCACAAACGTCACAAGACTGCACAAAGCCTCGCACATCTCGTGACAGGGAAGGCCACCAGAAGGACCTTGCCACCAAATCCCTGGTACCAAAGATTCCAGGATGACCTGCCAACGCAGAAGAATGAACCTCAGAGATGACTCTACTGGTCCAATCATCAGGAACAAACAGTCTACCAGGTGGGCAACGATCAGGTCTATCCGCCTGAAACTCCTGCAAGGCCCGCCGCAGGTCTGGAGAAACGGCAGACAATATCACTCCATCTTTAAGGATACCTGTGGGCTCAGAATTGCCAGGGGAGTCAGGCTCAAAACTCCTAGAAAGGGCATCCGCCTTAACATTCTTAGAACCCGGTAGGTACGACACCACAAAATTAAACCGAGAGAAAAACAACGACCAGCGCGCCTGTCTAGGATTCAGGCGCCTGGCAGACTCAAGGTAAATTAAATTTTTGTGGTCAGTCAATACCACCACCTGATGTCTGGCCCCCTCAAGCCAGTGACGCCACTCCTCAAAAGCCCACTTCATGGCCAAAAGCTCCCGATTCCCAATATCATAATTCCGCTCGGCGGGCGAAAATTTACGGGAAAAAAAAGCACAAGGTCTCATCACGGAGCAGTCGGAACTTCTCTGCGACAACACCGCCCCAGCTCCGATTTCAGAAGCGTCGACCTCAACCTGAAAAGGAAGAGCAACATCAGGCTGACGCAACACTGGGGCGGAAGAAAAGCGGCGCTTGAGCTCCCGAAAGGCCTCCACAGCATCAGGGGACCAATCAGCAACATCAGCACCCTTCTTAGTCAAATCAGTCAATGGTTTTACAACATCAGAAAAACCAGCAATAAATCGACGATAAAAGTTAGCAAAGCCCAAAAATTTCTGAAGACTCTTAAGAGAAGAGGGTTGCGTCCAATCACCAATAGCCTGAACCTTGACAGGATCCATCTCGATGGAAGAGGGGGAAAAAATGTATCCCAAGAAAGAAATCTTTTGAACCCCAAAAACACACTTAGAACCCTTCACACACAAGGAATTAGACCGCAAAACCTGAAAAACCCTCCTGACCTGCTGGACATGAGAGTCCCAGTCATCCGAAAAAATCAGAATATCATCCAGATACACAATCATAAATTTATCCAAATAATCGCGGAAAATGTCATGCATAAAGGACTGGAAGACTGAAGGGGCATTTGAAAGACCAAAAGGCATCACCAAATACTCAAAATGGCCCTCGGGCGTATTAAATGCGGTTTTCCACTCATCCCCCTGCTTGATTCGCACCAAATTATACGCCCCACGGAGATCAATCTTAGAGAACCACTTGGCCCCCTTTATACGAGCAAACAAATCAGTAAGCAGTGGTAACGGATATTGATATTTAACCGTGATTTTATTCAAAAGTCGATAATCAATACACGGCCTCAAAGAGCCGTCTTTCTTAGACACAAAGAAAAAACCGGCTCCTAAGGGAGATGACGAAGGACGAATATGTCCCTTTTCCAAGGACTCCTTTATATATTCTCGCATAGCAGCGTGTTCAGGCACAGACAGATTAAATAAACGACCCTTAGGGTATTTACTACCCGGAATCAAGTCTATGGCACAATCGCACTCCCGGTGCGGAGGTAGTGAACCAACCTTGGGTTCTTCAAAAACGTCATGAAAGTCAGACAAGAATTCAGGAATCTCAGAGGGAATAGATGATGAAATGGAAACCAAAGGTACGTCCCCATGAGTTCCTTTACATCCCCAGCTTAACACAGACATAGCTCTCCAGTCGAGGACTGGGTTATGAGATTGCAGCCATGGCAATCCCAGCACCAAAACATCATGTAGATTATACAGCACCAGAAAGCGAATAACCTCCTGGTGATCCGGATTAACACGCATAGTCACTTGTGTCCAGTATTGTGGTTTATTACTAGCCAATGGGGTGGAGTCAATCCCTTTCAGAGGTATCGGAGCCTCCAGTGGCTCCAAATCATACCCACAGCGTTTGGCAAAGGACCAATCCATAAGACTCAAAGCAGCGCCAGAGTCGACATAGGCGTCCGCGGTAATAGATGACAAAGAACAAATCAGGGTCACAGATAGAATAAACTTAGACTGTAAAGTGCTAATTGAAACAGACTTGTCAGGCTTCTTAGTACGCTTAAAGCATGCTGATATAACATGAGTTGAATCACCACAATAGAAGCACAACCCATTTTTTCGTCTAAAATTCTGCCGCTCGCTTCTGGACAGAATTCTATCACATTGCATATTTTCTGGCGTTTTCTCAGTAGACACCGCCAAATGGTGCACAGGTTTGCGCTCCCGCAGACGCCTATCGATCTGAATAGCCATCGTCATGGACTCATTCAGACTCGCAGGCACAGGGAACCCCACCATAACATCCTTAATGGCATCAGAGAGACCTTCTCTGAAAATCGCCGCCAGGGCGCACTCATTCCACTGAGTAAGCACAGACCATTTGCGGAATTTTTGGCAGTATATTTCAGCTTCATCTTGCCCCTGAGACAAGGACATCAAGGCCTTTTCCGCCTGAAGCTCTAAATGAGGTTCCTCATAAAGCAACCCCAAGGCCAGAAAAAACGCATCCACATTGAGCAACGCAGGATCTCCTGGTGCCAATGCAAAAGCCCAGTCTTGAGGGTCGCCCCGGAGCAAGGAAATTACAATCCTGACCTGCTGTGCAGGGTCTCCGGCAGAGCGAGACTTCAGGGACAAAAACAATTTGCAATTATTTTTAAAATTTTGAAAGTGAGATCTATTCCCCGAGAAGAATTCAGGCAAAGGAATTCTAGGCTCAGACATAGGTGCATGAACAACAAAATCTTGCAAATTTTGTACCTTTGTGGCGAGATTATTCAAACCTGTAGCTACACTCTGAAGATCCATTTGAAACAGGTGAACACAGAGCCATTCAAGGATTAGAAGGAGAGAAAGAGAGGAAGGCTGCAGTATAGGCAGACTAGCAAGTGATTCAATTAAGAGCACACTCAGAACTAGAGGAAAAAAAAAAAAAATTGTAGCAGACTTCTTTTTTCTCTCCTTTCTCAGCCAGTAATTTAACCCTTTTTCGGGCCGGTCAAACTGTCATGATTCTCAATGGCGAGAGAACATAGCCCAGCATATATGAGAACTAGCTCTTGGAAGATGGAAACTATACTGACCATGAACTAAACCTGCCGCACAACTAGAAGTGGCCGGGTAGCATGCCTACGTTTTTTGACCCTAGATGCCCAGCGCCAGCCGGAGAACTACCTAATCCTAGCAGAGGAAAAGACAGTCCTGGCTCACCTCTAGAGAAATTTTCCCAAAAGGCAGACAGAGGCCCCCACATATATTGGCGGTGATTTTAGACGAAATGACAAACGTAGCATGAAAATAGGTTTAGCAAAATCGAGGTCCGCTTTCTAGATAGCAGGAAGACAGAAAGGACACTTTCATGGTCAGCAGAAAACCCTATCAAAACACCATCCAGAAATTCCTTTAAGACTCTAGCATTAACTCATAACACCAGAGTGGCAATTTCCGATCACAAGAGCTTTCCAGACACAGTAACGAAACAGCAGCTGTGAACAGGAACAAAATGCAAAAACACACAAGGACAAAAGTCCAACTTAGCTGGGAGTTGTCTAGTAGCAGGAACAAGCACAGAAGGCTTCTGATTACATTGTTGACCGGCAAGAAACTGACAGAGGAGCAAGGTTATATAGCGACTCCCACATCCTGATAGGAGCAGGTGAACAGAGGGGATGATGCACACAAGTTCAATTCCACAAGTGGCCACCGGGGGAGCCCAGAATCCAATTTCACAACAGCGCGCCCTCTGCTGAACGTCAGTGCTGGAGACAGATCGGCGCCCGGAACAAGGAGAGGTGACTATTGAAAGTGCCGGGGGCCTGAGCGACGGAGAGGTGAGTATGTGATTTATTTTTTTTATCGCAGCAAATGGGGCAAGTGTCTGTATGGAGCATCTATGGGGCCATAACGTTCCTGCAGCACTATATGGGGCCATAACATTCCTGCAGCACTATATGGGGCCATAACATTCCTGCAGCACTATATGGGGCCATAACATTCCTGCAGCACTATATGGGGCCATAACATTCCTGCAGCACTATATGGGGCCATAACATTCCTGCAGCACTATATGGGGCCATAACATTCCTGCAGCACTATATGGGGCCATTATATTCCTGCAGCACTATATGGGGCCATAACATTCCTGGAGCACTATATGGGGGCCATAACATTCCTGCAGCACTATATGGGGCCATAACATTCCTGCAGCACTATATGGGGCCATAACATTCCTGCAGCACTATATGGGGCCATAACATTCCTGCAGCACTATATGGGGCCATAACGTTCCTGCAGCACTATATAGGGGCCATAACATTCCTGCAGCACTATATGGGGCCATAACGTTCCTGCAGCACTATATGGGGCCATAACTTTCCTGCAGCACTATATGGGGCCATAACATTCCTGGAGCACTATATGGGGGCCATAACATTCCTGCAGCACTATATGGGGCCATAACATTCCTGCAGCACTATATGGGGCCATAACATTCCTGCAGCACTATATGGGGCCATAACATTCCTGCAGCACTATATGGGGCCATAACGTTTCTGCAGCACTATATGGGGCCTTAACGTTTCTGCAGCACTATATGGGGCCATAACGTTTCTGCAGCACTATATAGGGGCATAATGTTTGTGCAGCACTATATGGGGCAAGTGTCTGTATGGGGCCATAATTAACGTTTGTAGGGCACTACGGCATATGGGGCAAGTGTCTGTATGGAGCATCTTATAGGGCCATAACGTTTGTGCAGCACTATAAGGGGCAAATATATTTATAGAGCATCTTATGGGGCCATAATCAGCATTTGTGCAGCATTATATTGGGCAAATGTGTCTATGGAGCATCTTATGGGGCCTTTATTAACCTTTATGCAGGATTATATGGGGCATATTTTAATATGGAACATCTTATGGGGCCATAATGAACAGTATGGGGCATTATATGGGGCTCCTGATTCAATATGGATATTCAAAGACACAACCTACTGATGTCTCAATTAATTTTACTTTTATTGGTATCTATTATTACTTTTGACATTTACCGGTAGCTGCTGCATTTTCCCCCCTAGGCTTATACTTGAGTCAATAAGTTTTCCCAGTTTTTTGTGGCAAAATTAGGGGGGTCGGCTTATACTCGGGTCGGCTTATACTCGAGTATATACGGTAATCCGGGGAACAGGGCGAGCTAGAGCATTAGGGACAGGGTAGAAGGGACACACGGCAACAGAGTCAAAACAGAAAGATTCACTTTATAGGATCATATGCATCAATAAAACTAGATTAGTGTTGATTTGACTGCCAGGAGTCCCATCAATCTCAAGAACAGGACTTTGAAATGGCGCGTTGGGCTTTGCTCAGGTATCCCTTGCAGTCCCATAGAGAATCCATGAATTGGTGGTTATCGTATGCAGTCACCACTCCATCCCATTGGGGAACTTCAGTGCGGATCTCAGCGATTGGATCTCCACTGGTCTACAAGAACGAAAAATTTATCAAAGTCTACATAAGTCAGCTAGACTTCACAAAAGAGGACAACTAGTGGACTTCTATTTCCAGTTACCTTCGAAGAAAAATATGGTTTCAGGATATACAGTAAATACAATTCTGTTTATTTTAATAAGTTAAATTTTCCAAAAATACTCTGTACTTTCTGTATAAATTCTTCTCAGCTTGTGTCCTGGTCTATTATAACGGTTCTGAGAGGTCGCAGCGTCAACCTGTGGATCTGCAGCAGCTGACATATACACGCTTTTACTCTGCACCACCAGGTGAGCAGTTCTCTTACAATTGATTGGAAACAATCCTGGGGATAAGACCCTATTTGCCCTTTTTTGTCTCCTACCTTTCTCTACTAGATGGATACACAGGTGCATAGCTCATTTTATGCAATGGAGACACAGGTGCAGGACTCAATTCAGTACAGATATTATCAGGTCGATGCTGTGTAATGAGCACCTGTGTGTCCATCGCATGACTAGGACATGTTTGTACCCACTGTAAGCAAGAAATGAAGGTTCCTACTGAATGAACAAAAGCAAAGATCTTGTAAAGCAAATGAATTGATTCTGAAATATGTATGTTACCTTTATTTGCTGAAACTATAACACCCTTTTAGCTTTATAAGTGAACAGACCCATAATTTACGCAGCATTTTATTATGTCATTCCCTTATATTGCATGTTTCCATTTTTCCTAAGCTTTTTATAGCTCTGTATCATATTTGGCATAAAGCAGATTCACGAGGGGCCTCAGATAATGAGAACTTGTTATTAAGACATGTGTACACCATGATGCATAGCCCGGCTCTTCCTACATCGGATCAAACAAAATGGATGTGGTCAGGAAGTATGCTAGTGGGGATTTCACTTCTAAAGGATCCTGAGGACACATCCTGATTTTAATGTGGTCCAGAGCGCAGGTATCACGGGAGGGATTATCAGTGGGTCAGGACATCTTTTCAGGCATTTTTGTTTTTAGCAAACTCAAAGTTGTCTCTATTAATTCACTGCGAGAACATGAAGTTACATGACCCAGAGATGTGAGAATAGGAAGTTAATATCAACACAACACTGCTCAAAAATACCAATGTAACACCTAAATCAATATTCGGATCTCCATGAAGGAAAGATTCAAGTTGAAAAGCTTGAAGTTGAATCAGAGCAAAAGGTCATCAACGATCGATGGGAAACCAAAATCATCGACCAACTGAGGGCTGGCTTTCAAAATTACCCAAAAAATCAAAACAAAAAACTGTAATCACAGAAGGAACCCATCTGTATTGTTATCATTACGGAAACTCATATTGTGACTCAGTATACGTGTATGGCCCCACGTGCCTGCATGCGCTGTTGGCAACATCTTGACATGCTCCTGATCCCACGAAAGATGGTGTCCTGGGGGATCTCTTCCCAGACTTGGATCAAGACGTCAGTAGTTCCCAGTAGTACCTGGTCAACCTGTGGCACTACATGGTGGTGTCAGATGCTCTTGTTCATAATGTTCCAGAGTTTCTCAAATATATTCAATTCTGGAGAAGATGAGGGTCAGTCAATGATATCAATGCTTTCGTCATCAGGATCTGACTGATGACCATATGTATGGCCATGTGATGTTGGGCATTGTCCTGCACTAGGAGGAATCAGAGCTCACAGCACCAGTGCAAGGTCCGACATCTGCTCTGAGGATTTTATCCCGGTATCGTGGAAGTTTGTTTAACCCTCCAAGTATAAGCGTCCCCAAACTATGGCGGACCACTCATGCGGGATGATGCAGGCAGCATAACACTCACCTTAGGGTCTCTAGACTTTTTCATGTCTGTCACCTGTTCTCAGTGTCAACCTGCTCTCAATTGTGAAGAAAACAGGACGCCAATGGTGGATCTACGACTTCTGGCTTTCGATGATGAATGCCAATCATGTTGCATGGAGCTCGGGTGTGAGCACAGGTGCCATTACAGGACATTGGGACCTCATGCTACCCTAATCGAGACACCAGTTGCAGCTGAAAGTCATTTTGCAAGGCTTAGGCAGTGTTCCTCCTGTTTCTTGGCGTAAAAACGGAGTACCTAACAGTTCTACTGCTGGGTTGATATCCTTTTACGGCCCTGGTGTAGTAACCTGTGTCCTGGTAGCTCCTTCTTGCTCTTGAGCCTGTGCTAGGGGACACAGCAAACCTTCTTGTGATGGCACCTATGGATGAAGAGGAGCTGAACTGTCTGTAGAAAGAGAGAGAAATTGTCTGCGCTCACCACCTGCACAGTTCCCTTTCTGGGGTATATCCTGCTGTTCCTCTCCAGTGCTCCTGTTGTTACTTTAATTTGCACCAAAGCCGGTGATGTTAGTTCACAATTTCTTATACTTCCAGACTGGTCAGATTAATACCCGCTTATTGCGTTTTATACTGTGATGTGCGAGTGATCCCGAAATGTTTTTGAGCAGTATATTTGTAGACATAGGAAACTGCCACCATTTATCGTTAGCTTATTATTAATTTTCATTATGAGCGTCAAAATATTGCACAGCGCTGCCAAAATATTGCCATCGGTCATATTAGTCCTTGTCTACAAAGGAGATCACAGTCTAAACACATTCAAGAAAAGGGAACCTGTCAGGAGGAATTTTAGTCCATGAGCCGGGCCAGATATCGGTACCACCCGGAGTGACTAATTTTCTTTGGTATTTTTAGGTAGATGCATGTCTGTAGTTTATTTTTTGATATGATAGCCCTTACATATACGTAGCTTATTAACCCCTTCAGCCCTAGGCCTATTTGTACCCAAGTGCCTAAGCCAATCTGACCTGTGCCACTTCATGGGCTAATAACTTTGGAACGCTTTCACCTATCCAAGCCATTCTGAGATTGTTTTCTCGTGAC
Source organism: Ranitomeya variabilis (assembly GCF_051348905.1). Taxonomy (NCBI): domain Eukaryota; kingdom Metazoa; phylum Chordata; class Amphibia; order Anura; family Dendrobatidae; genus Ranitomeya; species Ranitomeya variabilis. The sequence continues at coordinate 1,057,179,457 of NC_135233.1, forward strand.
ATATTGTACTTCACGTCAGTGCTAAATGGGAGTCAATATATTTTACCTTTCTATATAAAAAAATGCTAAATATTCGGAAATTTTGGAAAAATCGGCAATTTTTTAACTTTGAAATTCTCTGCTTTTTACAAAAATACTGATACCCCCCATAATAGTTATTAATTTACACTCCCCACATGTTTACTTCATATTGGCATCATTTTGAAAATGAAACCTTATTGTTTTACGACGTAATAGGGCTTATAGTTTTATGCGCAATTTTTCACATTTACAGCAAAACCCACTTTTCAAAGGACCAAGTCACTTCTGAAGTCACTTTAAGGGGCTTACATAACAGAAACCACCCATAAATTACCCCATTTTGCAAACTACACCCCTCAAGCTGTTCAAAACTCATTTTTAAAAACTGTTAACCCTTTAGGTGTTCCACAGGAATTTTAGCAGAATGAAGGCGAAATTTCAAAATTTCATTTTTTTTCCAGATATTACATTGTAATCCAATTTTACCTGCAACCTAGCAAGGGTTAACGGCAAACCCAAACTTGGTTACCCTAATTCTGCAGTTTATAGAAACACCCCACATGTACTCGTAAACTAAAGTATGGGCACACAGCACAGCTCAACACGGAAGGAGCGCTATGTGGTTTTTGGGTGGCGGATTCACTGGAAGAAATCTAGGGGGCCATGTCACATTTGAAGGCTGCCTGAGGTACCCCCACAGTGGAAACCCCAAAAAGTGACCCTATTTTGGAAACTACACCCCCAAGGAATCTTTTAGGGGGTATAGTGACCACTTTGACCCAACCAGTGTTTCACAGTAGTTGAAAACACTTGGTTGAGAAAATGGAAAAAGTGCATTTTTTACATGAAGGTGTCATTTTAGGCTCATTTTTTTATTTTTAAGACACCAGGGGGCACAAAAGGCTTCAGCCTCAAAGTTGGAGCTGTTTCCAGGTTCTACCTGACATCAGAGTACCGCAGTATGTACTTGAGGCAGCTGAGGGCCCTGGTAGGCCAACAATATACTGACTTCAGCCATTCAGACCTACAGGTGTCTAGGATTAGAAGAGATGAAGCCGATGTCCAATCTTTCGTTCAACTGCTGGAGACAGGTTGGGTGAACCCCTTCAACAAAGAGCATAATGGTGAACTTATCAGTTTGTCAACAGCGACTGTAGCACCACCAGATGTAGCCAAAGACCTTCAAGGGGCATACAGTATAGGAGAGGATGCATATCAAACATTCAAGGATGAGCGTTTGGGTACCGATAAGCCAACTACATTGTTTCATGACAAGATGACGAAGAACAAACTTAAAACGTTCTCTAACATCCAAATGAAGACACGCAGACAAGGTCTTGGCAAGGAGGTAATTTTGAAGGCTGACAGAAACCTATTTGGCCAGATGATACTTGTAGCTGAGAACAGAAAGCTACAAATGAGTGATGTCTTGACTCATCCCCTGGGTCCATTGCCATGGGCACTTGCCAATGGTGATGGGTCTATCCGCAAGACCAACAAGGCTGCCCTCGCAAGGGAGTTGGAGAGGAATGCTCGTCCTGCAGAAGTGATCCCCGAGCCCTCTGCAACCATCATTGATGGGATGAGCCTGGTTCAGAAACTGAAGGGAAACAATGCAACATTTGGCCAGCTAGCAGGCACAGCAATGAGTCGCGCTATCCATGAGGGTGCTAAGAGCAAGCGCATTGATATTGTCTTTGACGTCTACAAGGAGACATCCATCAAAGATACAGAAAGAGTCAACAGATATGAAGGCACAGGGATCCATTTCAAGAACATTCAACATGGGCACAACATCCAGCAGTGGAAAAAGCTTCTAAGTAGTTCCTCCAACAAGGCAAGTCTCATAAAGTTTCTGGTAGAAGAATGGAAGGCGAAACACCACAGGGAGAAGCTTGAGGAGAAGGAGCTGTATGTCACATGTGAGCAGCTCTGCTTTAAGATCACCAAAGAACAGTGGGAAGAGGCTGCTGACCTTAAGTCAAATCAAGAAGAAGCAGACACACGCCTCCTTCTCCATGCTCTTCATGCAGCAGAATCTGGTTACAAGTCGGTCATCATCACTTCGGAGGATACTGATGTCATGGTCCTGTGTCTGGGCATGTGCCACAAAATCCCATCCCACCTGTTCCAGAAATGCGGTACACAGAACCGGACAAGATTCCTGGATATCACCACTCTGAGCCGAACATTGGGAGGCAGCGTATGTGATTCATTGATTGGTATGCATGCATTTACAGGCTGTGACACCGTCAGTGCATTCGCTGGCCGTGGGAAGATGACGACACTCAAGCAGTTGAAGATGAACAAGACATACCAGGATGCCTTTCAGGAAGTTGGTCGTTCATGGGAAGTGTCTACCGAACTTTTTGAGAAGTTACAGGAAATCACCTGCCACATGTACCTGCCAACTACCCAAACAACTGAGGTAAACAGGCTCCGTTATCAGCTGTTCTGTGCCAGACGTGGAGTGGTAGAGTCAAGTCAACTCCCTCCTTGCCAGGACTGCCTTTTCATGCATGCACTGCGTGCAAACTACCAGGCTGCGATCTGGAGGAGAAGTCTGCAGAGCCAGCCATGGGTTGCAAACCCAACAGACTGCGGTTGGATGATAGATAACGACGGAAAGCTTGTTGTCAAGTGGATGCAAGGGGCACCAGCACCAGAAGCTATTATACAGCTACTGTCCTGCAAGTGTGTGCGGTCATGTGAACTTCCTCAGTGTACTTGCCTCAGCAATGGCCTGAAGTGCACAGACATGTGCAGATTACAGACATGCCAGAACAAGGGTACTGAAGACGAGCCAGTAGAACAACAGTCAGATTCAGAGTCCGATGTTGAAGATATTATGGAGTAACATATATATATATATATATATATATATATATATATATATATATATATATATATATATATATATGCACATGACATGTTCAGTGTGTATTTACATAACTTGGATTAAATTTTGTTACAAATACTACATCTAGTCACTCCGGGTGGTACCGATATCGTCATATTTGGTTCTTGGCTCATGCTAAAATTCCTGTGGAACACCTAAAGGGTTAACAGTTTTTAAAAATGAGTTTTGAACAGCTTGAGGGGTGTAGTTTGCAAAATGGGGTAATTTATGGGTGGTTTCTGTTATGTAAGCCCCTTAAAGTGACTTCAGAAGTGACTTGGTCCTTTGAAAAGTGGGTTTTGCTGTAAATGTGAAAAATTGCGCATAAAACTATAAGCCCTATTACGTCGTAAAACAATAAGGTTTCATTTTCAAAATGATGCCAATATGAAGTAAACATGTGGGGAGTGTAAATTAATAACTATTATGGGGGGTATCAGTATTTTTGTAAAAAGCAGAGAATTTCAAAGTTAAAAAATTGCCGATTTTTCCAAAATTTCCGAATATTTAGCATTTTTTTATATAGAAAGGTAAAATATATTGACTCCCATTTAGCACTGACGTGAAGTACAATATGTCACGAGAAAACAATCTCAGAATGGCTTGGATAGGTGAAAGCGTTCCAAAGTTATTAGCCCATGAAGTGGCACAGGTCAGATTGGCTTAGGCACTTGGGTACAAATAGGCCTAGGGCTGAAGGGGTTAATAAGCTACGTATATGTAAGGGCTATCATATCAAAAAATAAACTACAGACATGCATCTACCTAAAAATACCAAAGAGAATTAGTCACTCCGCTTGGTACCGATATCGTCAAATTTGGTTCTTGGCTCATGGACTATTCTACCTAAAACTAAAGGTATGGCTGCATCAGAGCTCTAACAATGAGTAAAACAATACCCTTGGTGTAGAAATCTGCCCTGCCAATGTTAAGAAATCAGGTGTTTATATACAAGTACATTCCAAGTGTTTGAGGGCCTGATAAAGAACTTCTAGCTCCCTGGCCCTCACCCACAATTCCCCACCCAGCGCATGCCTCCTGCGTTTGATTGACAGTCAGTCTAGCCTCTGTTAACTGCTGCCCTTTGCCAAGATCTAGAGGATAAGTTAATTGGACCAGACAATCAAGGAGGCGGGCGACTCGAGGAGAACAAGGAGTAAAGGCGGTCTTCCTGACAGGATCTCTTCAAGAAATTCTCAGACAAGTCAAGCAACCAAAAACATTGACCTTGATTTTGTTTTTCATGCTAGTCTTGATGAGAAAGCGGGATGGAGTGTGAGGCTACTGATTCATTACTAATGCCTGCTGGAATATGATTTGTAGCGTAGCCAATGTCACCTGTCATGAATTTGATGATCAGGGGGTCGTCATACCCCGTCACACTCAAGTTGCCAGACAAAGCCAAAAGGGGAGCATTTATTAACTCTTATCAGAAATGGTTTTCCCGATTGGGACCTCCTTATTTTAGTCTGAGTATGGAACAGAACTCAGAATATGGCAACCAAACCTTGCCATATGTCTATGTCGATGATAACATAAAAAATAAAATGTTATGGATCTTGGAAATGAAGATTAACCCCTTAATGACAGGAGCTTTTTTCATTTATGTTTTTCACTCCCCTTCTTCCCAGAGCCATAACTTTTTTATTTTTCTATCAATATGGCCATGTAAGGGCTTTTTGTTGCGGGACGAGTTGTACTTTTGAACCATTGGTTTTATCATGTCGTGTACTAGAAAATGGAAAAAAAAATTCCAAGTGCGGTGAAATTGCAAAAAAAGTGCAATCCCAAACTTGTTTTTTGTTTAGCTTTTTTGCTAGGTTCACTAAATGCTAAAACTGACCTGCGATTATGATTCTCCAGGTCATTACGAGTTCATAGACACCTAACATGTCTAGGTTATTTTTTATCTAAGTGGTGAAAAAAAATTCCAAACTTTGCTAAAAAAAAAAAAAAATTAACCCCTTCATGACCCAGCCTATTTTGGCCTTAATGACCTTGCCGTTTTTTGCAATTCTGACCAGTGTCCCTTTATGAAGTAATAACTCAGGAACGCTTCAACGGATCCTAGCGATTCCAAGATTGTTTTTTCGTGACATATTGGGCTTCATGTTAGTGGTAAATTTAGGTCGATAATTTCTGAGTTTATTTGTGAAAAAAATGGAAATTTAGCGAAAATTTTGAAAATTTTGCAATTTTCACATTTTGAATTTTTATTCTGTTAAACCAGAGAGTTATGTGACACAAAATAGTTAATAAATAACATTTCCCACATGTCTACTTTACATCACCATAATTATGGAAACAATTTTTTTTTTGCTAGGAAGTTATAAGGGTTAAAATTTGACCAGTAATTTTTCATTTTTACAACAAAATTTACAAAACCATTTTTTTTAGGGACCACCTCACATTTGAAGTCAGTTTGAGGGTTCTATATGGCTGAAAATACCCAAAAGTGACACCATTCTAAAAACTGCACCCCTCAAGGTGCTCAAAACCACATTCAAGAAGTTTATTAACCCTTCAGGTGTTTCACAGCAGCAGAAGCAACATGGAAGGAATAAGTTAACATTTAACTTTTTAGTCACAAAAATGATCTTTTCGCAACAATTTTTTTATTTTCCCAAGGTTAAAAGGAGAAACTGGACCACGAACGTTGTTGTCCAATTTGTCCTGAGTACGCTGATACCTCATATGTGGGGGTAAACCACTGTTTGGGCGCACGGCAGGGCTCGGAAGGGAAGGAGCGCCATTTGACTTTTTGAATGAAAAATTGGCTCCAATCTTTAGCGGACACCATGTCGCGTTTGGAGAGCCCCCGTGTGCCTAAACATTGGAGCTCCCCCACAAGTGACCCCATTTTGGAAACTAGACCCCCCAAGGAACTTATCTAGAAGCATAGTGAGCACTTTAAACCCTCAGGTGCTTCACAAATTGATCCGTAAAAATGAAAAAGTACTTTTTTTTCACACAAAATTTATTTTAGCCTCAATTTTTTCATTTTCACATGGGCAACAGGATAAAATGGATCCTAAAATTTGTTGGGCAATTTCTCCTGAGTACGCCGATACCTCCTATGTGGGGGTAAACCACTGTTTGGGTGCACGGCAAGGCTCGGAAGGGAAGGCGCGCCATTTGACTTTTTGAATGGAAAATTAGCTCCAATCGTTAGCGGACACCATGTCGCGTTTGGAGAGCCCCTGTGTGCCTAAACATTGGAGCTCCCCTACAAGTGACCCCATTTTGGAAACTAGACCCCCCAAGGAACTTATCTAGATGAATAGTGAGCACTTAAAACCCCCAGGTGCTTCACAGAAGTTTATAACGCAGAGCCATGAAAATAAAAAATTATTTTTCTTTCCTCAAAAATGATCTTTTCGCAACAATTTTTTTATTTTCCCAAGGGTAATAGGAGAAATTGGACCCCAAATGTTGTTGTCCAGTTTGTCCTGAGTATGATGATACCCCATATGTGGGGGTAAACCACTGTTTGGGCGCACGGCAGGGCTCGGAAGGGAAGGCACGCCATTTGGCTTTTTGAATGGAAAATTAGCTTCAATCATTAGCGGACACCATGTCGCGTTTGGAGAGCCCCTGTGTGCCTAAACATTGGAGCTCCCGCACAAGTGACCCCATTTTGGAAACTAGACCTCCCAAGGAACTAATCTAGATTCATAGTGAGCACTTTGAACCCCCAAGTGCTTCACAGAAGTTTATAACGCAGAGCCGTGAAAATAATAAATGTGTTTTCTTTCCTCAAAAATATTTTTTTAGCCCAGAATTTTTTAATTTTCCCAAGGGTAACAGGAGAAATTTGACCACAAAAGTTGTTGTTCAGTTTCTCCTGAGTACGCTGATACCCCATATGTGGGGGTAAACCACTGTTTGGGCACATGCCGGGGCTCGGAAGGGAAGTAGTGACGATTTGGAATGCAGACTTTGATGGAATGGTCTGCGGGCATCATGTTACGTTTGCAGAGCCCCTGATGTGCCTAAACAGTAGAAACCCCCCACAAGTGACCCCATTTTGGAAACTAGACCCCCCAAGGAACTTATCTAGATGTGTGGTGAGCACGTTCAACCCCCAAGTGCTTCACAGAAGTTTACAACGCAGAGCCGTGAAAATAAAAAATCATTTTTCTGTCCCCAAAAAAGATGTTTTAGCAAGCAATTTTTTATTTTCACAAGGGTAGCAGGAGAAATTGGACCCCAATATTTGTTGCCCAGTTTGTTGTGAGTACGCTGGTACCCCATATGTGGGGGTAAACCACTTTTTGGGCGCACGTCAGGGCTTGGAAGGGAAGTAGTGACATTTGAAATGCAGACTTTGATGGAATGGTCTGCGGGTGTCACGTTGCATTTGCAGAGCCCCTGATGTGCCTAAACAGTAGAAACACCCCACAAGTGACCCCATTTTGGAAACTATACCCCCGAAGGAACTTATCTAGATGTGTTGTGAGCACTTTGAACCCCCAAGTGCTTCTCAGAAGTTTATAACGCAGAGCCGTAAAAATAAAAAATAATTGTTCTTTCCTCAAAAATTATGTTTTAGCAAGTAATTTTTTATTTTTGCAAGGGTAATAGGAGAAATTGGACCCCAACAGTTGTTTCCCAGTTTGTCCTGAGTACGCTGGTACCCCGTATGTGGGGGTAAACCACTGTTTGGGCGCACGTCGGGGCTTGGAAGGGAGGGAGCACCATTTGACTTTTTGAAAGCAAGATTGGCTGGAATCAATGGTGGTGCCATGTTGCGTTTGGAGACCCCTGATGTGCCCAAACAGTGGAAACCCCTCAATTCTAACTTCAACACTAACCCCAACACACCCCTAACCCTAATCCCAACTGTAGCCCTAACCCTAATCACAACCCTAACCCCAACACACCCGTAACCCTAATCCCAACCCTAACCCTAATCCCAACCCTAACCACAACTGTAACCCCAACACACTCCTAACCCTATCCATAACCCTAACCACAAGCCTAATCTTAACCCTATTTCCAACCCTAGCCCTAATTCCAACCCTAACTCTAATTCCAACCCTAACCCTAAGGCTATGTGCCCACGTTGCGGATTCGTGTGAGATTTTTCCGCACGATTTTTGAAAAATCTGCAGGTAAAAGGCACTGCGTTTTACCTGCAGATTTACAGCGGATTTCCAGTGTTTTTTTGTGCGAATTTCACCTGCGGATTCCTATTGAGGAACCAGTGTAAAACGCTGCGGAAACCGCACAAAAAATTGACATGCTGCGATACAACGCAGCGTTTCCGCACGGAATTTTCCGCACCATGGGCACAGCGGATTTGGTTTTCCATAGGTGTACATGGTACTGTAAACCTGATGGAAAACTGCTACGAATTCGCAGCAGCCAATCCGCTGCAGATCCGCGGCCAATCCGCTGCGGATCCGCGGCCAATCCGCTGGCAGATTCGGCTGGCAGATTCGGCGGGCGCACTGCGCATGCGCCCGCCATCTTGGAAGATGGCGGCGCCCAGCGAGGAGACGTACGGACACCGGGAGGATTGGTAAGTATGAAGGGGTGGTGGGGGGGTGGATCGGAGCACAGGGGGGGTGGATCCGAGCAAGGAGGGAGCGGACAGGAGGACGGGGGAGCGGGCAGGCGGACGGAGGGGACCGGACCACATAACGGAGGACTGGGGGGGGCGATCGGTGGCGGTGGGGGCAGATCAGGTTTTCCAGCCGCGGCCGATGATATTGCAGCATCGGCCATGGCTGGATTGTAATATTTCACCGTTTTTTTGGGTGAAATAGTACAAATCGCTCTGATTGGCAGTTTCACAGCCAACCAGAGCGATCGTAGCCACAAGGGGGTGAAGCCACCCCCCCTGGGCTGAAGCACCACTCCCCCTGTCCCTGCAGATCGGGTGAAATTGGAGTTAACCCTTTCACCCGATCTGCAGGGACGCGATCATTCCATGACGCATACGCTGCGTCACAGGTCGGATTGACACCGACTTTCATGACGCAGCGTATGCGTCAAAGGTCGGGAAGGGGGTTAAGAAAAAATTGCACAATTTTCTGATACCTGTAGCGTCTCCATTTTTTGTGATCTGGGGTTGGGTGACGGCTTATTTTTGCGTGCTGAGCTGATGTTTTTAATTATACCATTTTAGCGCAGCGCCGATATGATCTTTTGATCGCCCGTTATTGCATTTTAATGCAATGTCACTGCGACCAAAAAAATGTAATTCTGGCGTTTTGACTTTTTTTCTTGCTACGCCGTTTAGCGATCAAATGAATCCTTTTTTTATTGATAGATCACAGCCGGAGCCCACATCTAAGTGGGCGTTCTGCCATCGGACATACTATTCCGTCCAATGGCAGAAAGGGGTTAAAAAAAATGAAACAAGAAAACTAAAAATGACCCTAGTGTGATGGGATGAATAATACTAAATAAAAATAATAGAAAAAAATAAAATTGTGTGCAATGTGAAGATGGGAAAAAATTAATGACTGTGTTAAAAACTTCAGGGGGCTCCGTGGCTGCTCTTCACCAGATGTGTAATATACGTCATATTGTAACTCCATTTACACAATCAATTCTGAACAAAGAAGTATATTTACAGGTGGCTCAGGGAAGAACTGCAGATTGGAACAAAGACTCTTTTATTTCCCAGAATTACACGATTCTCTTACTAGAAAATGTAATAGGTTCATGCAGATCACCTTCTAAAACTTCCATTATCTTATGGAAAGAAGTGCATTACTGAACTGTAATATTCCCAGAATGAGTTGATCCTTTAATGGGCTAGTGGGTGACAGCGGTCACCTGCCGTAGGTCTACCACCTTCAAAAGTAGCAAGACCTTAAAGGGGTGCTCTTGGGTTTTTAACATTAATGGTCGCTTCTGAGGACGTCTTACCAATATTTCATTAGTGGGGATCTGACCTCCCTGATTAGTAGAATAAAGGGGCTAGGGCGCTTCACTGATTAAAAAGGCACAATGGCACATCTTTATGCGAGCCTATGTCTGGTACAGCAGCTTGTTTCATATACATTGGCGATTGAAAGTTTGTTTACTTTTCAGAATTTTCCATATTTCTACTTAAGTTTGACCTAAAACTACCGTACATCAAATTTTCAAATATGTCCTAAAAGTAGACAAAGAGAACTAATTCAAACAAAGGAGTCAAAAATAGAGTTTTTGGTTTGTGAGAAACATTATGTCTGGAGAAAGAAAAACCTCGTATACGAGGTTTTTTTTTTCCTCCAGACATAATGCTTCTCATATAAACCAAAAACTCTATTTTACTCTCATCCATTCACCAAAAATTGTTTTGGTAGCCTTTTAGCTTGTACCAGTGATCATAATCAAACATCAGATGGGCAGCAATGTTCTTTTTGGAGAGCAGTATTGCAATTTTGACATGCATACAATTGTGTGTCCTCTTGATTGTGGACTCATGAAAATTAACATTAGGTAATGTTAAAGAAGCCTTTAGTTGTTTAGAGGTTACCTTGGGTTCCTTTGTAACATCAGTGACTATTATACGCCTTGCTCTTACAGTAATATTTGTTGGTCGACATCTACTGGTGAATGGAATAATAGTCTTGAATTTCGTCAATTTGTTCATAATCTGTCTGTGGATTGGCGGCATCCAAACTCCTTACATATGGTTTTGTAACCTATTTTCATCATGATGAGCATTAACAACTCTTCTGAAGCCCTCAAGAAATCTCCATTGTTCATGCCATGCTCCACTTCCACCACATGTGTTGTGAAGACCATACTTTGTTCTTTAAATAAAACTAGTCGCCCACTCACACCTGATTGTCATCCCATTGATTGAAAACACCAGACTCTAATTTCACAGTCAAGTTATCTGCTAATCCTAAAGGATCACATACTTTTGTTAATCACAGTCATGTGACATTGGATCATTTTAACAAAGTCTGATGTTTTTGACAACTTTGATTTGGTTCTATTTATCTACCTTTAGTACTTATCATATGTTAAAACCTGATGTAGTTTTTTTCAGTAAAATTTGTGCAAAAATATGGAAAATTTTCAAGCACCAATGTACAGACGAGGGAAGATATGGTTTTGGGAAATTAATGCAATAAAGAAAAGTTATGCAATTTTCTAATCTACACTCTGTATCAATTCTTATTTTTTAAGGTGGCTTATTACAGCCAATTCAATAAGAATCATTATTCCTTGCTTCCGGCGGGTACAAATCTGTCCTGGGCATGTGATGGACTCACAGGCACACAGCTCATTGCAGTTAAAGCTGAATTGTGGCCATAGGCAAGCTCAACGACTATTTAACAGCAAGAATGAACTATCCAATCAGCTGGCGAATAAAGGTTCAACGAGCGGAACATGCTGCCATGAGAGGTGAGGAGTTCTCCTTCAATAGAAGTCTCTAATCAGAAGCTGGACAGACATCTGTTTGGGATGATTAATGAATGCTGCATTGGGCAGGAGGTTGGACCAGATGACCCTGGAGGTCTCTTCCAACTCTACCATTCTATGGTTCTGATCATTCGTCCGGTGATTGGTGGCCCATTTGCATGGGCATGATTACATATGATCGCTCATAAAAAAGATGATTTTTTTGGCCAGGGTTAACAAAGAGGGTTCTCCAAATTAGGACCTTTTTCTTTTAGACTAAAAAAACACTATAAAGGGTTGTCTGTAGGACCGTCCCGAAAGTGATCAGACACCAAGCACCAAGAGTGACCATGCGCAGAAGATGAAAGCATTCAGTGCAGGTACGGAAACAAGGTGTCCATAGTTTTACAAATTGGCAGCAGCTGAGTTCTCTACCTCTGTTAGTGAAAGCGTTCAGTGTAGGAGCACATACAAGGTGTCCATAACTTTCCAAAAGTGGTTGAGTTCTCTACTAGCCAGTCACGAAGACAAGCGCCAGACTCTCTCGTATCTGCGCCAGCATCAAACACTTTCATGAACTGTAGACAACTCAGTCTTAACCGCTAACAACCACTGAGAGGCCACACATGAACATACTGTATATAGCAAAAAACATCTCCCGACAGAGTGTCACAATTTTTTTTCAAAGCTGTTTATTTTGGGATGTTGAACCAATAGGAAGGGTAAGGAAGGACACATCTGTATAAGTAGGGAACAAACAAAAATTCTACCTGACTGGCGTTTTTCACTTTCCTTCTGCTTTTCTGGAAAGTGCCTCTTTACAATGCTAGAAGAACATCATGTCTACAAGTGACCTCAATCCTTTACAGAACCCGATACTTGTGTATTCCTCTGACACCTATTCACACCTTATATACAGAGTAACACCTGCCTTCCTTGGTTGTCATACACAATAGGTAACCTGGCAGATATTCAGAAAGAAGAGAAAAGACCCCATCACCTATGGATTTCGTAAAGTGATTTCATGGAGCAGCTGTGACATCTGTAAGAGATATTGCACAGCTAGGACATTATCAAAGGACACGACCTGTTCTACCGCTCGGGTTTTAATTAAGACGCCCTGATCTGATGCAAACTCCGTAGATTGTCCTGTGAGTAGACGTTGGGGACGCCCAGCACAATGTGGTAATGTGTTTTATTATGCTGCATTTCCATTGTGCTAGGATTAGAAAGAAGTGATATTCTGAGAATCAGGTGCCTGGAATGTGTTAAACATTACCATCCTCGTCCTAAATACATGCATGTGTGCGAGGAACGCCGCCGCCATGACATACAATAATCTATTGTTCCATGTACGACTTTTCTAGGTTTGGGATTTTTTTTCAGATGTATTTGGATGATGAATGTAAAATTACTTGAATTTGGCAAGAGGTCCTGGTTTATGAGACAACAATCGAAAAACCCAATAAACCACCTACCTGCAACACCCCACAAGACTTGCCATATACAAGGAATACCCATAAATCCTGCGGTATACAAGGAACACCCCACAAGACCTGCTGTATACAAGGAACACCCCACAAATGATGCTGTATACAAGGAAAGCCCCACAATACCTGATGTATACAAGGAACACCCCACACGATCTGCCATTTACCAAGAACACCCCACAAGACCTGCCGTATACAAAGAAAACCTGCCGTGTCCAAGGAACACCCCACAAGACCTGCTGTATACAAAGAAAACCTGCCGTGTCCAAGGAACACCCCACAAGACCTGTCGTATACAAGGAAAACCTGCTGTATACAAGGAACACCCCACAAGACCTGCCGTATACAAGGAAAACCTGCTGTATCCAAGGAACACCCCACAAGACCTGCCGTATACAAAGAACACCCGACAAGACCTGCCATTTACCAAGAACACCCCACAAAGCCTGCCGTATACAAGGAAAACCTGCCGTATCCAAGGAACACCCCACAAGACCTGCCGTATACAAGGAAAACCTGCCGTATCCAAGGAACACCCCACAAGACCTGCCGTATACAAGGAAAACCTGCCGTATCCAAGGAACACCTCACAAGACATGCCGTATACAAGGAAAACCTGCTGTATCCAAGGAACACCCCACAAGACCTGCCGTATACAAGGAAAACCTGCTGTATACAAGGAACACCCCACTAGACCTGCCGTATACAAGGAAAACCTGCTGTATCCAAGGAACACCTCACAAGACCTGTCATATACAAGGAAAACCTGCTGTATCCAAGGAACACCTCACAAGACATGCCGTATACAAGGAAAACCTGCTGTATCCAAGGAACACCCCACAAGACCTGCCGTATACAAGGAAAACCTGCCGTATACAAGGAACACCCCACAAGATCTGCCATATATAAGAAACACCCCACAAGACCTGCCTTTTACGAAGAACACCCCACAAGACCTGCCATTTACCAAGAACACCCCACAAAGCCTGCCGTATACAAGGAAAACCTGCTGTATACAAGGAACACCCCACAAGACATGCCGTTTACGAGGAACACCCCACAAAAACTCCAGTATACAAGGAACACTCCTCAAGACCTGTGGTACACAAATATCCTGCCACAAGACCTCACATATACAAAGAAGAGCCCAAAAGAGCAGCCATATAGAAGGAACACCCCAGAGATCTGCTATATCTCAGGAACACCCCACAAGTCCTGAAGGAGATGCACCATAAAGACCTGCAGTATAACAAAAACACCCCACAAGTCCTGATGTATACAAGAAATACCTCACTAGGCCAGAAAAAAAATATGCAGCTAATGAATTCTTTTGAGAATCCTCCTATTACAAGTGGAAATAAAGAACAAAAACACCAAATTCTAAATGAAAATAGAGGACCAAGAGAAACTGACCACTAACTCAAATGTGTCTATACAAGTGCACAGAGCATGGGAAACAAGCAAAGAGAATTGGAGCGGCTAGCAAAGCATTCTCTTTCCGGTTGGATTTTTTCCATAGTTTGCATTGAGAATTTTTGGAAATTTCACTGAAGCCATTCTTCCCTGTACCCTTGAAATGTTCCCCATGCTATTGGCTACAACACAACCCCAAAGCCTGATTGAGCCACCCCCATGCTTAATGGTAGGCAAGATGTACTTTTCATGAAATTCTGTGCCCTTTTTTCTCCACGTATACTTTGATCACTGGGGCCAAAGAGTTCTATTTTAACCTCATCGGTTCACATGACTTGTTTCCAAAATGTTTCAGGCTTGTTTAGCATGTTTGAATACTTCTAAAACTGAATTTTATGGTGAGGATGCAGGAGGTTTTCTCCTGATGACTCTTCCATGAATAGTAAAACAACGTACACACAACTCCAGAGTCTGCAAAATCTTTCTGAATGTCTTTTTCAGTCAAGCAGGGGTTCTGATTTGCCTCTCTAGATACGTTAAGCTCTCACTGAAATTTTGCTTGGTCTTCCAGACCTTATCTTGACCTCTACTCTTCCTGTTAACTGCCATTTCTTAATTACATTTCGAACTGAGGAAAGGGCAACTTGAAAAAGCTTATCTTTTTATAGCCTTCTCCTGCTTTGTGGGCCTCCACCATTTCTATTTTCAGAGTGCTAGGAAGCTGCTTAGAAGAATCCATAGTTGCAGTTTCTTGGCACAAGGTTAATGGCGGCTGAGTATTTAGAAAGCTGAGAAATTTGCATCACCTGGCCTTTTCTAACGATGAAAGTGAACAAGCCATAACCTTAACAGGCTAAATTAAGGTCTGAGACCCTGGTCAAAGTTATATGAGCACACAAATCTCCAAGCGTGCCCAAACTTTTGCATTTGCCCAATTTTCTTTTTGTAATTTTTAAAATGGAAAAGATGAAAAAAATAAAATAAATATATCTATCTATATAATCGTCTAAGGCCCACTTCCGTCTGTTTGTCAGTCTGTTTGTCTGTCACGGAAATCCCGCGTCGCGAATTGTCCCCTCCAGTCAGCGCCCACATAGCGGTTTAGCAGTCCTATAACGCTGCCATTAACCCTGTGTGACCAACTTTTTACTATTGATGCTGCCTATGCAGCATCAATAGTAAAAACATATAATGTTAAAAATAATAATAAAAAAAATCATTATATTCTCACCTTCCGGTGTCTGCGGCAGCCTTTCCCGCACCTCGCGACGCTCTGGTCCCAAAAATGCATTGCGGCAATGATTACAGATGACGTAGCGGTCTCGCGAGACAGCTACATCATCACGTGTTATTGCCGCAAGGCATTACTGGGAACGGAGCGTCGCGAGGAGCATCGTGAAAGGCCTGGGCTGGATCCGGGGGCCGCCGGAAGGTGAGTGTATAACTATTTTAATTCTTTTTTTAACAGGGATATGGTGCCCACATTGCTATATACTATGTGGGCTGTGTTATATACTACGTGGCTGTGCTATATACTATGTCGCTGTGTTATATACTACGTAGCTGTGCTATATACTACGTGGCTGTGCAATATACTACGTGGATGTGCTATATACTACGTGGATGTGCTATATACTACGTGGCTGCTATATACTACAAGGCTGTGCTATATACTACGTGGGATGTGAGACTCTTTCGCCCGGGGCCCTCAAAAACCTGAAGCCGGCCCTGGCTTCACTGATTGTTCGCGGCCGGCCGGCCGCGAACAATCGGCGACAGATGCAGTCTGGCCGCGAATTGGCGCGGAATTTGAACCACGCTTCGCTAATTGGTCGTGCCCGGCCAGCCGAATCTTGTGTATTCATTGCATTATTCTGAAATCTTCTTAAATAAACTACATACATATTCTACAATACCCGATGCGTTAGAATCGGGCCACCATCTAGTGTATATATATATATATATATATATATATATATATATATATATATATATATATATATATATATATATATATATATATATACACATACCCAAACTTGCAAGGGACACCCCAGAAGACCTTCCGTATACCGTAGACCCCGCAAGAGCTGCCTTATATAAGGACCACTTCACAAGTTCTGCCATATGCCCTGAACAACTCACAAGATCTGCCGAATACCAAGAACACCCCACAATATCTGCCATATACAAGGAACGCCCCACAAGACCTGTCCTATATCAAGAACATCCGTCAAGTCCTGCCTTATACCATGAACACCGAACAAAACCTGCCATTTTGGAGATGCTCTGACCCAGTCGTTTACCCATCAAATTTGGTCCTTGCTGCTTAGATCCTGCTTTTTTTCCTGCTTTCAACGCTTCAACTTGAATAACTGACTATTGTCTTGCTCCTAATATTCCACCCATCAGGCGCCATTGTCACCAGATAATCATTACTATTCACTTCACCTGTCAAAGGTTTTAATATCTTGACTAGTGTAGATGCTATACCATTATAACATGGGGATACCAATATCAATGGATTACAAGAACGAAGCTCTGCCGCCAACAATAAATGTCACTATACATTTCTAATGTGCAGTCACCATAGCTCACGGCCTCCGTTGCCAATGCTTTGTTGGATCATACCCGATTTCTTCTTCTTCAAAAATAAAACTCCTTGTCAGGAGGACGTACCAATAAAAATGAGACCTAAATTCGCTCATGTTTCCTATGCTGATGAGGCCTCCTTTATTCCGAACATTGTTTGCTCACAGCAATTACCTAAAGCTGACAAAGATCTTTCACATTATTTCTAGTGTCCAATATTTTTACTTAATGCAGTGGGCAATTATCGTCAGTAATTCATCCCGATCAGAACAGAATACACAGCCCGATTCATCATTTTAGTGTTATTATAAAGCCTCTTCTTTTTTTGTCTGTTAGTATCTGTTGATGTTTTTGCGCCAAATTCTTCAAAATGTTTCACGAACTTTAAACAAATTAAAAAATACACTCTATTTTTGTCTTTAACCACTTTTTACTCCGTGTTAGGCCTCTTTCACACTTTGGTTGTTTGGCGTCAGTCAGAAACCGCCATTTTCCTCAAATAGTGGATCCGTCATTTTTTTTTAGCGGATCCGCTATTTTTCCATAGACTTGCATTAGCGACGGATTGTGGTGGATGGTCGTCCGTCCCATCCGCCATGCGACGGATCCGTCGAAATTTGGCGGACGTTGTCTAGACATTGACGGACATTGTAACGTTTTTTGTCTACGCCTAATTGGCAGATCGCGACGGATCCGTCGCGACCGTCATTTCATAGAATGGGTGTCTATGGGCGACGGATCCGTCGCGAACCGTCATTTGGTGGATCCGTCGCCCCAATCCGTTTTTTTCAATTGAGCATGCTCAAAAAAGTAGATACTTTGCCCAGACAACCCCAAAACTATATAAACAGGACAGGTGGGCCTCATTCCTCAATGTGCCATCAAGAGAGAACACAGACCCTGCTAGCAAGAGAGACCCTGCCAGCAAGACAGACCCTGCCAGCAAGAGAGACCCTGCCAGCAAGACAGACCCTGCCAGCAAGAGAGACCCTGCCAGCAAGAGAGACCCTGCTAGCAGCCAGCAAGACCCTGCCAGAGACTGCGATGTGAGTACTGCCATCCAGCATGAGTTCTGTCAGTGTGTGTGTGTGTGTGTGTGCCCACCCTGCATATTTTTATTTTTCATACTGTGCTGGTATTTTTAATGGCTGTGCTGTGACATGTGTGTGGTGTGTGTGTGTATAAATGCCGTGTGATGTGTACCCGACCGCCCGCCTTGCGCCCTGCATTTTTGTTATTTTTCATACATTTACATACTGTACTGGTATTTAAAATAAAGAGCAGTGTAGCTCCTATTTTCCACCCCAAAAAAATAAGAAACAAAAAAAAATTGTAATAAAAATTCCACAAAACTGTCCGTAGTATGATTTCAAGATAAATTTAAAACTGGGTCTACATTCAATAAAGGTGTTTGAGGTTCTATATATAAATGCGGAATGCAAACCTTTGGTCTAGAAAATGTCATCTGGTTTTAGAAAATAGTAACTGTAGGGTAACCATAATTATCATTTTTGGGTATTGGTATTTTAACTGTGAATGAGGGAATTTTTTTTATAAGGTTGAAACTGTGCCTGGAGGAGGGGGTGGGGTAGGTTTACCAACATGCGCATGGCGCATATCAAGTTTGAAGTAGTTTTGGTGTGACTTTCAATGAATTTTTTGGGGAAAAAGGAGGTGGACGGTTTTGCAGCTTGTGCATCAAGCATATCAAGTTTGAAGGGAACAGTTAACACAATTTTTTATTTTTTATTTTTTTGTGGGGAATAAAAATGTATGTTGGCATACCAATACATAATCATTCTAATTAAAACTGTGTTTAAATTGGAAGATTCTTAGACGGGACCCAAGACAGACGCAGGCAGGCCCCCCAACACAGACGCAGCAAGGACCCAAGAGTTTGGAAAACAGATGTAAGTATAAAGTCCCGAAAGCTGTATCTATCCTTTTGTATAGTAGCTTAGAACTCTCTTTATACTTGCAGATTCTTAGGGACCCAAGACAAATGGGACCCAAGACAGACGCTGGAAAACAGGACCATAATGTCTTCTTCTGGGAGCTCCCCCTCACATCGTCAGCCATCTGAGGTGATTTTTTTCATTCTTCATAAATTTTTTGGGGTACATCTTTGGGGTACATGTTTTTGAACCCTATATGTTTTTATTCTGTTTTCACAGGAAGATGAAGCAGAGGGGCTTCCAGAAGGAGACGGGCAGGGTGGAGAAATGCAAGGAGCGGGAGCGCATAGTGTAAGTTTTGCAGAGACAGATCCTCACATAAAACACTCTACACCCAACACAAACATTCAGCACAGCCCACACACAGTACATATGCCTCCATCCAAGCACATTATTTATTTTTTTAATTTATTTTTTTTATTAGTCTTCACAATCCGGGGCTCGACGTAGAGTTCCTCAAAGCACCTCCCATAGTCGTCGGAATGCTAATCGCGGCGGTTACAGAAGAGTAAGTTCCTTTTTTGGTTTGGTGTTTAGTAAACTGTAAAATTCATGTGGTATAATCTTTCCCTTTTTATTCTTATTTTTTTGTTGCTTCACAGCGTGCTCCCGAACAGGATGAGGAAGAGGAGGGCATTGATGTGGACACCCTCATCCAAGCGGTCCAAAGTCGGGAGCCGCTATGGAACATGTCGGACCGCCGCCATGCTGACCAGTTCGTCACCCGACGGCTATGGGAGGAAGTGTGCAGTGATGTTCTGGATAACTGGGAGGAACTCGATGCTGGGGCCCAGGATCTAGTGCGTAAGTATTCACACTTCATTACCTTATGTTAGCATGATTTAATGTGTTGTATAGTAACCAATTTTTGTTTTATCTTTCCAGGTAACAGGGTTATCGTGCGGTGGCGGTCACTCAGGGATCGCTTCAAGAGGGAGTTCAACAAGGAGATGCAGGCCCCGAGTGGATCTAGAGGACGCAGGAGCAGGTACAAATATTACAGAGCCCTGTCGTTCCTCCGGTCGACGCTGCTGAGCAGAAGGTAAATATTCAACACCACATGTTTTCAGTCAACCTGTTAAAATGTGTAACCTTCAATTTTTCTTGGCAGCAAGGGCAATTGTAATCTCAATATACTAATTTTTTTTTTCTTCTTTAACAGCACTGTTTGCAGTACTCGGGAGCCTGCATCAGAGTTGCGCCCCTCTGGAGCGATCTCCCAGGAGTCCGCCACCGGGGACCACGTCGACCCCTCTGTATCTGCACCTTCCCTTTTGTTTGATCCCTCGGCCCCATCCACCAGCGCTGGAGCAGCAGGGTGGACTTCGTCACTTGAAGCTGCAGGTGATGAGTTAGAGTTCCCTTTACCCCACCCCTCTGACACTGCTGCAACATCTAGACCACCTTTGGGGTCAGGACGGCAGCACCAGAGAGGTCAGGAAAGGAGCTATGCGCCTGAGTTTTTGCATCTAAATGCAGCCTTCCAGAGTGCCATCAAGCTTTTGGGTGAGCAAACGTCTGCTGGGTACAATATGGTTAACAAAAGCATATTGGAACTCGGCAGTCGTCTGGATAGGATGCATTCAGATGCAAACCAGTCACCAAGACACTGTTTTTTTCAGTCGGTCCTCAGGCACATGGAAAATCTAACTCCTAACCTGCAGATGCATGTGATGCAAGGCTGCCACACTGCTCTAGCGCAGGCGATGTCCCAAGCCCCTCCACCTACCCTTCATGTTTCAACATCTTTCCCCTCTCAAGCCGCCGTCTATCCTCCCGTCCATCGTCCTCCCGTCCATCCTCCTTCTACTCCTTCGCCATTCCTTCCTTCCCCCCTCAGTATTTCCCAGTACCTACCTTCCCCTTTCCATTCTTCCCCTTTAACTTCACCGTTCCCAATCCCACCAACACCTTCACCATACCTCCCACAGACCACATCTGTACCTCAACTCTCTGCCCAACCTCATGTTTTCACCACCCATTCCACTTTTGTTCCTCCCCGTGATGTCGTGTCCCCCGCTATCGATGTGGTCCGCCCTGTCAGCCCCTCCGCTACTATCTCCACCCCAAATTATGAGAACCTGTAATAAATAAAACTTTTTTGGGTTTAAAAACTATTTTATTGTCTTTCTCTTTATTTTTTTTTAAAACTGTATTAAAACCACCAAGGTTATGGTACAAGTAACAGTAGAAAATGTGTAAAGAGGTACCGGTTCAAAACATACAATACTGTGAGGTTACAGTTCCAAGGTTTTTTTAAAAAACAAAAAAACAAAAAGCATGGTGTATTTACAAGTGTGGAAAAAAAATTTTTTTACACCATTTCGTACTGCCAGTCAACTGATCCTTGAGGAGACATGAAGTAGTCTGCAAAATTGTCCCGCATTCTGGTGACTGCTACTGTACTGCAAAAACTTGTGTTGTGGTAATCCCGCAAGGTGGTTTCTGACACATTATCCTCCAGGGAAACATGGTCTTTGGATAAAACAAAATTGTGAAGTACCACGCAAGCCTTCACCACATCATCAACAGTGTCAGTCTGCAGTTTAATTGCAGTTAGTAGGATTCTCCATTTAGCAGTTAAGATGCCAAAAGCACATTCCACAACTCTTCGTGCTCTGGTTAAGCGATAATTAAAAATTTTCTTCCTCTGGGTCAGTCCACTACTTCCATAGGGTTTAAGCAAGTGTGGTGAAAGCTAAGGCATCATCTCCAACGCACACAAATGGTAATGGTGGACCGGTGGTTCCAGGGAGAGATCTAGGCGGCGGAAAGTCAAATGTCTCTCCATACAAACGACGCCCCATTGGTGAATTTTTAAAAATCTGGGAGTCATTTGCGCGTCCATACACACCGATATCCACAGCGATGAACTTGCAGTGTGCGTTGGCTATGGCCATCAATACAATGGAGAAGTACTTCTTATAGTTGTAAAATTCTGATCCAGAGCCGGAAGGTTTGACAATCCTTATATGCTTCCCATCGACTGCTCCGACACAATTTGGGAACTGGCATATTTGTTGAAAATTGTGGGCAATCTCCAGCCACCTCTCCTGTGATGGCTCTGGAATGTATTCTGCTTGTAGGCACTCCCACAATGCCCGGCAGGTCTCTCTGATGATCCCTGAGATGGTGGATATCCCAAGCCTGAATTGAAAATGTAGGGATGAAAATGACTCTCCAGTTGCAAGGAATCTGTTAAAAAAAGGAAAAGACAATAATTAATAAAAACATCAAAAAACAACATTACAGTTATAAGTCTGATGAATGAGAAAAATTTAAAAAAACAAAACTTACCGAATAGTCACCATGAGACGCTCCGCTGGTGATATGGAGAAGCGCATCTGGATGTCTTGTCTCCGTATAGATTCTTCCACATGGGCCAATAAAATTTCGAAATTTTCTGCTTTCATTCTCACATAGCAGAAGAATTTCTGAGGGTTTTCCCTCTATTCAATGTAAAGTGTGGAAAAAACACCACGGGTCATGTGTTGGGCTGTGATGGGATGGATCCACAGCCTTCTCTTCCGCCGCTGCCCCAGGATGCGCATTCTTTCTTCCTCCTTGTCTCGAACGATGACTGCCAACCGATTAGCCTCAAAAGTGAAATCCGCACATATCTTCACAATATTCGCCAGCACCCCTTCCATCTTTGCCACTTTCTCTACAACCTTTCAAAGATGTGGTGTAAATACACTGTATATATAGTTTTCCAGTAGTTTCCAGGAGTCAATCATATTGAGAGCCTCCCTTTTTAAAAAACGGATCCGTCAGAAAACTGTTCCAACGGATGTAAAAAAGGTTCCAACGGTTCTAACGGTTCCGTTTTTTTGACGGATCGGTATAACTGATCCGTCAAAAAAAACGGATCCGTTAGAACTGTTTTCTCAACAATTTTGACGGATCTGTCGATCCGTCACGATGTCGGAGCTAACTGACGCCAAATAACTGAAGTGTGAAAGAGGCCTTAGAGGAAAAAGTGTCATATTCCGCTAATATGTCACATAATTTGTTAAAAAAAAAAAACAGGTGTACATAAAGTCACTCCAATGAGGATACTAAAGTACAATTGCGCAAAAAGTTTTCAGACTTTATAAAAAGTTGCAATGAATGAATTGGCTGCAAATATCTGAAAAACAAAAACCCCATCCACACTGGTAAACATTTAAAAAAAAAACAAGAAAAAAAAATAGGCGAACACATAAATTAGATTTTAAATATTAAAAGAAGAAATTGATGTAGACAATATCACCAAAAACTAGACAAATAAAGGCAAATAAGCAATAATCAATTGGGTCACCAGAGTATAATGAGGCATAGAGAGTGCTATAGAAAGCCTAAACAAAATGTTATGGCTTTACATTGGTGCTGAATAGACCATTGCTGATGACGATCGTGCTGTATCCATCCTTCAGCAGACAAAAGGAAGGAAAGGTTTGATTTAGGCTCCCCAAACCTCTGCGATCACCATTTTTTAATAAGAAAATGGGTGCCAATCTCTTGGGGGTTGGAGAGTCATTTTAATGTCGAACTGTTGCTAAGTCAAACGAGGCCAGTTTTTCCTTTTACTTTAATCCCGCTGCTCCCTTGAGTATTCCGCTTTTTATTTTTTCTCAATCCGCCACGCGGTTCCAGAGATATAGGCCTTTTCATTTAGTGCAAATTTGTACCGTATTTACGCAGGAGGCGTGGCTCATAGAGAAATTATGCAAAGCATCCTAAAGACACGCCCCTATAGAATCCCGTGAGCTACGCCTTCTAAATAAATTTGCACTAGATAAAAAGGCTCATATCTCTGGAACTGTGTGGCGTATTAAAAAAAAAAAAAAGGCAATGCTCGGGGAACGGCAGAAAAAAATCTAGGAGCAAAAACTGGACTTTTTTCACCGCTGATAGGTCCCCTTTAAGTTACTGAATTATTACAAGGTTTAAAGTTGGAGTTCATTGGATGCACCTGTCCAAAAACTACTTCTTCCCCCTAAAATGTATCAATCGGTATATTGACGATCTAATAAAATCTGCTCAAATTAATTTAATGCCCATCAGCATGTAGCTCTGCCTGATGTAAACCCTACACTCGTCACCTGCAATGTTCAAGCCTTATCATTTCTTTCCGATTTCCAGATGTGCCCAAAACTAAAAGTGTATACTGAAAGAAGGGGAAGAAAAAAAAGGAAAAGATCCGAGCAGCCTGGCCTGTAGAACAACATGTCAGTGAGTGCACACACGGCAAGAAAAACAGAAAGCAGAAATAATGAGATAGGACATCTCTCCTTAGAAGATCATGAAACATGAGCTCCCAATAACATGCAAGACACTACCAATTTCCTCCGAAAACGTGTCACCGGGTTCCATTTAGCCAGAAGCGATCCAAGTCCTATCAAATACAGCAGGAACTCTGGCAGGGAAACAGAAGAGGAGTCAGGGACTTACGCCAACAGGCTCGGCAACGGAAAAAAAAAAAACGAACAAGCGAAAAAAAATATATATATTATATTCGGGAAGACTTAGAATCATTATATCCAAATCTGTATGATACCCGCAAAGAACGATATGCTTTACATCACACATTAACAAATACAATCTGGGAAAACAAAAAAAAACACAAAAATAATAGTAATAAAAAAGACCAAACGGAGCTTGTTTACACCGTGAGAAGAAAGCGAGGAGCGGTAGATATTCAGATAGCGGGCTGCATTCCGAGGTTTCGATGGAAGAAAAACACGGGGGAAGGTACTTTACATATCAAAGTGGTAGCGCAAAGTTATACCACATTTTCCCAGACGTTAGTAGCAACAGACACAGAATATATACAAAACCATATGAGAGGAAAGCACGGTGGTGATTACACGGAGGGATTTTATCCCCTTCACATCGCCGATCACATGGGCTATGAGGAAGGGGGGATGAATACATTAGCTGTACGGCTTCAGCCTAATAAACAGCAAAAGCGGAGAGATACGGCAGGAGGGTGACCTCGCGCTCAGGTCATGTGTTGCCTCTAATAATGCTCCCTCAAAGATGTTGAAAGCCTGGTGTCTCCATGGAGAAGGGTATGTTTGGAAAAGTTGGTAAAGTTGAAAGGATTTTAGAAATTCTCAGCTCTGTGGTTCCATGTGCATGTGTGGAATTAGACGTATAAAACTTCTTAGGTCTAAGGGGTAACGTTTCTCCTTGTGGAGAGTGACATGCCGGCTCTGGCATGCCAAGGTAAGGAGGCTTATTCGCCGTGTAATGCTACTCTGGGAAATTTAATATGCAAATAGCCTCTTCAAAGAACAAGAGGACTTGAACTCTATAGCGCCACCTGTTGGCAAAGAACAGCAGCCATGGGTTCTTCTAAGAAGTTACCGAGCACTCTGAAAATGAAAACGATATAGGCCCACAAAGCAGGAGAAGGTTATAATAAGATAGCAAAGTGTTTTCAAGTTGCCCTTTCCTCAGTTAGAACTGCAACTAAGAAATGGAAGTTAACAGGAACAGTGGAGGTCAAGATAAGGTCTGTAATACCAAGCAAATGTTCAATGACAGTTGCTCATAGGATTGCTAGAGAGGCACAGAAGAACCACCGCTTGACTGCAAAAGAGCTTCAGAAACATTTGTTCTACTGTTGTTCTGAGACACCTGTACGAAAATGGCCTTCACTGGAGAGTCATCAGAAGAAAACTTCTCCTGCATCATCACTATAAAATTCAGGGTCAGAAGTAGGCAAAAGAACATCTAAACAAGTCTGATGTATTTTAGAAACAAGTCCTGTGGACCGATGAGGTTAAAATAGAACTGTTTGGCAACAATAATCAAAGGTAGGTGTGGACAAAAAAGGGCACAGAATTTTAGAAAAAGAACATCTTGCCAACCATTAAGCATTGGGGTTTATCAATCACGCTTTGGGGTTGTGGTGCAGCCAATGGCATGGGGAACATTTCACAGGTAGATGGAAGAATAGGGTCAATTAAATTTCAACAAATTACTGATGCAAACAAAACACCATCTGTTAAAAAGCTGAAGGTGAAAAGAGAATGGCTTCTACAAATGGAGAATGATCCTAAACACACGTCAAAATTCACAATAAACAACCTCAAAAGGAGCAAGCTGAAGGTTATACAATGGCCCTCAAAGTCCCCTGATCTGAACATCATTGCAAATCTGTTGCCAGACTTCAGAATAGCAGAGGATGCAAGACGACCCAGGAATCTCACAGAACTAGAAGAACTTTTTAAGGAAGAATGAATGAAAATCCATTAAACAAAAATTGAAAGACTCTTGGTTGGCTACAAAAAGCGTTTACAAGCTGTGATACTTTCAAGAGGGGGCGCTACTAGGTACTAACCATGGATACTAACCATGCAGTGTGCCAAAACTTCGGGCCATTTTCCTTTTTGTCAATTTTTTCTACATATATATATATATATATATATATATAATAGTAAAAAAAATGGAACAGCACAACAATTTAACTTATCTTCTGGGTGCAAAGCCTCCAGGGAACCCGTCCACCGGCTATCCACAGTCCATAAATTCAAGCAAAAACCAGGCAGCACTCCATAGTTTCTCAATCAATTGTGCAGTGTTTAATTACACCCACATGTCTGTCCGACGTTTCGGCTCCAACTGAGCCTTTCTCAAGCCTTGAGAAAGGCTCAGTTGGAGCCGAAACATCGGACAGACATGTGGGTGTAATTAAACACTGCACAATTGATTGAAAAACTATGGAGTGCTGCCTGGTTTTTGCTTGTATATATATATATATATATATATATATATATATATATATATATATATATATTTTTTTTTTTTTTTTTTGTCTAAAATATAAAGGAAATGTGTCATCTTTAACTTTGGATCTTTTAGAGATCATTTCATCTTCAACGTGCTTAACTGTTCACAATAACTGCAATTCTGACCAGGGGTGCCCAAACTTTTACATGCCACTCTAAGCTTTCTCCACAGACAGTGATCAGATTAAGGCAGGCCACTGGTGTCAATCACTGGTGAGGTAAGTGGGGCAGGTACAACAAGTGGGCAGAGCGGTGCACGGGGGCTCTTGGCCACACCCAGGGTGCACATAGCACCCTAATTAGCATAAAACTAAACTTAAATTTCTTCAGAATTGAGGCAATGATTAGAGAACACTAAAGGTGCGATTTTTATAGCAGCTCTATCTCCTACAAGGCTGTGTGCTTAGTTTATACTGGTCATTTTGGGCTGACTGACTCCCTCTAATAAGAGAAGTGTTTAATAATTATAAATCCACATGACTACAATGAATTTGGTGTACAGTTGGTATTCACCCACCTGGAATGATGAGGAACAGTAGTTTAGGTGAGGCATCATCTCGGGCCTTGTGCAGATCCCTCCAAGGACCAAATTTAAGAACTTGTGTAGCAGCTCCGAGGCAGTAGATGAACTCATCATGCACAGGGATATGTTCTTCTGACATTTTTCCTGCAAGAATTACAGAAACAAAAGCTTCAAGGGTTATTCCCTTCTTCATACATGGGCATTGTAGGATAGTACTTGTGAATACAAGAAATATTGCCATATACTGCTTATTAAAATATTCAACAGTTCATGAAATATTAACACTTCTCTTCTACTCATGGTTCATTGTCTTGGAAACCGACCACCGATACCAGGCAGAAGAACATGAGCAGTGCTTTCAAGCTCTTACCTCTTACTTGTTAAAGAGGTTGTCCACTACTTCTTCATTGATGGCCTACCCTTGGGATAGGTCTTCAATGTCTGACCAGCGGAAGTCCAAATCCCCACACCAAGTTAGTAGGTGGATGTGTAGTGCCCTGCCGCAGCCACCACCAGGAGACGGCCAGCTCCGCAATTGAACAGTTCCAGCCGGCGGTTGCCATCATAGACACTGAGAACAGTTAATCGGTGGGGGTGCCGGGTGTCAGACCCTGACCGATCAGACATTGATGACCAATCCTAAGGATAGGTCATCTATGACAAAGCAGCAGACAACCTCTTTAAACCAGCCTGATTCCGGGACGTGTAGCTGTCCAGGTCTGGCATCGTCATGTCCATCTCCAACTTAGACACAGCTCAGCATTTTTTATATCGGCACTTGACCGATGCAGAGTGTACGAGGGCTGCCTGTCTGACTGCTTAATTTACTATCTAGCCCGCAAAATTCTCTGCCTATTCATCTGTTGAGACAGAGAGGGGGCTGGCTTTAATTATTGACATGAGCCATAGCCAGACCCCTTCACACTATTTTGAGCCCAAGGAAGGTAATGGATCTGCCAGGACTCGTATATTCTGCAACTTGAAAACCCCTTTGGTCACCAGCTGCTCCATTCAAGATGGAGCTGCCTATGACTCTTATTCTCCTCCAAATTAAAAATTTGCAAATTTAAAACCAAAATTGAATGCAGTTTAGCACTTGAATAGGAGCTGAGGTGCAGTTTTTGGTGGCAGCCACAGCACGTTTAGCGCAGATGTACTGTTTAGCCTCCTACACCACTGACATCCCACCACCAAGAGAGCTAACAGCAGCTGAGTGTTGGAGGTGTCGGACCCCTCACCGATGTGACATTGAAGACCTATCCTAAGGACACGTCATCGTTATTAGATGGCTGGACAACACTTTTAAGTCTCAGGCAGCCACAATAAAGCACTGAACACCCACAATTGCGTCACAGGCTTCCTACCAATGTCAAATACCTTACAGGGAGGCGGACACCATTGTCCGTAGCACCTAAGGGGTTAAATGGTCAAAGACTATCTTTATTGGTCTTTGATCATTGCTTTAAGACCAAGGTTGATCATAGCAGTCTGGGGGTCTGGGCATAGGGACTGTGCAAAGGTCTTAAAGGAGTGGTCCGAAACACAAATTAATGCCATAAATTAATCTATTTTCTAATATACTTTAATTAAAAATTCCCTACTATTCTCCCACTACAATATCTATGGTAACTGCTCTATTTTGTTATTTTACCTGTTCATTTTCGATGATGCTTTGGTTGAGAATTCCAGTGCATGCTGGATACTCAAATAAAGCGTCATCAGGGGGCCGAGGCTACGGTCACAGCTGGAGCCTCTTCCTCCTCCCTGAAACGAAGCATCATCAGTGACCTCTGTTTCAGGGGCTGGACTAGTCACTGAGCTACCGAGCATGCATTGGTTATCAATTCTGCCATACGCTCAATAGATTTTTCTCACTGTGCAACACGCACAGTGACAGTGCACTCTCAAACCGGCTCTGATCAGAAATAACGAGCCAGCAAGAGAGCGCACTGTCAGTGTGCGTTGTAAGACAAATACCCTGCATTCAGTGACCAGTGCCGCCCCCGCAAGTGACGTCACCTATCAGCGGGTTAATGAGTGAAGGATCATGTCCACCAACAATTTGGAGAGACACCTGCCTATTGCTTTTCTGGGACTATAATATTGATAAACTATCCTTCAACGGGGCAAAGTTGCACTCCAAAATGTAAGGAGCTGTCCGGGCAAGTAATAACTGGAAAATGGTGGTAAAGGAGCACTGCGGTGAATAGTGGGGGTACCAGGACATGGACCTTCTCCGATTTGTTATCAATTACCTACTCTATGGAGGGGTCACCAATATTACACTCCCGGAAAATCCCTTTAGCATTTCAATATTATGTTACCTCTCCCAAGAGCTCCATTTTCACATAGGTCATGTCTGACCAGTCCAAAAGCAAATGTGGGAGCATCAATCGCCTATCACTCCGGAGCAGCGTTTTCCTTGGCTTTCAGCTTTCTTTTACAATTCGTTCAATGTTTTTTTTTCTCTGGGTTTATGGAGAAGACTTTATCAACCATTAGCTGCCAAACTACATTTTAACACCTGGAGATGTTTTTAACACCTTCGACCCAAATGGTTTAGAAGCATTTCCCCCCCTCTCAGAAACGTTGATGTTCGAGACCCTAATGAGCTTCGGCCGTCAATCAAACACCTCTTGCCCGCTGCTTAATGTAAAGTTTGCTTGTAGAAGTTTTATAGCTCCCTGGTAGAGTATTGTAATGTTAGCGGGCTGAATCAGCAGATCAGAGAGCGCTCTACGCTGTGGAACTTAATTATAGACTTACGGCTGCTTTCTTTGAAGTATTTTACTTTTTTTTTAATATACTACTTATATTGGCGACTGTAAGAGTTCTCTGTAAAAGTATATATTTATGGGTAGAGCACTGATTTTTTT
Source organism: Ranitomeya variabilis (assembly GCF_051348905.1). Taxonomy (NCBI): domain Eukaryota; kingdom Metazoa; phylum Chordata; class Amphibia; order Anura; family Dendrobatidae; genus Ranitomeya; species Ranitomeya variabilis. The sequence continues at coordinate 1,057,209,359 of NC_135233.1, forward strand.
TTTGGCTTTCCTTAAAGTTTGCCTCCCTTTGTTTTCGAACTACCTGTTATAGGGCTTTTCCAGTTTTAGCCTATAGATTACCTACCCGTGGGTCATCAATATCAGATCAGTGGTCCGACAGCTTAGACTCCCACTGATCAACCGTTCTAGCCTTGGTGGCCACCAGGGCTGTGGAGTCATTAAGCCAAACCTCTGACTCCAACTCTTCAATTTCCATGACACCGACTCTGACTCCACCAAAGTGGGCTCCGACAATAAACCCAACGGCCTTGGTGGCCACTGGATGTATCCCGTGCATAAAAATGAAGAGTGCAGCTCGGTTCACTGTGTGTAGTGTCCGTTCCTGGTTACTGCAGATCAGGACTCAGGACAGGTCATCAATGCTACAAGCCTGGAGACTCTGAAATCCTGTGTGATGGTGGGAATCACTTGGGTTGATCATGGTTTAAGATGGTGTTCCTCAGCACTATAAAAAGATATATGAGATAGAAACGGGTCCTCACAATTTTCCAGAGGTTATAAGTCATTTTTAAGTACAACCAATGGTGTGTAGACTTCCTGACTATTAAAAGGAAAAGTCCTTCAAAGGTTTGCAGCAACTTTTAAAGTGATAACCTACACACTGAATAGGCAATCATTGTAAGTCCCACTGCTGAAACGCCCACTGAGGTCCAATAGACATTGAATGGAGTGTTCAAGGGTTGTTCTCAAGTTTGGCAGATTAAAGTACTGTAAAGCAAGCGCCTCGGCTTTACTTCTGGGTTATCGGCATTCCTTGGCCTCTCCTTGCGCATGCGCAACAAAGTACTTTTCTCTGTCCCCAGCAGGGCACAGCGAAGTACGCATGTGCAGGAGCAAGAATGAGGATGAGGATGGCAATTATGAGGATAGAGGAGGCGCCGAAGCAAGATCTTCGGACTGGACTGTGCCGTATGGTGGCATCATAAAAGGTATTTTTTGGGATCTGCAGAGCGGATTGGTCTCTTACATGGAGCTTGCTGGTCTGCTGTAAAAGAAGGATAACCCCTTCTTGACATGCCTGCATTTGATGTGGGCTCACATGTCAAACCCACATCTTTCCTCGCACATGGTGGCTGATTTAATTAGAAATAATGTGCCTCTAACAGCCGTGGGTGGAGCAGAGCTCAGTCCGCGGCTGTTAACCTGTTAAATCCCACTGACACCAACATTTAACATGCTCGGGCAGGGGCTCCCATCGGTGCGCCATGACATGACCGCGGGGAGCCGACGGATCGTCTGCCGATGCCTGCCATTACGATCTGCCTCTGAAAGCTAGCCCGGTGTTCAAAGGAGATCATGATTTTCTCTATACACAGCACATTGATCAGACTATTGCAGCATCATGTCCCCTGAGTGGACTACTAAATACATATTTTTACCTGGTATAAAAAGGACTTTCACATGACTTATTCTTTATTCTTTCCAAAGACCATACTAAGGACCAGGGGGCATTCAAGAAAGGCGATTCCGGCAGCTAAACAGGAAAGGGTTCTTTACAGTTAGAGCAGTCAGACTGCAGAATGCCGACCACAGGAGGACATGGACGACACCATAACAGCTTTTAAAAAAGGGCTGGACGATGTCCCCGATACACATAACATTGCGGGTTATAGCTGGATTAGTGACAAAATGCACAATTGGTGGAGAAAGATTGAACTTGATGGACCGGGGTCTTTTTTCAACCTATGTAACTATGTAAATTTCCCTGAATCCGGCGTTGACTTTCCTTTGTTTCTGATCCTCTCTGTTCCTGAGATATGGCCCCCGCAACCCTATATATAAATCTAGTATCAGTATAGCCAAGTAGGCGTGGTCATCAACTTTTCTCTGTAGATGTCTACTTGAGAGTAACGCCCACTTAGATAAAAACAATCAATTTATACACAGAGAAAAGGAGGCCATATCTCAGGAATAGAGAGGTGCAGGAACAAAAGAAAAACAACGCCGGAATCAGGAGAACGGGGGAATTTACACCGAATAAAAAAAAATAAATGACATATTTATGGCAAGTGGCAGGTCCGGATTAAGATGGAAATTACAGTTATTTATTTCACTCCTATATCAGCAATAATTTTTCAAAAGCCGAACTAGACCCTGGATTGTTGTAAAAAAAAAAAAAAAAATTCTCCTGAATCTCTAACACAGGTATCTTTGTTTTGCAGCAGACATTAATCACATCCATGGAGCAGCGCAGGCCGCGAGTATGGCGGAGAATGTATACAATGCTTATACGTTGTTTTCACGGAAGGTGAAGCTCATTCTGCAGCCGTTTATCGAAACCGGTAAATGTCACCCAGATAAATGATGACAAATCCGCCTTCTTTATTTACGGGACCTTTCAACGAGACTGAAAATGGGAACAGGTGTCTATGACATCACCAAACTGAATAAAGAAAAAAAAGGGGAAAAAAAAAGAAAAAAAGTTGACTTCTTCTGAAGTTAAAGTGATCACATGACCCCTGTAATTATAGACGTGTTGTCATGATTCCAGCCAAGACATTTGGACGCCGTTCAAGCCCCACGTAGCTCTACAGCTGTTTGTACATTACCTCTGCGCACATTTTTCCAGCTGACGGTGAGTTTACCCGGACAAAGCCGCTCTTTATGTCGTGATGGCGTTCACCGGCGACAAGACAAACACTGGATGCTAGGATGCCCTCACCGTAAACACACGCTTCCTCGCTATCAGCAGGGGCCATAAGAAGACGAGAAGGATCAAATGCTTTCTAGGCGAATATGACCGCATGAAGCGTGCTATGGCGGAATACTCCCAAAGTGCGCCCCCCATGGGTGCAACTGCCGTATAGCGGCACACGTCACACACAGGCCCAGGCGTAAAAGAAACTTTATAACATGCAGTATTTTTTTGCTGTCCTTGGACATCGTTGTCTCAAAGGGAATATTCACCAGAAAATAATCAGTTTTTTTCCAAAAGTATTTTTTTATACATTTTTTAAGTTCCCATATTACTATCTATCTATCTTTAATATATATAGATAGATAAAGACTTGTTATCAGTCATTGTACAGGAGGAGGAGGTGAGCTGTGACATCACCTATTGTGAATGGTGGATCCTGTGTTATCTACTGTATATAGAGGTGTTATCAGTCATTGTACAGGAGGAGGAGGAGGTGAGCTGTGACATCACCTATTGTGAATGGTGGATCCTGTGTTATCTACTGTATACAGAGGTGTCATCAGTCACTGTACAGGAGGAGGTGAGCTGTGACATCACCTATTGTGAATGGTGGATCCTGTGTTATCTACTGTATATAGAGGTGTTATCAGTCATTGTACAGGAGGAGGAGGAGGTGAGCTGTGACATCACCTATTGTGAATGGTGGATCCTGTGTTATCTACTGTATACAGAGGTGTCATCAGTCATTGTGCAGGAGGAGGAGGAGGTGAGCTGTGACATCACCTATTGTGAATGGTGGATCCTGTGTTATCTACTGTATATAGAGGTGTTATCAGTCATTGTACAGGAGGAGGTGAGCTGTGACATCACCTATTGTGAATGATGGATCCTGTGTAATGTACTGTATATAGAGGTGTTATCAGTCATTGTACAGGAGGAGGAGGGGAGCTGTGACATCACCTATTGTGAATGGTGGATCCTGTGTTATCTACTGTATATAGAGGTGTTATCAGTCACTGTACAGGAGGAGGTGAGCTGTGACATCACCTATTGTGAATGGTGGATCCTGTGTTATCTACCGTATATAGAGGTGTTATCAGTCATTGTACAGGAGGAGGAGGAGGTGAGCTGTGACATCACCTATTGTGAATGGTGGATCCTGTGTTATCTACTGTATACAGAGGTGTCATCAGTCATTGTGCAGGAGGAGGAGGATGTGAGCTGTGACATCACCTATTGTGATTGGTGGATCCTGTGTTATCTACTGTATATAGAGGTGTTATCAGTCACTGTACAGGAGGAGGTGAGCTGTGACATCACCTATTGTGAATGGTGGATCCTGTGTTATCTACTGTATATAGAGGTGTTATCAGTCATTGTACAGGAGGAGGAGGTGAGCTGTGACATCACCTATTGTGAATGGTGGATCCTGTGTTATCTACTGTATACAGAGGTGTCATCAGTCATTGTGCAGGAGGAGGAGGATGTGAGCTGTGACATCACCTATTGTGATTGGTGGATCCTGTGTTATCTACTGTATATAGAGGTGTTATCAGTCACTGTACAGGAGGAGGTGAGCTGTGACATCACCTATTGTGAATGGTGAATACTGTGTTATTTACTGTATATAGAGGTGTTATCAGTCATTGTACAGGAGGAGGAGGAGGTGAGCTGTGACATCACCTATTGTGAATGGTGGATCCTGTGTTATCTACTGTATACAGAGGTGTCATCAGTCATTGTGCAGGAGGAGGAGGAGGTGAGCTGTGACATCACCTATTGTGAATGGTGGATCCTGTGTTATCTACTGTATATAGAGGTGTTATCAGTCATTGTACAGGAGGAGGTGAGCTGTGACATCACCTATTGTGAATGGTGGATCCTGTGTAATCTACTGTATATAGAGGTGTTATCAGTCATTGTACAGGAGGAGGAGGTAAGCTGTGATATCACCTATTGTGAATGGTGGATCTTGTGTTATGTACTGTATATAGAGGTGTTATCATTCATTGTACAGGAGGAGGAGGTGAGCTGTGACATCACCTATTGTGAATGGTGGATCCTGTGTTATCTGCTGTATATAGAGGTGTTATCAGTAATTGTACAGGAGGAGGAGGTGAGCTGTGACATCACCTATTGTGTATGGTGGATCCTGTGTTATCTGCTGTATATAGAGGTGTTATCAGTAATTGTACAGGAGGAGGAGGTGAGCTGTGACATCACCTATTGTGTATGGTGGATCCTGTGTTATCTGCTGTATATGTATATAGAGGTGTTATCAGTCATTATACAGGAGGAGGAGGGGAGCTGTGACATCACCTATTGTGAATGGTGGCTCCTGTGTTATTGACTGTATACAGAGGTGTTATCAGTCATTGTACAGGAAGAGGAGGTGAGCTGTGACATCACCTATTGTGAATGGTGGCTCCTGTGTTATCTACTGTATATAGAGGTGTTATCAGTCATTGTACAGGAGGAGGAGGGGAGCTGTGACATCACCTATTGTGAATGGTGGATCCTGTGTTATCTACTGTATACAGAGGTGTTATCAGTCATTGTACAGGAGGAGGAGGTGAGCTGTGACATCACCTATTTTGAATGGTGGATCATGTGTTATCTACTGTATATAGAGGTGTTATCAGTCATTGTACAGGAGGAGAAGGTGAGCTTTGACATCACTTATTGTGAATGGTGGATCCTGTGTTATCTACTGTATATAGAGGTGTTATCTGTCATTGTACAGGAGGAGGTGGTGAGCTGTGACATCACTTATTGTGAATGGTGGATCCTGTGTTATCTACTGTATATAGAGGTGTTATCAGTCATTGTACAGGAGGAGGTGAGCTGTGACATCACCTATTGTGTATGGTGGATCCTGTGTTATCTACTGTATATAGAGGTGTTATCAGTCACTGTACAGGAGGAGGTGAGCTGTGACATCACCTATTGTGAATGGTGAATACTGTGTTATTTACTGTATATAGAGGTGTTATCAGTCATTGTACAGGAGGAGGAGGAGGTGAGCTGTGACATCACCTATTGTGAATGGTGGATCCTGTGTTATCTACTGTATACAGAGGTGTCATCAGTCATTGTGCAGGAGGAGGAGGAGGTGAGCTGTGACATCACCTATTGTGAATGATGGATCCTGTGTTATCTACTGTATATAGAGGTGTTATCAGTCATTGTACAGGAGGAGGTGAGCTGTGACATCACCTATTGTGAATGGTGGATCCTGTGTAATCTACTGTATATAGAGGTGTTATCAGTCATTGTACAGGAGGAGGAGGTTAGCTGTGATATCACCTATTGTGAATGGTGGATCTTGTGTTATGTACTGTATATAGAGGTGTTATCATTCATTGTACAGGAGGAGGAGGTGAGCTGTGACATCACCTATTGTGAATGGTGGATCCTGTGTTATCTGCTGTATATAGAGGTGTTATCGGTAATTGTACAGGAGGAGGAGGAGGTGAGCTGTGACATCACCTATTGTGTATGGTGGATCCTGTGTTATCTGCTGTATATAGAGGTGTTATCAGTAATTGTACAGGAGGAGGAGGTGAGCTGTGACATCACCTATTGTGTATGGTGGATCCTGTGTTATCTGCTGTATATGTATATAGAGGTGTTATCAGTCATTGTACAGGAGGAGGTGAGCTGTGACATCACCTATTGTGAATGGTGGCTCCTGTGTTATTGACTGTATACAGAGGTGTTATCAGTCATTGTACAGGAAGAGGAGGTGAGCTGTGACATCACCTATTGTGAATGGTGGCTCCTGTGTTATCTACTGTATATAGAGGTGTTATCAGTCATTGTACAGGAGGAGGAGGGGAGCTGTGACATCACCTATTGTGAATGGTGGATCCTGTGTTATCTACTGTATACAGAGGTGTTATCAGTCATTGTACAGGAGGAGGAGGTGAGCTGTGACATCACCTATTTTGAATGGTGGATCATGTGTTATCTACTGTATATAGAGGTGTTATCAGTCATTGTACACGAGGTGGAGGTGAGCTTTGACATCACTTATTGTGAATGGTGGATCCTGTGTTATCTACTGTATATAGAGGTGTTATCTGTCATTGTACAGGAGGAGGTGTTGAGCTGTGACATCACTTATTGTGAATGGTGGATCCTGTGTTATCTACTGTATATAGAGGTGTTATCAGTCATTGTACAGGATGAGGAGGTGAGCTGTGACTTCACCTATTGTGAATGGTGGATCCTGTGTTATCTACTGTATATAGAGGTGTTATCAGTCATTGTACAGGATGAGGAGGTGATCTGTGACTTCACCTATTGTGAATGGTGGATCCTGTGTTATCTACTGTATATAGAGGTGTTATCAGTAATTGTACAGGAGGAGGTGGTGAGCTGTGACATCACTTATTGTGAATGGTGGATCCTGTGTTATCTACTGTATATAGAGGTGTTATCAGTAATTGTACAGGAGGAGGAGGTAAGCTGTGATATCACCTATTGTGAATGGTGGGTCCTGTGTTATCTACTGTATATAGAGGTGTTATCAGTCATTGTACAGGAGGAGGAGGTGAGCTTTGACATCACTTATTGTGAATGGTGGATCCTGTGTTATCTACTGTATATAGAGGTGTTATCAGTCATTGTACAGGAGGAGGAGAGCTGTGACATCACCTATTGTGAATGGTGGATCCTGTGTTATCTACTGTATATAGAGGTGTTATCAGTAATTGTACAGGAGGAGGAGGTGAGCTGTGACATCACCTATTGTGAATGGTGGATCCTGTGTTATCTACTGTATATAGAGGTGTTATCAGTTGTTGTACAGGAGGAGGAGGTGAGCTGTGACATCACTTATTGTGAATGGTGGATCATGTGTTATGTACTGTATATAGAGGTGTTATCAGTCATTGTACAGGAGGAGAAGGAGGTGAGCTGTGACATCACCTATTGTGAATGGTGGATCCTGTGTGATATACTGTATATAGAGGAGTTATCTTATCAGTCATTGTAATAATGTCTGTAATGCTTGATATTGATGAAAAGTCTTTTGTACAGAACAGGAAGTATAAGTCATATATTAGGCCTAATAGCTTTTGTGAAAATTGCAAGATTATTGCTTTTAATATATGGTTAATTATGGAAAATGGAAAATTAAAAAAAAAAATAATAATAATAAATAAAAGGCTACTTTCACATTAGCGTCGTGCACTGCACGTCGCTATGCGTCGTTTTGGAGAAAAAACGCATCCTGCAAAAGTGCTTGCAGGATGCGTTTTTTCTCCATTGACTTGCATTAGCGACGCAGTGCGACGCATTGCCACACGTCGCAACAATCGTGCGACGGTTGCGTCGTGTTGCGTCGGACCGTCGCCACCAAAAAACGTAGCTTGTAACGTTTTTTGGTGCGTCGTTCCCTTCTTTTCCGACCGCGCATGCGCGGCTGGAACTCTGCCCCCCCGCACCTCGCAATGGGGCAGCGGATGCGTTGAAAAACAGCCCCCCTTGTGCGGCACTTGCACAGTATGCATCGGTGCAGTGCACGACGCTAATGTGAAAGTAGCCTAACATGAAAATCGAATCTAAACATTTTCTGGTGACATATTCCCAGTAATATAATAGAGCTTGTACATCGCATGCAGTGTGAACGCAGCCTTAAGCACCTGCACCGGGTATAAAATCCTCAGGAGGGGTCATGTAAAGCTGTGCAGTCCATAGGGAGGAACTGAATGAATATGAGCTGATGCATAATGAAGCGGACATTGATTGGCAGCAGGGAGAGTCAGTGCCCACACCGCTGGATCAGCGCCGACACCGGAGGTGAGTATTATCAGTGTTTTCATTGTGCATGAGGGAAATACAGAGTGAGAAGAGATTGTCCGAGTAGTGGACGACCCCACTAGAGGTTTTCAAGGGGTAACGTGAATAAAGTCACGACCATTATCTCCCCCGACATCACCAGATTTTACAAGGCCACCAGACACAGTCAATAGGTTTGTAAGGCCCGCCGTGGTCAGTAGGTTTGGCTGACTTTAGGGTCCGGCCGGCTTCCCAAGCGGATTCCCTCATAGCCAGGAATGTGATTTGGTTACTATGATGTTGGCATTATTTAAGCACTATATGGTACTATTTACTATGTGACTGGGAACTACTACTGGGAACCCGTATTTCTGTGTACGGTGGTGGAACCGCTGGACAGCATTGTTATCTAGGCAGCAGTACGGATGGGTTATTTGGCCAATGTATGGGTTATGCAGTATTTTGAATGGTTTGGCGGCAACCTAATGTTAGACATATATAGCATATCCAAAAAGTGTGGCGTTTGTCGATATCTGGAGCTTGAATGGAAATTCGAAGAGCCGCCCATGCCGTCATTCCAGTAACCTATTTGCTGGGAGTCCGAATAGTGAGTCCCCCTATGATTCTGCCGAGCCCTGTCTGAGTGGAGCGGCGGGTCAACAAGAGCCCAGCGCTCAGCTCTCTCCGGCGGTCCCGTTGATAACAAATGCAGTGGTCTTGCTCATGCTCGGCTACACGCCGTTGATAAAGAGACCCTTTCACCGGCCCGTAAAGGGTCACAGCGGTCGGATCAGTAAGTCATTGGCTATCCTATGCACAGGTGATAACTTACTGACATGGCAGGAACCTTTTAAGCACAGTTGGCTGTGTTTATTCATGTCCTGCATTCCCGTGCACCAGATGGCGGAGGGTGACGCATATAGCACCATCCAAAGTGGGGCTAATTTTGGCCCCAGCTTACAGTATTTGGTCCTGCCGTGTTGAAAGCGGATCACAGGCTGCGTCCGATAGGTAAAAAGATGAGTGCGAGCCTCAATTTCGAACATAGGAGAACTTGAACCACAATTTCAACTTGGTCTTGAAGCAAATGGAGAAAGGGTCAACACGACCCAGGGTCCCCCAAAAGTGACCACTTTTCAGCACGGTGGCAATATACGAGGGCAGGGCCTCTGGGGACTGGACGCCCTCATTAGCACTCACTTTTAGGTCATTCTTTTTCTGTCTCGTGCATTTTCCCTCAGTTCTGTGGACATTTTTATAACGAGATCTGACAAGCGAGTTGTGTTAACCTTTTTCCACCTGCACAGAAATGGAGAGTCACTTTTTCCATTTCTCATTAAAAAGTCATTTCTGTGCCAAGACGTCCAGATCTTACTGCAGATTGCTGCGGCCGCCGCTTCTCCGAGCTGTGAGATTGGAAATAGCTGTGATGTTTGTGAGAATGGCCCTGGCGTATTGTGGTGTCATGTAACACATCACCGTACGACGAAAAAAGAAAACACGCGCCACCGTCTACAACTGGTAAGTGCAAACTCACAATATTAATTTTGAGGGGATACATTTTTTTTTACAAAAAAAAAAATATTAATTGAAATAGAGAATTATCTTTATAATACACACCACATCTGCTGCAGAACCTCTTTCTGACATAGCAGGTGCGAATAATATTTAGGACATTGCACATGGATTTTCTGCTGCGATCCGCGTGTATTTTAGCTTCCCCTGATCTTAGTGGCCATCATATCAGTAGTTCACAGGAGAGGTGATGTCACCATTCCAACAACTCTTGGTCCGCTGCGGCCAGTGAGTGGCTGCAGCGGTCAGGTGACTTTAGCAGCATATCATCGGATATTTTAAGACTTAAAGTCACCAGACCACTGCCACCAATCACAGGTCACAGCGGTCCAGCAGTATTTGGATTGGTGGCATCATCGCTTCCTATCTTTGAGCAGATCACGGACTGGCAGTCTGCACTGGATCCAGGAAGGCGCCAGTAGGTGAATATGACCAAGTTTATTTATTTATTACATATCTCGTCCCCTGACCAAAGGTTTATTTTTCCCAGACAACCCCTTTCAAGAAAGGGACAGAAAACCCCTTTAAGTGAAGCACTCGCCTACCAGACGATGCCAACCATAATGCTCCTTACACAGCATCAGCGGGATGCTGATCACAAAAACTAAGTGGTTTGCCCCCAATGTCAGCCACAAAGCCCCGAATGTCAGCCACAGGGTCCCCCACAGCATCAAGTACAATGGCCCCAAACATCAACCACAATGCCGCTCCCAGTGCCGGCTTATTGACAGCCACAATGCCGCTCCCAGTGCCGGCTTATTGACAGCCACAATGCCGCTCCCAGTGCTGGATTATTGCCAGCCACAATGCCGCTCCCAGTGCCGGCTTATTGACAGCCACAATGCCGCTCCCAGTGTCGGCTTACTGACAGCCACAATGCCGCTCCCAGTGCCGGCTTATTGACAGCCAAAATGCCGCTCCCAGTGCCGGCTTACTGACAGCCACAATGCCGCTCCCAGTGCCGGCTTATTGACAGCCAAAATGCCGCTCCCAGTGCCGGCTTACTGACAGCCACAATGCCGCTCCCAGTGCCGGCTTATTGACAGCCAAAATGCCGCTCCCAGTGCCGGCTTATTGACAGCCAAAATGCCGCTCCCAGTGCTGGCTTATTGACAGCCACAATGCCGCTCCCAGTGCCGGCTTATTGACAGCCACAATGCCGCTCCCAGTGCCGGCTTATTGACAGCCACAATGCCGCTCCCAGTGCCGTCTTATTGACAGCCACAATGCCACTGCCAATGCCGGCTGATTGCCAGCCACAATGCCGCTCCCAGTGCCGGCTTATTGACAGCCACAATGCCGCTCCCAGTGCTGGATTATTGCCAGCCACAATGCCGCTCCCAGTGCCGCCTTATTGACAGCCACAATGCCGCTCCCAGTGCCGGCTTATTGACAGCCAAAATGCCGCTCCCAGTGCCGGCTTACTGACAGCCACAATGCCGCTCCCAGTGCCGGCTTACTGACAGCCACAATGCCGCTCCCAGTGCTGGCTTATTGACAGCCACAATGCCGCTCCCAGTGCTGGCTTATTGACAGCCACAATGCTGCTCCCAGTGCCGGCTTATTGACAGCCACAATGCCGCTCCCAGCGCTGGCTTATTGACAGCCACAATGCCGCTCCCAGTGCTGGCTTATTGACAGCCACAATGCAGCTTCCAGTGCCGGCTTATTGACAGCCACAATGCCGCTCCCAATCCCGGCTTATTGCCAGCCACAATGCCGCTCCCAGTGCCGGCTTACTGACAGCCACAATGCCGCTCCCAGTGCTGGCTTATTGACAGCCACAATGCCGCTTCCAGTGCCGGCTGATTGCCAGCCACAATGCCGCTCCCAATCCCGGCTTATTGCCAGCCACAATGCCGCTCCCAGTGCCGGCTTACTGACAGCCACAATGCCGCTCCCAGTGCCGGCTTATTGACAGCCACAATGCCGCTCCCAGTGCCGGCTTACTGACAGCCACAATGCCGCTCCCAGTGCCGGATTATTGCCAGCCACAATGCCGCTCCCAGTGCCAGATTATTGACAGCCACAATGCCGCTCCCAGTGCCGGCTTACTGACAGCCACAATGCAGCTCCCAGTGCCGGCTTATTGACAGCCAAAATGCCGCTGCCAGTGCCGGCTTATTGACAGCCAAAATGTCGCTCCCAGTGCTGGCTTATTGACAGCCAAAATGCCGCTCCCAGTGCCGGCTTATTGACAGCCACAATGCCGCTCCCAGTGCCGGCTTACTGACAGCCACAATGCCGCTCCCAGTGCCGGCTTACTGACAGCCAAAATGCCGCTCCCAGTGCCGGCTTATTAACAGCCACAATTTAATTCTCAGTGCCAGATTATTGATAGCAACAATGCTGCTCCCAGTGCCGGCTTATTGACAGCCACAATGCCGCTCCCAATCCCGGCTTATTGCCAGCCACAATGCCGCTCCCAGTACCGGCTTATTGCCAGCCACAATGCTGCTCCCAGTGCCGGCTTATTGCCAGCCACACTGCTTCTCCCAGTGCCGGCTTATTACCAGTCACAATGCCGCTCCCAGTACCGGATTATTACCAGTCACAATGCAGCTCCCAGTGCCAGATTATTGCCAGCCACAATGCAGCTGCCAGTGCCGGATTATTGCCAGCCACAATGCTGCTGCCAAAGCCTAGGACAATTTCAGGTGACCATAAAGTGGCCACATTTCAACATTCATTTTAGGGCCACAATTCCCCCTACCTCACCTTGTGTCTAATGATCCAAACTTAGCAACCGTCAGACAGGGCGTTATATTGAAGGCTATATTGCAATAGAAAGTCATGGTGTGTAGGGCGTAATATGTTTGTGGCATTTTGGTGGTAGTTTTTAAAGGCCAATTTCATTTTTACATGTGCATTCACGGGTGATGTTTTTCGTAAAACTAAAAAAAGATAATATAATGCAATACCAAATTAATTTTAAAAAGTCCAAAATATTAAAATATTACATTATTTACAATGAAAAGTGAACACCATAAAAAAATAGAAGTCACTTCTTAAACAAAAAAATTTGATAAAAAAGTGATCATATGTACCCGAAAAGGCTCCACTAAAAACGCCAGCTCTCCCCTGGGTGAAACAAAACCTCACAAAGTGCCACGGAGGTAAAAGGGGTTAACTTTTTGCAACAGCGTATTTTTTTTAAGTATGCAAATTGACTCTAGAGCCATCTATTGGAAGTAGAAATCCTAAAAAACAATATCGACACTTTAGGCTACGTTCACATTTGCGTTGTGCGCCGCAGCGTCGGCGCCGCAGCGCACAACGCAAACAAAAACGCGGCAAAACGCACGCTAAAACGCTGCGTTTTGCGCCGCATGCGTCGTTTTTGGCCGAAAGTTGGACGCAAAAAAAATGCAACTTGATGCGTTTCTTGCGTCCAACGCTTGCGGCCATGCGGCGCTAAACGCAGCACAACGCATGTCCATGCGCCCCCATGTTAAATATAGGGGCGCATGACGCATGCGGCGCCGCTGCGGCGCCCGACCCAGCGGGGCTGACCGCAAATGTGAACGTAGCCTTTACCGAGCCTTGCCATATGACTTAGGATTTTTAAAAGCCAAACCAGAATCTCAGTTTGAAGACAAGTGTTTCGGGTTGTTTCACCCTCATTAGTGCAAAGAAAAATCTGATTTGGCTGTTTGAGAGGCCTCTGACTGGGGTCTGAGGGGTAACGTTTCTCCTTGTGGAGAGTGGCATGCCACTGTAAGGAGACTTATAGGCCATGCAATGCTCCTCTTCAAATTGTCTCTTCTGAGAAGAGGACTAGAACTCTAGCGCCACCTATTGGAAGTTGAAATCCTAAAAATCAATACAGACTCTGTAACAAGTCACAGGACTTAGGAGAAGTTACTTTTTTTAAAGTACTACAATTAAAAAAAAAAAACCTAAAAGATGCTGTAATAGTACTGACCTGCAGAGTGAAGATCTCTGGTTACTTTAACTGCCCTGTAAAAATAAAACCCGAACCACCATGGCAGAAGTGTTTATTTCTCCATTTTCACATACATGATTTGATAATTTATGTAAAATAACAAAACTAAAGAATAACAATTAAAAAAAAAAAATCAACAGCCTCATATGGTTATGTTAAGGTAAAAAAATAATAAAAAAAGTTATGACTTCTGGAGGACACAAATGGGTATGGCGGGAACGAGTTAAACGGCCAGTCCACCATCATCTTAATAACACAGAAGTACAGCTGTAAGAAGATAAATTGGTCACGTAAAAAAAGTTATCTAAATACCATGGAGATAAGTTACACCTGATACAGAAGCTTAAAGTCCAGTCAGCAATTGCCTCAACCAAACATCAAATCCCCAACATAGCCTTGATCCAAGGATCTCGTGCAGAGGGGAAAACAAGAGGCCTTGTATGACCTTCAATATGCCACCCACTGCATTTAAAGGAAACATTTCAGTAGATCAAAAATGACCAGGTTTTTTTTCTTATTTTATTCCCTCTTCTCCCCCAATTTTTCCACTTTTTTCCTTATTAAATTCAGCCATACGGTTCCAGAGATATAGACCTTTCTATTTAGTGCAAATTTTTATGGGATTTATAAAGGAGGCGTGGCTCATGCGTTAATTATGCAGCGCAGCCTAAAGACACGCCCTAGAGGATCCTGTGAGTCACACACTTCCTTATAAAGGTCATAAAAATGAGCATAAATAATTGAATGTGATGTAGAACTGCTATTTCACAGGGAAAGATAAGAATTTATTTAAACGGACCTGTCTGGAGAGTCTAGACAAAACAGCGCACCGACCGAAAATATGGCTGACGGAACGAGGCCTTATAAATGCAACTGACGATACTGTCCTGAGAAAGAGAGGGCAACAACCCAAAATGTAGTTATAGATATATATGAAAAGGTAGACCAGAGCATCACAAAAAGCAAATAAAAAATCCAGGTGCAGAAAAGTTCCCAAAGGCAAAGACCAAACCTTAAATGCAGGAATCCAAAAAACAGGAGCAGTACACCGTTGTTTGTAAAAAGAAAAAAAAGCCCATGACAGCGACGTTTCAGTCCAAAGAAGTGCTTGAAAAAGGTTCACTTCTTTGGACGGAAACATCGCTGCCATGGGCTAAATAAAATAGCTCTTTTTTCACAAACAACGGTGTACTGCTCCTATTTTTTGGATTCCTATAGATATATATGTACATAGACCTGCTTCTCTGTCAGAGCCGAAATCTCTGTCTGCGCATGTGCCGCCATTTTATTGAAGCCCTGAAGACAGGACGCAGACTCGAACTGCGCACGCGCCACCCACATGGTGATGGTGGCAGCGCAGAATTTTAAAAAGGAGGCAGGTCACTGAATAATCAGTGACCTGTACAAGAAGCAGGGGAGGATGGAGGGGGAGCGGAGAACCAGAAGAAGAACCTGCCCGCACGTCCCATCCCGAAGAACACTGAAGCACAGAAAACGTCATTTTATGAAAACTTCACAAGGTGAGTATTCAATCTCCACTGAGTGGATCCTTTCAGATCAGGAATCAGGTTAATCAGCATCACAGCGCCATTATTGCCCTGCATCCTGCTGACAGGTTCTCTTTAATGGCAAAATTCACAGGCGTTTGATCCATAAATTGGCCAATAAATTTCAGGGTTAAATTATAATTGGTATTAAACAGTCATCATCATCATCATGTTGTTCATATTTTGATATCAAGAGACCAAAAAGACACCTAACAATTGATCCCCAGGACCTGGCCATTGCGAGGCTTCAAGCAGGATGTTCTCAGACAGAAGTGACCACTGAGCTTAGAGGGTCACATTCATCAGCAGAGATACAGAGAGACTGGAAGAGTCACAGAAAGGCAGAGAAGTGGACATCCTTAGGACACATCTCAGACTGATGACCACTTCATTGTGAACAATGTCCTTCAGAACCGGATGATGAATGCCGCACAAGTACAGGCACATTTAAGGGAGGTGAGAAGCACACAAGGGTTACGTCAGATCATTCAAAACCATTTACATTATTGTGGTCTGTGTTATAGACGACCTACAAGGGTACCTGACCACACCACAAGGCACAGGCATCATCGTCATGTATGGGCTAGGGAGCATCTACACTGGATGAGAGACAAGTGGGCCTCAGTGCTGTTCACTGATGAAAGTCTATTCACGCTTGAGTAGATATGATGGCCGCCAACGCCTTCACATAGAGCGCTATGCATCAGCCACTGTCGTCACCAAATGGGTTGTGATGGTATGATATGTTATGTGGGTATTTATATTTTACTGATTTTCATAGTGTTCTTTTGTTGCCCTGTATCATTCCGTGTATTCCCCATATTGTCTAGAGTCTCAATTACCTTCCAAAAGGCTGAAAATTGAATTCGCTCCCCTGTAGTGCCTTAATCCCCGAGGCACCTTTGTCAGGTCTGGGAGGCCTGAAAACCACCCCAACCGGTCTGACTACCCGTGGACATAAGGAGGGGGCTGGGGAGGACAGGAGAGGGACATGTAAAAATATCAGGGAGGTGAGACACAGTCAGTCCTGTATGGAATGATGATGTGTTCGCAGCACCTCAGAGAGAAAGAAGAGTATATGAACTATGTTATCCTCTGTCTGCTGGATTGTTGGACTTTTAACCTGTTACTGAACTGCACTCGGATTCCGAACTATTTTATCCTTTGTGTGGTGGATCGTATATGGACCTTTCGCATTTTTGCCTAAATAAAGGTCTTGGAATTGTTTACTATACTCTAGCTCTGTTGATTGGGTGATACCAGAGAAGGACCCCGTAACAACTGGTGGCAGCAGTGGGATCAACAGAGCGTAACCAAATGGAGAACCACACACAGAGTGAGTACAGAAACCGGACTGTATCCAGTTTACAGGAGAGAGACCTGGACCTGAACTACCAGGGACTGCCTAAAGAGGCCTTAATTGATCTACTGGTGGGTGCTAGCCAGACCACCTACTCCCATATGTCTGAAGGACAAGCCCAGGAGACGAGGACCCCACCCCAAAAAGCCAGTGGGTGGTGTGGTACGAAGAAGAGATATCAGTTCTGGGCTCAGGTGTCTCTCAGGAGTATAAGGAGGAGGCTGCCCGCCGGGCACAGCGGAGACGAAAAGCAATGGAGCTTGAAAGAGGGAGTTGTTATGATCCCTAGTGGCTGAGGCTCACAAATAGATCAGCAAGTGATTAAACTAAGGACGAGCTCTAGGGAAATGGCAACTGGACCGATCGCAAATCTGAACCTATCCAAAACAACCAGAGGCAGCCGGTGAACGTGCCTAAAAAATTCCTAGAAGTCTCGAGCCAGCCTGAGGAACTAGCTATTCCTAAAGAGAGAGAAAGACCTCGCTTGCCTCCAGAGAAATAATCCCCAAAGATATAGAAGCCCCCAACAAATATTAACGGTGAAGTAAGAAGAAGGCACATACATAGGGATGAAATCAGATTCAGCAAGAGAGGCCCACTAGTACTAGAAAGCAGAA
The DNA here is from genome assembly GCF_051348905.1 of Ranitomeya variabilis. Lineage (NCBI taxonomy): Eukaryota > Metazoa > Chordata > Amphibia > Anura > Dendrobatidae > Ranitomeya > Ranitomeya variabilis. The sequence continues at coordinate 1,057,226,847 of NC_135233.1, forward strand.
AATAGAGCAGGGGTCTATGCGATCAATAAAAAACCCTTACAAAATATCCATCCTGAGATTTCAAGAACCCACACACCAACTAACGGTGTGTGGGGAGAAACTCAGCCCACTAGAGCAACCAGCAAGTGAGGGAATTACATTTTAGCAAGCTGGAACAGAAAACATGATAAACACTGCTGATCAAAAAATGAGCAAACAAAACTTAGCTTATCCTGGATGGACTGGGAGCAAGGTAGTCAGAAGGAATCTGAGTAGCACTGATTACATCGACAGCCGGCAACAAGTGGAAGTAAAACAGAGCTATATAGGAACCTCCCAGAGGATAACGAACCAGCTGATAGCCAGAGACCAGCAGGACAACAGGCAAAGCCACCAGGGGGAGCCCAAAGCAAAAGTCACACCATACCACCAGTGACCACAAGAGGGAGCCTGAAATAAGAGTTCACAACAGGGAGTAACGCAATGTGGAGAGTAAACCCAATGATCTGGGAGCCTGTACAGATCACCAGGACAGAGTTTAAGCCATTTGATGAGGCTTCCAGAGATGTGGAGGGGTTCTTCAAGGACCTTGAGCAGCAGTGTGCTGTGATGGAGGTGCCCCACTCTGGCTGGATGCATTTGTTAGTGGGACTCCTGAACGGTAGCATGGCGGAGGCTTACCGAATAGTGTTGAGCGATACCGTCCGATACTTGAAAGTATCGGTATCGGAAAGTATCGGCCGATACCGGCAAAGTATCGGATCTAATCCGATACCTATACCCGATACCAATACAAGTCAATGGGACTCAAGTATCGGACGGTATCCCTGATGGTTCCCAGGGTCTGAAGGAGAGGAAACTCTCCTTCAGGCCCTGGGATCCATATTAATGTGTAAAAGAAAGAATTAAAATAAAAAATATTGCTATACTCACCTTTCCGACGCAGCCTGGACCTCACCGAGGGAACCGGCAGCGTTCTTTGCTTAAAATGCGCGCGTTTACTTCCTTCCGTGACGTCACGGCTTGTGATTGGTCGCGTGCCGCCCATGTGGCCGCGACGCGACCAATCACAGCAAGCCGTGACGTAATTTTCAGGTCCTCAATGCCTAATTCTAGGCATTCAAGATTTTAAAATTACGTTCCGGCTTGTGATTGGTCGCGTCGCGGTCACATGGGCGACGCGACCAATCACAAGCCGTGACGTCACGGGAGGCAGGAAACGCGCGCATTTTAAAATTACGTCACGGCTTGTGATTGGTTGCGTGCCGCCCATGTGACCGCGACGCGACCAATCACAGCAAGCCGTGACGTAATTTCAGGTCCTGAATGCAGAATTAGGCATTACGTGACGTAATTTTAAAATGCGCGCGTTTCCTGCCTCCCGTGACGTCACGGCTTGTGATTGGTCGCGTCGCCCATGTGACCGCGACGCGACCAATCACAAGCCGGATCGTAATTTTAAAATCCTGAATGCCTAGAATTAGGCATTGAGGACCTGAAAATTACGTCACGGCTTGCTGTGATTGGTCGCGTCGCGGCCACATGGGCGGCATGCGACCAATCACAAGCCATGACGTCACGGAAGGAAGTAAACGCGCGCATTTTAAGCAAAGAACGCTGCCGGTTCCCTCGGTGAGGTCCAGGCTGCGTCGGAGAGGTGAGTATAGCAATATTTTTTATTTTAATTCTTTCTTTTACACATTAATGTTGTTTCGATACCGATACCTGATACCACAAAAGTATCGGATCTCGGTATCGGAATTCCGATACCCGCAAGTATCGGCCGATACCCGATACTTGCGGTATCGGAATGCTCAACACTATTACCGAACCATTGACTCACAGCGGAATCGAGATTGTAAAGTGGACTAACCATGGATTACCATGCTATCACCCCATACTCATATAGGGCCAAGTTCCGAGACCTCCCATGTACCACGGGGGGATCGTTTAGGATGTATGCACATATGTCGTCCCAGGCATGTCGGAGATGGCTGGAAGCAGAAAATGCCTTTACTGTGGAAGATGTTATACAGGCGTTCCTTATAGAACAATTTCTTGCCAAGTGCCCCGCAGAGGTACGGGAATGGGTCCGGAAGCGCACGACGTGTACCGTGGATAGAGCTGCAGCCCTGGCCGATGAAGCCCTTACTATCTGACCGCAATGGAGGAGGCTTCTGGACAATGAACAACGGCCTTCTCCTGCACCCCGTCCCCCTCCGATTATATCTGCCCTTCCACCTAGTCGCAAGCCGATGACAATCAAGCCTCACAATCCAAGGCCCCAACAGTTCCGACCACGACCTGGGGGTATCACAGAGAGCAGATGGTATGGGTGTTGGCAACCTGGACATTTGCAATCTGGCTGTCCCTCAAAAATTCAGAGGGAGCCCCACCTCGTCCAGTGCATCTTGTGCACTCAATCCCACCTGAGGAAGTGCTACCACCACCCCCACCAGAGTGGACCACCAACCACGGCACCACAGATACCCCTCCTGGAGTGTACGGACTCCGGCCTTTGTCCTTTAGCTACCCAGAGCAACGGCAACGACACCTGCAGGATGTGTTAATTGATGGTTACAAAGTGTCAGGATTTAGAGACACGGGGGCATTCCTGACTATCGCTGACCCCCGTGTGGTTCGACCCGAGGCAATTCACCAGGGTACGGGATTTCCCATTGTCCTGGCGGGGGGTGTCCGCAAATATATACAGCGAGCTTTGGTACGTTTGGATTATGGTTTTGGAGAAAAACTGTGTTGAATTGGAGTTATGGGAGGACTTCCTGCAGATATCCTCCTTGGAAATGACATTGGGGAGTTACAGTGTTATTTTGTGATTTTGTGGGAGCAGTCACCCGACTACAAGCCCCTCAAGCACCCTGACATCCGGACCTCACCGAGGAGCAATCTGTTTCGCAAGAAGGTCTGTGGGCCTCTCACTCTTCTGAAAGAACAATTGGAGGGAGATATCGCAGGCACAGGAACGCCCATCATGTGACGGGGTGTACGGCAGAGCAGGAAGGGACAACAGGCCGAGGGACGATCCAACAAGATTTATTAAAGCAGGGAGCATACAACATCAAATATCCATAATGTCCTTCAAGTTCACGAGAAGTCCACAATAAGTCCAAGTAAAGAAACAGATCTGGAGGTGCTTTCCAGTAATCCCGCACCCGATAAACGAAACAATAGTCCTTCCACGAGTCCCACAGAACAGATACGGGGGCACCTCCCGATAATCCTTGTGCCAGCTAACAAAGCAATAGTCCACACGAGTCCAAGGGATCCCAAAACAATCTCACGAATGACGAGATATGTCCTCAGCTCAAGTCTCGTCCCGTTCGCTTCCGCAGTCACAGATGGACGTGGGGTCTTGCCTCAGCTAAGAATCCCCACTCCTTCTCCTTTTAGGATCAACTCACATCTGATCTCAAAAATAAGAATGGATTGTCTGAGCTCCTGGGATCCGCCCATGAAGGGGGGTAGGGGTCACACCTTCTATTCAATGGTTGGGTCCACCAGAAGATTCTATGCTGGTCGGCTCCGCTTAGTCTATGTAGTATGTACATTTGACTAGCCACCTGCTGTGAGGAAGAATGGCTATTCCTTCACTAGTTGACAAAGCTTAATTACATTAAAGCTTAGGGCTGCAAGTATTGGGGGAAGGAGACATTGTTACAGGTGACTCCCAGCACAAGAAAATACATAAATTACAGCTAATAGAAACCAGAGAACAGTTAGGGTACCGTCACACAGTGCCATTTTCATCGCTACGACGGTACGATTCGTGACGTTCTAGCGATATCGTTACGATATCGCAGTGTCTGACACACAGCAGCGATCAGGGACCCTGCTGAGAATCGTACGTCGTAGCAGATCGTTTGGAACTTTCTTTCGTCGCTTGATCACCCGCTGACATCGCTGGATCGTTGTGTGTGACACCGATCCAGCGATGTGTTCGCTTGTAACCAGGGTAAACATCGGGTAACTAAGCGCAGGGCCGCGCTTAGTAACCCGATGTTTACCCTGGTTACCAGCGTAAACGTAAAAAAAACAAACAGTACATACTCACATTCCGGTGTCTGTCCTCCGGCGTCTCAGCTTCTCTGCACTGTGAGCGCCTGCCGGCCGGAAAGCGAGCACAGCGGTGACGTCACCGCTCTGCTTTCCGGCTATGGTGCTTACACAGTGGAGAGAAGCAGAACGCCGGGGGACAGACACCGGAATGTAAGTATATACTGTTTATTTTTTTACGTTTACGCTGGTAACCAGGGTAAACATCGGGTTACTAAGCGCGGCCCTGCGCTTAGTAACCCGATGTTTACCCTGGTTACCCGGGGACTTCGGCATCGCTCCAGCGCCGTGATTGCAAAGTGTGACCGCAGTCTACGACGCTGGAGCGATAATCATACGACGCTGCGACGTCACGGATCGTGCCGTCGTAGCGATGAAAATGGCACTGTGTGACAGTACCCTTACATACATCAAATGGCATATTATTCAAATACAGGACAGGGCAAAAGTACATATCATGACAATCCCTTCCCCTCCCAATTTGTGTACGTACTAGGGACCTCTACAGGTCGCTGGTTAAGTACACACAGGCTTGGCTGACCAGACTCAGGGCTACTCTTGCCTGGACAGTCCATCTGCATTTTGGTGTTGGCTGCCTCTTCTATACTGTATGGTAAAGTTATAGGGCTGCAGAGCCAGGCTCCATCGTAGTAAGCGTCCATTGTCCCCAGAGACTCTGTTCAGCCAGATGAGGGGATTGTGATCAGTAACCACAGTGAATTCTCGTCCATACAGATACGTTCTTAGTTTCCTGAGGGCCCACACTACAGCCAGACATTCTTTTTCAACAGTTGCATAGGCCACTTCTCGGTCCAGCAATTTCCGGCTGAGGTAGGCAATGGGGTGCTCATCCCCAGCTGCATTCACCTGGCTGAGTACAGCTCCCAGTCCATAAGCAGAGGCGTCAGTCTGCACAATGAATCTCCTCTTGTAGTCTGGAGCAGCCAGAACAGGGTCGCAGACCAGAGCGTCCTTCAGCCGGTTAAAAGCCTCATCACAGGCTGGAGTCCAGACCACCAGCCGGGGCATCGTTTTCTTGGTCAGGTCGGTAAGAGGCTTGGCCACCGTGCAGCTGTGACGGCAGTTCTGGTGGCCTCATCTCCATGGATGGGTTGTACACGTCCACATCCGCTGCCCTCTTGGCTTGACTTCTGGTTACCGCACCGACAAAGTGGCAATGAAGATTTCCCACATCATTTCCTAGAAGAACATCTGCAGGGAGGCCGCTCATCACACCGACCATGCATTGTTTGGCCCCAAAGCCATAATCCAGGGTCACACTCGCTCTTGGAATATATCTCTGGGTGCCTCCAGCCAATTCAATGGCAATTCCTGGTCCCTTTTGAATTGCTTCTGGTTGAATTACTCGGGGATCGGCTATGGTGAGGAAAGCCCCAGTGTCACGGAAGCCAACAACTTTTTGGCCATCCAGCACGACCTCCTGTAGATGTTTGTGCTGAAGCTCAGAAGAACAGGTGGCTGGGGCTCGCACCCCATAGACTCCTGGTAGGGGATCCAGGGTATCAGAGTCACTTGGCAAGTCATCAGGGACTATATCCAGCTCTTCTCCTGGTGAGGGGGTCTGTAGATAATGAACAGGCAAAGGCGGTCTGTAGCTGTTCTGCCTCCGAACACCTGGACATTGGAATTGCAGATGCACAGGCTGCCCACATCCATAACGTCTGCGCTCTGGGATTCTTCCTCCACGTCATATTCCCAAAGGTGGAGCAGGAGTAGTGCGAGGCACAGTCACACGAAGGTCACCATGAGTTGGTGGTCTAGTGGGATGGTAAATATTGGAGGCCGAAGGACCAGGGGCCGCCAGCGTTGGGGGGCTGGTAGTTTTTTTCTCACTGAGTAGTAGTTTTTTCCACTGAGGCTTGATGGTGAGAACCTCATCAGCTAGAGCTGCAGCTTCCTCCACAGTGGCTGGTCTCCTCTCACGCACCCATTCCCGGATCTCAGCAGGGCACTTGAAGTAAAACTGCTCTTTTAGGATAACCTGGAGGAAGGTCTCCCAGGTTAAGGCCTCCTCTGCCTCCAGCCAGCGATGACATATTTGTTTGAGTCTGTGGGCATACATCTTGAAAGACACTTCCTCATCGCAGGCTAAAGTACGGAACTGAGTCCTGTAAGTGTCTGGGGTAACAGCATAATGTTCTAGAATAGTCAGTTTAATCTCCGCATACTCACAGTTCTCCCGAGGGCCCATAGCTCTATAGGCTGCGGCAGCTCCACCCTCTAAGAGCCCCACCAGATGTCGGACTCGCTCCCTTTCCGGGACTTCCATTAATCGACACTGATGCTCAAAGTCCTGGAAGAAGCCCTCAGTGTCGCCTGCAGCCTCATTAAATGGCTTGAAGTCTTTGCGGGACACTCTGGGGAGTTCCCTCATGGTGGGTGCTGGGGTTACAGTCTGTCTGGAGCTTCTAGCTGCTTCCAAAGCGATCTACCTCTCCAGCAATGCCATCTCCTGAGCTCTGTCCTCAGCTCTGTGAATGGCCTCCCTCTCCTTCTCCTAGGCTCTGTGAATGGCCTCCCTCTCCCTCTCCTGAGCTCTGTGAATGGCCTCTCTCTTATCGTCTATGGTGGCCTCTTCTCCCAGCAATGCCAACTCCTCCTCGTACCACACAACCCACTGACTTTTTTGTGTATTTACCTCCGGCTGCCGTCTTTCCTCCGTTTGCTGTGGGGATCCTTCCTCAGCATAATCTTGCAGGCGAACTCCTTCCAAAGCCTCAATTAGCTGCTCCTTGGAGAGCCCCTTGTAGCTGACTCCCAGTTCATGGGCCTTTGTTTGTAAGTTCACCACAGTCCAGTTCTTGTACTCTGCGGTGCTGGTTCCCGATGTAGGGCCATTGTCCTCCATTCCTTCTGCTCTGATCCCACTGCTGCCACCAGTTTGTGACGGGGTGTACGGCAGAGCAGGAAGGGACAACAGGCCGAGGGACGATCCAACGAGATTTATTAAAAGCAGGGAGCATACAACATCAAATATCCATAATGACCTTCAAGTTCACAAGAAGTCCACAATAAGTCCAAGTAAAGAAACAGATCTGGAGGTGCTTTCCAGTAATCCCGCACCCGATAAACGAAACAATAGTCCTTCCACGAGTCCCACAGAACAGATACGGGGGCACCTCCCGATAATCCTTGTGCCAGCTAACAAAGCAATAGTCCACACGAGTCCAAGGGATCCCAAAACAATCTCACGAATGACGAGATATGTCCTCAGCTCAAGTCTCGTCCTGTTCGCTTCCGCAGTCACAGATGGACGTGGGGTCTTGCCTCAGCTAAGAATCCCCACTCCTTCTCCTTTTAGGATCAACTCACATCTGATCTCAAAAATAAGAATGGATTGTCTGAGCTCCTGGGATCCGCCCATGAAGAAGGGTAGGGGTCACACCTTCTATTCAATGGTTGGGTCCACCAGAAGATTCTATGCTGGTCGGCTCCGCTTGGTCTATGTAGTATGTACATTTGACTAGCCACCTGCTGTGAGGAAGAATGGCTATTCCTTCACTAGTTGACAAAGCTTAATTACATTAAAGCTTAGGGCTGCAAGTATTGGGGGAAGGAGACATTGCTACAGGTGACTCCCAGCACAAGAAAATACATAAATTACAGCTAATAGAAACCAGAGAATAGTTACATACATCAAATGGCATATTATTCAAATACAGGACAGGGCAAAAGTACATATCATGACACATCATTCCCTACATTCTAGAGTTCAGAGACTCTCTCGCCCAGCTAGCTACCTTGGCTAATGAACATCAGCGAACGGCCCAGTCCAGTCAAAAAACCTGGTATGACCGTAAATCCAGGACCTGGGAATTTATGGACAACAAGTGCTCATGATTATTGCAACCCCTGCCACTGTACAAGGAACTATAAACAGTGGAGCAAAGTGGACTAAAGTGAGCAGGCCAGAAGTCTGTGAAGACCTCATGGCGTGCTCACTTATTATGAGGGGGGAGAGGTTGTGATGGTGTGATATGTTATGTGGGTATCATTTTGTGTATATTTATATTTTACTGATTTTCATAGTGTTTCAAGGCTGATAATTGAATTAGCTCATGTACTGCCTGCAGCCTGACTGTATCTATGACTCTTGATGACCCCCTGTAGTGCCTTAATCCCCGAGGCACCTTTGTCAGGTCTGGGAGGCCTGAAAACCACACCAACCTGTCTGACAACCTGTGGACGTAATGAGAGCGCTGAGGAGGACAGGAGAGGGACTTGTAAAAATATCAGGGTGGTGAGACACAGTCAGTCCTGTGTGGAATGATGATGTGTTCACAGCACCTCAGAGAGAAAGAAGAGCATATGAACTATGTTATCCTCTGTCTGCTGGATTGTTGGACTTTTATCCTGTTACTGAACTGCATTCGGATTCTGAACTATTTTATCCTTTGTGTGGTGGATCGTATATGGACCTTTCGTATTTTTGCCTAAATAAAGGTCTTGGAATTGTTTACTATACTCTAGCTCTGTTGAATGTGTGATACCGGAGAAGGACCCCGTGACACGAGCCTTTGATGGTGGTGGTGGTGTTAGTGTGGGCAGGTGTGTCTCGTAAATACAGAACTGCCCTACACTCTGTGAGTGGTACAGTGACAAGCCCCTTCTACTGGAATAATATTAATAACCCAGTCATGAATAACACAAGCCTAATTTCATCTTCATGGACGACAATGCTCCAACTCTTCGAGGTCGCATCATTAGGGATCGGCTGCTGGAGAATGGGGCACCTCACATGGAGAAATCTGCACTTTCTCCAGACCTGAATCCCATAGAAAAGTCGTCGCTGTCAGCCGTTGTCATGATGCTCAAAGCCACATGACAAGTTACTGAGACAGTGACACTTTCGTTGGGGTATACCCACTGCTGTTATCAGCTTTTGTTTCAATAAATTGAGGTAATCACCATACCATGTTTCTACTTAAATACCCGACTTTCATGATAAAATATCTAGGAACGGGAACTTTGTATGTTTTCCATAAATTCTGCCCAAAAGGCAAATATCCCTTACTTTGTGAGTAGTGTATTATATATGTATAATATATAACTATATACATCTAAGACTTTTTTACACGCACTACAACCATGCCTAGGTAATATACATATATATCACGCACTACAAGCACACCTGTGTAATATACATATATATCACCCACTACAAGCACACCTGTGTAATATAAATATATATCACCCACTACAAGCACACCTGTGTAATATACATATATATCACGCACTACAAGCATGCCTAGGAAATATACATATATATCACGCACTACAAGCACACCTGTGTAATATACATATATATCATGCACTACAAGCATGCCTAGGTAATATACATATATATCACGCACTACAAGCACACCTGTGTAATATACATATATATCACCCTCTACAAGCACACCTGTGTAATATACATATATATCACGCACTACAAGCACGCCTAGGTAATATACATATATATCACGCACTAGAAGCACGCCTGTGTAATATACATATATATCACGCACTACAAGCACACCTGTGTAACATACATATATATCACGCACTACAAGCACGCCTAGGTAATATACATATATATCACGCACTACAAGCACACCTGTGTAATATACATATATATCACGCACTACAAGCACACCTGTGTAATATACCTATATACCACGCACTACAAGCACGCAGTGTAATATACCTATATATCACGCGTATATATATATATATATATATATATATATATATATATATATATATATATATATATATCACACCTATCACCTAAGTATATATATATATATATATATATATATATATATATATATATATATATATATATATATATAGCACACCTAGCACCTCGGTATATACCGTATATACTCGAGTACAAGCCGAGATTTTCAGCCCAAATTTTGGGGCTGAAAGTGCCCCTCTCGGCTCATACTCGAGTCATGATCGGCGGTGGGGTCGGCGGGTGAGGGGGAGAGAGGACTGTCGCATACTCACCTAGTCCCGGCGCTCCTGGCACTCCGCCTGCCCATCCCACGGTCTTCGGTGCCGCAGCTCGTCCCCTGTTCAGTGGTCACGTGGGACCGCTCATTAAAGTTATGAATATGGACTCCACTCCCATAGGGGTGGAGCCGCATATTCATTACTGTAATGACGGTAACGGTGACCGCTGACAGAGGAAGAGGCTGCAGCACCCGGAGACCATCTGACCGGGATAAGGAGCCAGGGACGCCGGGAGCAGGTGAGTATTACATAGTTACCTGTCCCCGTTCCACACGCCGGGCGCCGCTCCGTCTTCCCGTCCTCTTGCTCTGACTGTTCAGGTCAGAGGGCGAGATGACGCACTAATCTGCACGCCGCCCTCTGCCTGAACAGTCAGTGCAGAGAGACGACGAGACGGGACGTTGAGGAGCTGCAAGCAAGAGAGCTGAGTATGTCTTTTTTTTTTTTATTGCAGCAGCAGCAGCATTATAGATGGGGCACAGCTTTCTATGGCACATCTATGGGGCAATAATGAACGGTGCAGAGCATTGTATATGGGGCACAGCTTTCTATGGCACATCTATGGGGCAACAATGAACGGTGCAGAGCATTGTATATGGGGCACAGCTTTCTATGGCACATCTATGGGGCAACAATGAACGGTGCAGAGCATTGTATATGGGGCACAGCTTTCTATGGCACATCTATGGGGCAATAATGAACGGTGCAGAGCATTGTATATGGGGCACAGCTTTCTATGGCACATCTATGGGGCAATAATGAACGGTGCAGAGCATTGTATATGGGGCACAGCTTTCTATGGCACATCTATGGGGCAACAATGAACGGTGCAGAGCATTGTATATGGGGCACAGCTTTCTATGGCACATCTATGGGGCAACAATGAACGGTGCAGAGCATTGTATATGGGGCACAGCTTTCTATGGCACATCTATGGGGCCATAATGAACGGTGCAGAGCATTGTATTTGGCACAGCTTTCTATGGCACATCTATGGGGCAACAATGAAAGGTGCAGAGCATTGTATATGGGGCACAGCTTTCTATGGCACATCTATGGGGCAACAATGAACGGTGCAGAGCATTGTATATGGGGCACAGCTTTCTATGGCACATCTATGGGGCAACAATGAACGGTGCAGAGCATTGTATATGGGGCACAGCTTTCTATGGCACATCTATGGGGCAACAATGAACGGTGCAGAGCATTGTATATGGGGCACAGCTTTCTATGGCACATCTATGGGGCAACAATGGACGGTGCAGAGCATTGTATATGGGGCACAGCTTTCTATGGCACATCTATGGGGCCATAATGAACGGTGCAGAGCATTATATATGGCACAGCTTTATGTGGAGCATCTATGGGGCCATAATGAACGGTGCAGAGCATTATATATGGCACAGCTTTATGTGGAGCATCTATGGGGCCATAATGAACGGTATGGAGCATCTATTTTTATTTTTGAAATTCACCGGTAGCTGCTGCATTTTCCACCCTAGGCTTATACTCGAGTCAATAAGTTTTCCCAGTTTTTTGTGGCAAAATTAGGGGGGTCGGCTTATACTCGGGTCGGCTTATACTCGAGTATATACGGTATATACATATAGCACACCTAGCACCACGGTATATATATATATATATATATAGCACACCTAGCACCTCGGTATATATATATATATAGATATATATATATATATACACATAGCACACCTAGCACCTCGGTGTATATATATATATATATATATATATATATATATATACATATATATATATATATATATATATATATATATATATATATATATATATATATATGTATATATATATATATATATATATATATATATACACCGAGGTGCTAGGTGTGCTATGTGTATATATATATATATATCTATATATATATATATACCGAGGTGCTAGGTGTGCTATATATATATATATATATATATATATATATATATATATATCACACCTGGCACCTCGGTATATATATAGCACACCTAGCACCTCTCTCTCTCTCTATATATAGCACATCTAGCACCTCGGTAATATATATATATATATATGTGTATACATATAGCACACCTAGCACCTCGGTATATATATATATATAGCACACCTAGCATCTCGGATATATATATATATATATATATATATATATATATACTGTATATATATAAAAAAAGTACCAAAAGAAGAACACCTTCACACTAAGACCAAAAGTAATAAAAATATGCAAATTTTATTAAGACAAACATACAAAACAATACAATCAGGGCAGTAACCACCAGTGCAGCAGCAAGAGTGGGACACACACAGGAACAACCTCAGTATACATACAGTGCCTACAAGTAGTATTCAACCCCCTGCAGATTTAGCAGGTTTAATAAGATGCAAATAAGTTAGAGCCTTCAAACTTCAAACAAGAGCAGGATTTATTAACAGATGCATAAATCTTACAAACCAAAAAGTTTTGTTTCTCAGTTAAATTTTTATAAATTTTAAACATAAAAGTGTGGGTCAATTATTATTCAACCCCTAGGTTTAATATTTTGTGGAATAACCTTTGTTTGCAATTACAGCTAATAATCGTCTTTTGTAAGACCTGATCAGGCCGGCACAGGTCTCTGGAGTTATCTTGGCCCACTCCTCCATGCAGATCTTCTCCAAGTTATCTAGGTTCTTTGGGTGTCTCATGTGGACTTTAATCTTGAGCTCCTTCCACAAGTTTTCAATTGGGTTAAAGGGAACCTATCACCCCGTTTTTTTCGGTATGAGATAAAAATACTGTTAAATAGGGCCTGAGCTGTGCATTACAATAGTGTAGTTTGTGGACCCCGATTCCCCACCTATGCTGCCGAAATACGTTACCAAAGTAGTCATTTTCGCCTGTCAATCAGGCTGGTCAGGTCGGATGGGCGTGGCTTCTTCCCCCAGATATTGCGTAGTTTTCCGTTGGTGGCGTAGTGGTGTGCGCATGTCCAACGTCCCCAATCCTGCACGGGGGGGTGAAAATAGCAGCGATGTCCGTTATTCCATTGGTGGTCGGTGGGCGCGGCCATCTTCCTTTGGCCGCGCGTGCGCAGAAGCGGCGCTCTGCTGGCCGCGGCTTCAGGAAAATGGCCGCCGCGATCTCCATCTGCGCACGCGCGGCATCCCGCGGCCATTTTCCTGAAGCCGCGGCCAGCAGAGCGCCGCTTCTGCGCACGCGCGGCCAAAGGAAGATGGCCGCGCCCACCGACCACCAATGGAATAACGGACATCGCTGCTATTTTCACCCCCCCGTGCAGGATTGGGGACCTTGGACATGCGCACACCACTACGCCACCAACGGAAAACTACGCAAGATCTGGGGGAAGAAGCCACGCCCATCCGACCTGACCAGCCTGATTGACAGGCGAAAATGACTACTTTGGTAACGTATTTCGGCAGCATAGGTGGGGAATCGGGGTCCACAAACTACACTATTGTAATGCACAGCTCAGGCCCTATTTAACAGTATTTTTATCTCATACCGAAAAAAACGGGGTGATAGGTTCCCTTTAAGGTCAGGAGACTGACTAGGCCACTGCAACACCTTGATTTTTTGCCTCTTGAACCAGGCCTTGGTTTTCTTGGCTGTGTGCTTTGGGTCATTGTCTTGTTGGAAGATAAAATGACGACCCATCTTAAGATCCTTGATGGAGGAGCGGAGGTTCTTGGCCAAAATCTCCAGGTAGGCCGTGCTATCCATCTTCCCATGGATGCGGACCAGATGGCCAGGCCCCTTGTCAGAGAAACAGCCCCACAGCATGATGCTGCCACCACCATGCTTGACTGTAGGGATGGTATTCTTGGGGTCGGATGCAGTGCCATCCAGTCTCCAACTGTCACGTGTGTGGTTGGCACCAAAGATCTCGATCTTGGTCTCATCAGACCAGAGAACCTTGAACCAGTCAGTCTCAGAGTCCTCCAAGTGATCATGAGCAAACTGTAGACGAGCCTTGACATGACGCTTTGAAAGTAAAGGTACCTTACGGGCTCGTCTGGAACGGAGACCATTGCGGTGGAGTACGTTACTTATGGTATTGACTGAAACCAATGTCCCCACTGCCATGAGATCTTCCCGGAGCTCCTTCCTTGTTGTCCTTGGGTTAGCCTTGACTCTTCGGACAAGCCTGGCCTCAGCACGGGAGGAAACTTTCAAAGGCTGTCCAGGCCGTGGAAGGCTAACAGTAGTTCCATAAGCCTTCCACTTCCGGATGATGCTCCCAACAGTGGAGACAGGTAGGCCCAACTCCTTGGAAAGGGTTTTGTACCCCTTGCCAGCCTTGTGACCCTCCACGATCTTGTCTCTGATGGCCTTGGAATGCTCCTTTGTCTTCCCCATGTTGACCATGTATGAGTGCTGTTCACAAGTTTGGGGAGGGTCTTAAATAGTCAGAAAAGGCTGGAAAAAGAGATAATTAATCCAAACATGTGAAGCTCATTGTTCTTTGTGCCTGAACTACTTCTTAATACTTTAGGGGAACCAAACAGAATTCTGGAGGGTTGAGGGGATGAATAATAAATGACCCTCTGAAAATACTTTTCCCAATTTAAAAAAAAAAATAAACAAAGAAATAACATTCTTTTTTGCTGCAGTGCATTTCACACTTCCAGGCTGATCTACAGTCCAAATGTCACAATGCCAAGTTAATTCCAAATGTGTAAACCTGCTAAATCTGCAGGGGGTTGAATACTACTTGTAGGCACTGTATATATACAGCAGTAACAAAAAAATGATATCCAGCTTAATATAACATAAGTATAAATATAGTACAGAAAAAACGCATGTGGAACATAAAACTAAATAAAATTAAATACTAGTGTAGGTAATAATATATAAGTGTCTATATCAATATCCACAGTGCACTCAAAAAGATAATAATTAGTGCAATAAACTAAGCCAGATAGCAAGAGATATATAAGTACTGCACAAGTATAAGGTATAAATATATAGATATAATTACCAAGAGGATGAACCTGGGGACCCACCACACCCGACGCGCGTTTCTTACTGAAATGCTTCGACCCCTGGACGCCTAGCACCTCGGTATATCTTATCTATATATATAATTGTCTAAGGGTTTAATTGTCTGTCTGTCCTGGAAATCCCGCGTCTCTGATTGGTCGAGGCCGCCTGGGCCTCGACCAATCAGCGACGGGCACAGTCTCTGATTGGTCGAGGCCAGCCGGCCTCGACCAATCAGAGACCGGCATTGTCCTCCACTGCTGTCAAGTGCCGTCATTGTGTTGTCTAAGGATCTAATTGTCTGTCTGTCTCGGAAATCCCGCCTTGCTGATTGGTCGAGGCCGGCTGGCCTCGACCAGTCAGCGACGGGCACAGTCTGCCGCGAATTCTGGAATCATCATTGTCCTCCACTGCTGTCAAGTGCCGCCATTGTGTAGGGTGTGTGCCTGCGTCTCCCTGTATGGGCGGCATCTCCCTGTGTTTCTATCTTAGAATGGGTCGTAAACGAAAATACGCCAATGAGGATGACAGAAAAGCAGCAGCAGCAGCAAGAAAACAACAACATCGGGAACAGGAGACACCACAACAAGCTGCCGCCAGACAAGCCCAGGATGTGGAATCTCACAGACACCATCGCCAACCGGAGACACCACAACAAACTGCCGCCAGACAAGCCCAGGATGTGGAATCTCACAGACAACGTCGCCAACCGGAGACACCACAACAAACTGTTGTACGACAGGAACAACATGATCGCCAAATTCATAAGAAGCGAATGCTCTACCAACTAAGGAACGACCAGGACAATATTCAACAACTTGCACATTAAGTAACAGACAATGAAAGTTCAATTCATGAACACTACTGTGGGAATATGAATGCAGTT